>NC_086178.1:4302500-4617500 GCF_023053635.1 Elgaria multicarinata webbii
GGAGGGCAACCAGGATGATCAGGGGTCTGGAAACAAAGCCCTATGAAGAGAGACTGAAAGAACTGGGCATGATTAGCCTGGAGAAGAGAAGATTGAGGGGAGACATGACAGCACTCTTCAAATACTTAAAAGGTTGTCACACAAAGGAGGGCCAGGATCTCTTCTCGATCCTCCTAGAGTGCAGGACACGGAATAACGGGCTCAAGTTAAAGGAAGCCAGATTCCGGCTGGACATCAGGAAAAACTTCTTGACTGTTAGAGCAGTACGACAATGGAATCAGTGACCTAGGGAGGTGGTGGGCTCTTCTCCCACACAAGAGGCCTTCAAGAGGCAGCTGGACAACCATCTGTCAGGGATGCTTTTAGGGTAGATTCCTGCATTGAGCAGCGGGATGGACTCGATGGCCTTGTAGGCCTCTTCCAACTGTACTATTCATCCTGGTCATCATAGTCTCCACCTAACTCGTAGTGGTGTTCCGAAGGCCTAGAGCAGATTCTTTCCCAGCTGTGCTGAGATTCCCTTTTGAAATGGAGGCTTTGGATGCGGAACCTTTTGCACATGCTGCACCGCTAAGCTACAACATCTATTGCAGCATCAAAGAGTGGCACTTTAACCCTTGCTACAAATCTTGTCTCCTCACACTGAGATCTGCAATTGAAAGTTAAAATACTTGACCCCTGCCCCCGAAATAGGACTGGAAGTAGTAGCAGATGGACAATCTGGAGACTTTCCGTCAGGGCCTGGTATTTTCTTGTTAATTATTTTTCGGTGTTTGAAATTTGTTTACACTTCCACATGTTGGAGGTTTTACACTATGTTGTGTTTCAGGGTTTTAATTTTTGTGAACTGTCCCGTGAGCATTGGCTATTGAGTGACATAGAGATGATGATTCCAGACAATCTTACGAAGACACACAGTTTCCACCAAATAACGCCTGAAAATACCATAATAGTGAAAGGAGACCCATCTAGTGAGTAGATGATCCTGTGTCAAGATGTAAACCCACCATTGCTAAGAACTTTCCGCATCTAGGCCGAGAGTCCATTCCTGTAGAATCATAGAGTTGGAAGGGGCTTAAAAGGCCATCAAGTCCAACCCCCTGCTCAATGCAAGAATCCACCTTAAATAAATGCCAAAAAAAGCATACCTATAGAATCATAGAATCCTCTTTCTGTGTAAGGAATTATTTATTTTATTTATGAGATGCCCCTCAAATACCCTAGGCATTGTGCAAAAATTAAAACACACACCACCCACCCACCCACACACACACACACACACACACACACCACATGAATACAATAAAATCCAACCAAGATTTTTTTAAAAAAAATCAATAATATAACATCTATAAGGGTAATAAGAGCAAATTTGTGCCCACAGAAATGTCTCCAGCTTACATTGTGGTGGAAGAAAAGGCTCTTGAGGGTTATATAGTATTTATAAACCCTTTTGTTCACTATACCAGTGAACTAGCAGAATAGCAGTGGTTCTTAACTATGAAAGTCAGCAAAGACCAAATTAACTTCAAGACAGAGTCTGTTTTGTTTGGTACAAAAATAAAGTATTTTACTGATAGAAAATAACACAGTTTATGGCAATACAAATTTACACCAACATACTCACACACTTGGTCATACAGATTACAGCAGGGCTCACAGCAGTAGAGAGGGAATATTTTAATCTGGTTACAAAGCTCCAAAACTCTCTTTATATACACTTCCCTGAACAAATGATGAAACCACTAATTGGCAATGATAAGACAATTAGACTTTTGCATCATCCCAATAATTCAATAAAGTCCACCTGCAAACTTGACCTTTAAGCTGATTGACTGATGCTGAGTCTTCAGTTTCTTCCAGGTTTTGCAGGCTTGTACAAAGATATGGAAATCACAAAAAACCAGTCCTAATTCAGGACTCCAACACCCCTTCCTTTTGGGTTTTCCACTATTTCACCACGTTACAACATTTGTACAGTTAATCACATTTTTAGCCCTCCCTGAAACCTAACGTTTCACAAATCTCCCAATGTTTGATGGCTCCTAACGATTTTGTAAAGACGTCTGCCAAATTATTCTGGGACTCACAGTAGACTATGTGTTTTAAACTTTAACAGTCACTGGCTTGGTCTGAGTTGCTACAGGCGTTTGCCTGCTAGAAGAATCTAAATCTAGTAAAACTGACTGATTATCTCTTGAAGAAATATCTCCTTCTCCACCTTGGCTCCTGTCCAGGATAAACAAACCGTTTTTTTAAACTGGCAGTCCCCTTCAGTTCTCCATGCCTGGAAATAAAACATTTCCCCTCCTCAAAGGAGACAGAGAACTTTTTCTCCATTAGGTTTGACACACCTAAAAGAGAATGACTTAAGTTGGGAACAAAAATAGCATTAGCAAAGCTTTCGTTAAGGACAGGAATATGGCAAATTCCTTCTCCCTTCACTTCCTGCTTTGAGCCGTCAGCAAGGAAAATAAATCTGTTAGACGTGACTCTGAAGTCCAGGAAGCTTTCCATTCTAGTAGAAATAACGGAATTACAAGCTGAGTCTATCAGCCAGATAGCTGAGCTTCCGTTTCCTTCCTCCTTCGACATCTTGCTCACTCCGGCTGTAACGAGCTGTGCTGACTTCTTTGAACAAGAAGCATTTTTCCAGCGATGCTCAGAAACTTTCTCAGGTTGTAATCTCACTCTACAGTCAATCTTCTTATGTCCTTTTTTGCTACATTTCCAGCAAACAATTGTTTTTTGTGGCTTGTGCTTTTTAGAAACTGAATAAGCAGATTCAGTCTCCTCCTTTTTCACAGTCCCGGTCTTAACCCCTTCAGAACCAGACCATTGTTGAAATGAGTCTGCCTTGCCGTTTGAGCTCACGGCTTCTCTCTTGGAATGTCTTTTCTGTTGTTCTTCTAATAATTTTCCACACACATAATTCAGGGTTAAATCACGGACAGTCACTCCCTCTAGGGTAGTCACCAACACGTCCCAAGACGTTGGTAAGCTAGACAAAATAATATAAGACTTCATTTCCTCTGAAAGAGTCAAGCCAGCCGATGCTAAACTTTGGAATATTTCTCTTAGCTCCTGCAAATGTTTGCCAATATCTCCAGATTCTTTTAGCATCGTCCTATACATTCTGCGTGTTAAATTTATTCGAGAACCTGCTGTATCTCTTACATATACTTCACGCAATTTTGTCCAGATCACATGAACAGCATCCTCTCTATTAACATAGAATAGCTGATCATTCCTCATACAGAGGATTATATAGGTTTTTGCTTTCTCTGCATTTCGATTCCACTCTCTCAAATCAGCTGCACTTAAATCTTCATCGGGTGGGTCTGTAACTACTTCCCACAGCCCTTGGTTTCTTAAACTCATTTCAATCATAAATGACCAAGTAATATAATTTGTGTCTGTGAGTTGTTCCATTTGTGTATTCATTCCTATTTGAAGTGCCATAACTGCTAATTGGTTGTTTTTTCAACCCTTTTGTTATTTGAATTTCCTTTTTGGGAACTGACCGGCTTAACAACCTCAGAATCCCTTTTCAAATTCAAAAATAGCCTTCTATCAGACACCGTGTGACTTTGCAAGACAAAAAGCTTTACAAAAAAGCCTCTTCCTTTGTCTAAATCCCAACGTTCTTTAGAAAAAGCAACGCTCCAGGGCAATTAGTCAACGCACGGCTTCTCTGTCTTATCAGGTCCTACTGTTTCTCTGTTAAGAACTAGAATTATGTCCAGACTGTTACTGGGCCATAACCTCTTGAGGGTTATATAGTATTTATAAACCCTTTTGTTCACTATACCAGTGAACTAGCAGAATAGCAGTGGTTCTTAACTATGAAAGTCAGCAAAGACCAAATTAACTTCAAGACAGAGTCTGTTTTGTTTGGTACAAAAATAAAGTATTTTACTGATAGAAAATAACACAGTTTATGGCAATACAAATTTACACCAACATACTCACACACTTGGTCATACAGATTACAGCAGGGCTCACAGCAGTAGAGAGGGAATATTTTAATCTGGTTACAAAGCTCCAAAACTCTCTTTATATACACTTCCCTGAACAAATGATGAAACCACTAATTGGCAATGATAAGACAATTAGACTTTTGCATCATCCCAATAATTCAATAAAGTCCACCTGCAAACTTGACCTTTAAGCTGATTGACTGATGCTGAGTCTTCAGTTTCTTCCAGGTTTTGCAGGCTTGTACAAAGATATGGAAATCACAAAAAACCAGTCCTAATTCAGGACTCCAACAAAGGCACTTTTGAATGAAAATGCCAGGTTTTCCCTTTACTTCCCCTGGATCAATGCAAATCGGATGACAATAAACCCAGCTGTCACAAGAAGAAGAAAAACCAAGATCTTGCAACAAGTCCACCAGCTTCTCTCCGCCTCCGTTGGTTGAACTGAGGAAGTGGGTCTCACGAAGCTGCCCTCCCACTGAAGGGGCTGCCCCCGGAAAGCGGGAGCCGCTTGCGCCAAGCACACGCCATGTTCACATGCCTCACAGTTGTCCTTATCGTGTGGGCCCTCCACAACCCCCTCAGCAACAGGACGACACAAGGGATCAAACCTGTTGCCTTTTCCGTAACATTTCTCAAGGATCTTCTGCACCAAATTGTGGAGGACGCACTGAACCATCTCGTCACTGAAGGTCGGCGCTGCGTACTTCTTACTGTGGCAGACACGGCATTTCTGCCCGAACACTCGCATCTTCACCTGCCCCAAGGCCTGTCCCAGTATGGTCTGGAGGAGCTGCATGTGGAAGACGATGGTCACCTGTGCCGACTTCCAGGAATGAGAACAATTTGAACACTTGAACCTGACGGGAGAGAAGCGAGTGCTTTATTCACAGGCAGCACTGATCACGGTGAAGTCAAAACCGTTGACAGCTGCGCTTGAGATACCTGGCCCCAAACCATTGAGGACAGAGGTGGGCAGTCTCTGTTTTTTTTGGCCAGAGAGCCAAATTGGTTCTGGGCAAGATCACTCACGCACAAAATCACCTCTCCCTCACTGCAATCAGGTTTTTAACTAGGGTGACCAACTGTCAGGATTTCCCCGGATTTGTCCTGGTTTTTGTTCTTTCCATGGTGTCAGGGGGGATTTTCTATAATTTTCAATAATGTCCTGGAATGACACACCTTCCTCTTTAAGGCTGCCATTAGCATGGCAAGAGGGAATGATGTGCTTTCTTGAGGCACATCATTCCCCCACTCTGAGCTCCAATTGAGGTCTTAAAGGGGAAAGTGGGTCATTCGTGGACGTTATAGAAAAGGCCCCAATTGGAGTGCGTGGTGGTGGTGCAGAATGAAATCCTTTCCCCTCCTCCACTCCAATCGGGTTCTTTAAGGTGGCGGGGGAATAACATACTTTCTGCAGGACTCAGAAAGCTGTTTCCCCACACACACACTAGGTGTCCTCTTTTTTGGTTTCCCAAATATGGTCACCCTATTTTAACATATTTCCTTATCTGGACGAAGATAGCCTAGCTACAGTTATCCATGCTCTGATAACCTCTCGTTTGGATTACTGCAATGCGTTATACGTGGGGCTGCCTTTGAAAACGGTCCGGAAGCTTCAGCCGGTACAAAACAGGGCAGCCCGGTTACTAACAGGGGCCGGATCTACACTAGTCTTATAACGTTGCTAGTGTCCCTTTCTAACGTGGTTCTCTGTATCGGTTCTCTGTATCACAGGGCACACTAGCGTGACTTACGTTTAGCTGTAACGTTACTGCAGGGCACATTGTTCAATCCTTTCCCTTGTTTTCCCTCTTCTCTGAGAGTAGCAGAGTTGCTGGGTTTGCTCTGCCCACTGCCTGCCTCATTCCCAGCCAGAAGTGCAGGGCAATAGTCATAAGCACACACAAATTCCCTCCCAAAACATTTTAACACAAGTCCCAGGGAATTGCCTGAATGCATAGGAGCCAGCTGCTTTGCTGAAGCTAAGCTGGGCTGGGTCTGGTCAGGGGTTGGATGGGAGACTAAACTGAAAAGTTTTAGCAGCAGCCCCATTTAAGCCCCGCTGGTCATGAGATTTGGACTGGGAGCAAGAGACCCTTGTTAATTTTCCTGCACGGAGCTACAGCGATCCTTTGAGCGCTCCTCAGCTCCTTTGCAAAGAGGGGGGAAATGTTAAAAAAAAACACATAAAAAATCAACCGATGACCCAATTCGATTCAAATTTGGTATTTGAATTACTGTGCCAATTTTGGTGTCTTTATCTATAAAGCTTACGCAGATGTAAGCATTTGTTTAAAATCCTGCTCCTGCACCCACAGCAGCGGCTCGGGCGAATCTTTTGCAAAAGGAGCACAATTAAGGCAGGATGCCTGGGAGTACTTCACAGTAAAAGCAGATTCTAAGGTGGAAAACTTCTGAGTCCTTTGCATGCAATTGTCAGTGATTGCACAGTATAACGCTGGTGTGATTTATCTGCTGTAGCAGATAAGATAGCAAACGGGGCAAAGGAAAGAGAACAGGAAGTCGGCGGAGCAAACCCAGCAGCTCTGCTACTCTCAGAGAAGAGGGAGAGGAGAATTACCGGTAGAACGAGGCACATGAATCTGTAGCCGCGCTGGAACTAAGAAATAGAACCGGCAAGAACAACTCATTTACAATATTGGAGACCCAGGGTCACGTGACACTGTGCGTCACAGTAACCCATTCAAAATGTTACAATAACATCAGTGTAGATTCCCACAGGGACTGCCAGGCAAGATCACATTACGCCAGTCCTTTTACAACTTCATTGGCTGCCAGTCCAGGTCTGGGCCCGTTCAAAGAGCTGGTATTGACATTTAAAGCCCTAAACGGTTTGGGGCCAGGTTATCTGAAGGAACGCCTCCTCCCATATGTACCTGCCCGGACCTTAAGATCATCCACAGGGCTCCTTCTCCGTGAGCCCCTGCCAAAGGAAGTGAGGCAGGTGGCTACTAGGAGGAGGGCCTTCTCCGCTGTGGCACCCCAGCTGTGGAATGAGCTCCCCAGAGAGGTCTGCTGGTGCCTACACTGTACTCCTTTCGTCGCCAGCTGAAGACCTTTTTATTCTCTCAGTATTTTAACACTTAATTTTAACTTAAATTTAAATTTTACTGTTTTAACTCTGTATTTTAATTTTATATCAATTTTGCTGCGTGGTTTTTATCCTGGTTGTGCTTTTTATACTGTATTTTCTATTTGTGCTTTTAACCTGTTGGTTGTTTTATTATGGTTTGAATTTTTGTGAACCGCCCAGAGAGCTTCGGCTATTGGGCAGTATAAAAATGTAATAAATAAATAAATAAATAAATAATTTACATTTGACAGCTTTGAAGGTCGAGACCAGCTCTTCGAATTGCAGCTGGAAACCAGTTCCTGAGAGCCAGTAAAATGGATGTAAAATATGGATAACGGATCCCAAGTGCCACAACCCAGTTATGACTTTTGCTGCTGCATTCCGGCCAGGTGTAGTTTACAACCACCCCTTCAAGGGCAGCCCCACGGGCAGAGCATAACGGTAGTCTAACCTAAACATTTCCACAGCACAAATGACAACTTCTCTGTCCTCTGGTTCATTTCCTTCTGCTTTTAAACATGCTACAGTCTCTCCCATTCTCAAAAAACCCACTCTTGATCGACTATCTCTGTCTAACTACCGACCTGTCTCTCTGTTGCCTTTTGCCTCAAAGATCCTGGAGCGTGTGGTCTACTCTCGTTGTCTTGACTTTCTCTCTAGTAACTCTGCTCTGGATCCCTTTCAATCTGGATTCCGTCCTTTGCATTCCACTGAAACAGCCCTTACCAAGATCACCAATGATCTTCTTACTGCCAAGTCTAAAGGCCATTATTCCGTTCTTATTCTCCTTGATCTAACTGCAGCCTTTGACACGGTTGATCACGATCTTCTCTTAGATTCCCTCCATGACCTTGGACTCTGTGGCTCTGTCTACAACTGGTTCGCCTCCTATCTAGAGGGTCGCTCTTTCAGCATGTCGGCTAACGGCTCCTCGTCCTCCTCTTTTCCTAGGGTGACCAACTGTCAGGATTTTCCCGGATTTGTCCTGGTTTTTGTTCTTTCCATGGTGTCAGGGGGGATTTTCTATAATTTTCAATAATGTCCTGGAATGACACACCTTCCTCTTTAAGGCTGCCATTAGCATGACAGGAGGGAATGACATGCTTTCTTGAGGCACATCATTCCCCCACTCTGAGCTCCAATTGAGGTCTTAAAGGGGAAAGTGGGTCATTCGTGGACATTATAGAAAAGGCCCCAATTGGAGTGGATGGTGGTGGTGCAGAATGAAATCCTTTCCCCTCCTCCACTCCAATCGGGTTCTTTAAGGTGGCGGGGGAATAACGTACTTTCTGCAGGACTCAGAAAGCTGCTTCCCCACACACACACTAGGTGTCCTCTTTTTTGGTTTCCCAAATATGGTCACCCTACTTTTCCCCTTTCAGTAGGGGTTCCGCAAGGCTCGGTGCTTGGCCCGTTGTTGTTTTCCTTATACATGCTGCCCTTGCTTATTCAATCTCATGGCCTCCAATATCACCTGTATGCCGATGATACACAATTATATCTCTCATCTCCGGAACTTTCTCCTGATGTTCACGATCGTATCTCGGCATGCCTTTCAGATATCTCAGCCTGGCTGCTTCATCGTTGTTTGAAACTTAATATGGCAAAAACCGAACTGCTTGTTTTTCCTCCTAAACCTTCCCCTCTCCTCTCATTCTCTCTTACTGTCAACGATGTCACGCTTACTCCGGTCAAGGAAGCTCGTAGTCTTGGCTTTATATTTGATTCCTCGCTCTCCTTTATTCCTCATATCGAGGCAGTAGCTAAATCCTGTCGTTTCTTCCTGTATAATATTGCCAGGATTCGACCATTTTTGTCTGTCTCTTCTGCCAAGACTCTCGTTCACGCACTGGTTATCTCTCGGTTGGACTACTGCAACCTTCTTCTCTCTGGCCTTCCTTCGTCTCACATCAGTCTGCTGGTCTCTGTCCACCACTCTGCCGCTAAGATCATCTTCTTGGCCCGCCGCTCTGACCATGTCACTCCACTTTTGAAATCTCTTCATTGGCTTCCAATTCACTCCAGAATCCAATACAAACTTCTCCTGTTGACCTTCAAAGCTTTTCACGGCCTAGCTCCTGCCTATCTCTCCTCTCTCATCTCACACTATTGCCCCGCTCGTGCTCTCCGCTCCTCTGATGCCATGCTTCTCGCCTGCCCAAGGACCTCTACTTCCCTTACTCGGCTTCGTCCTTTTTCTTCTGCTGCCCCTTACGCCTGGAACGCTCTTCCAGAACACTTGAGAACTACAAACTCAATCACAGCTTTCAAACTCAGCTAAAAACTTTTCTGTTCCCTATAGCTTTTAAATATTGAGTTTGTTCTTACTCTATACTGTTTAGCTTCACCCTACCCAGTGCCTGTTTACACTTCCCTGTGCCTGTTTGCATTCTCTTTCCCTCCTTATTGTTTACTACAACTTTATTAGATTGTAAGCCTATGCGGCAGGGTCTTGCTATTTACTGTGTAATCTGTACAGCACCATGTACATTGATGGTGCTATATAAATAAATAAATAAATAATTATAATAATAACAACGGTCAGTTCTTTTTTATCCAGGAGAGGGTGGGGAAACCCAGGTGGTCCCTGAGTCTGGATTGCCACCCAGGATCGATCCAGAGGACCAGATGATTTCAGAGGGTGGGAGACCCCAGAGCCCCACCCGGACCTATTTTCCCTTTCTCTGTGCAGAGAGAGGCACAAAGAAAGTCATTCTTCTGGCATCCAGAAGAGCGGCTTTACCGTTCCGATGGGGAAGGCAGGTGGCACGGAAAAGGGCTCACCGGGCACCTGGGAGAGAGTGAACAGCTGGGGAAGGGACTTGCCCAGCACTTAAAGGAGTTGCACCTCCAAGCACAGCCAGGTGTACAGCCGCTTTGCCTGCCGCTAGTTGTAACGATAAAGCTCAGCAATACTACAAACGAGAAGGATCTTGGAATTGCTGTAGATCACAAGCTGAATGTGAGCCAACAGTGCAATATGGCTGCAAGAAAGGCAAATGCTATTTTGGGCTGCATTAATAGAAGTATAGCTTCCAAATCACGTGAGGTCCTGGTTCCTTTCTATTCGGCCCTGGTTAGGCCTCCTCTAGAGTATTGCGTCCAGTTCTGGGCTCCACAATACAAGAAGGACGCAGACAAGCTGGAGCGTGTTCAGAAGAGGGCAACCAGGATGATCAGGGGTCTGGAAACAAAGCCCTATGAAGGGAGACTGAAAGAACTGGGCATGTTTAGCCTGGAGAAGAGAAGATTGAGGGGAGACATGAGAGCACTCTTCAAATACTTAAAAGGTTGTCACACAGAGGAGGGCCAGGATCTCTTCTCGATCCTCCCAGAGTGCGGGACACGGAATAACGGGCTCAAGTTAAAGGAAGAGTAAAAAAAGCCAAAGGCAAGGGTAGAACCAAGCAATATTCAAAAACAAACATTTGCAAAAGCTTATTTACAGTGCCAAGGTTGGCACTGTAAATAAACTTTTGCAAATATTTGTTTTTGAAGATTGCTTGGTTCTACCCTTGCCTTTGGCTTTTTTTACTCCCCCATGGGGTTTTCCTTGCTTTTGCACTTCAAGTTAAAGGAAGCCAGATTCCGGCTGGACATCAGGGAAAATTTCCTGACTGTTAGAGCAGTACGACAATGGAACCAGTTACCTAGGGAGGTGGTGGGCTCTCCCACACTAGAGGCCTTCAAGAGGCAGCTGGACAATCACCTGTCAGGGATGCTTTAGGTTGGATTCCTGCAATGAGCAGGGGGTTGGACTCGATGGCCTTAGAGGCCCCTTCCAACTCTGCTATTCTATGATTCACAAGTAATGCTCCATTTTCTCCACTCTATAAACAACTGCGAAAGTGCTCTTTAAAAGCAGAAGTGAAACTTGAGAGTCACAACACCATCTAAAGAACCCATAAGCAACTATTAGTAAGGAATGACATGCAAACAGTGAGTAAAGTAAATGTTCTTGGACTCTATGTCAGACAGCAAAATATATGGGGCCACTGGTAGTCTTCCGTTTTGACCACACAAAGTCTTTTTCCAGTCCATGGTAGGATCTACACTACTGCTTTATAACGGTTTATAACAGTTTTGACAACAGTTCAGGCCCAGGGCACACTGCATATGCCGTTTTCAACGTGTTCTATTCTGCTTGGTGTAGATCTGCCCCATATGTGATAAGATCCTAAACCCTTGGGGCAAATTTTGGTGGTTGTTGCACCTTACATGCATCATTGCCAAGCTCAAACCTTAGCATTCAGTGCTAATAATCCTTCCTATCATCAAATTCTTCCCAAAAAATATACAATTTTTCACTATAGATTTCTCTCAATGACAAATGTAACTATTTAGAAAGCATACGACTCTTACCATCCAAATGCCAAGCAAATCTTTTTCATGACCAGCCTTATCTGTAGTTCAACTCTTCCTTCACAAACCAGGGCCAGAATGAACACAACTTCAAGCTGTCCTTAATTTATCCCTGCTGCAGGTGTCTCGTTGTTGAAGAACAATGTTGTTTCTTAAAGAGCCAGACATTTAGTACTGGTTACTACTGTCAACAGGGCCGCTGCCACCATAGAGGCCACTCAGGCGGCCGCCTTGAGCGCCAAGGTAAGGGGGGGCGCCAAACGCCGCACCCGGAAGCTGCTCTCCCACAGCGGCTCTGAGAGGGCGGCTTCTGGGCGTGCCGTTCCGAAGCCGCCCACCCGCCCCAGCGTTCTCGCTTCGCTTCAGCTGGGCACCCACCCAGCCAAAGTGAAGCCATGCCCACCCACCCCACCCCAGCGTCCTGCCTTCACTTCAGCTGGGTGGGCGCCCAGCCGAAGCGAAGCCAGAACGCTGGGATGGGGGTTGGGCGGGCGACTTTGGAACGGCGCACCCGGAAGTTGCTCTCCCAGAGCGGCTTCCGGCCGGGTGCACTGTTCCGAAGCTGCCCTACCCCCCCCCCAACCAGTGTTCTGGCTTCGCTTCGGCTGGGCGACCACCCAGCTGAAGTGAAGTCTAGTGCTATATCTCACCTGGCAAAGAGCTGCTTCTGAATAAACCTCTGCCATCCCTGTTGTAGCTGTCTGAGTTCCATTTCTTCTGTCAAATTCCACTGGTCCCATGGTTTGTAGGCTTCCATCTTCCTAATAAACTCTGTCCTCCAGTTGGGCATATCGGCAAGTTCGCCTTGCAAGCACTCACGGCAACGTCCAGATTCACTTTCTCAACAAGAAAAGGAATGGAACGCCCAAGCCTAGCAACTGCTCTGTTTACTTCTTCCTTCCGGTTGATTCTTTGCCTGCGTCTCTCTGATTCGCAGCTCTTCCACTCCAAACAAACACTGGGCGTGGAGGAACTATGCTTGGCTAAAAGTGAAATTGAAACAGGCAGTTTCAATACAGCATTTTCTGCTCTTCAAGATCACCCTAATCTCTTCCACATTCTGGCTTGAATTTTAGCTGCTACTACGATAAAGACACAGCTCCAGCGAAGGCCTTACTGGGCTAGCAAGAACTGGCCTGCCAGGGATCAAGCTGTTCTTCCTACAAATATGTGTGAAATATTATGTTTAATATAAAAAGGCATAAAAGATATCATGGAATCGTAGAGTTGGAAGGGGCCTATAAGGCCATCGAGTCCAACCCCCTGCTCAATGCAGGAATCCAACCTAAAGCATCCCTGACAGGTGATTGTCCAGCTGCCTCTTGAAGGCCTCTAGTGTGGGAGAGCCCACAACCTCACTAGGTCACTGGTTCCATTGTCGTACTGCTCTAACAGTCACGAAGTTTTTCCTGATGTCCAGCCAGAATCTGGCTTCCTCTCACTTGAGCCCGTTATTCCGTGTCCTGCACTCTGGGAGGATCGAGAAGAGATCCTGGCCCTCCTCTGTGTGACAACCTTTCAAGTATTTGAAGAGTGCTATCACGTCTCCCCTCAACCTTCTCTTCTCCAGGCTAAACATGCCCAGTTCTTTCAGTCTCTCTTCATAGAGCTTTCATTTTGTAAAGCAGGCTTGAGGCCCAGCATGGGGCAAAAGGTGGTATACAAATAAAGATGATGATGATAATAATAATTTAATAAAGAAACAGGAGTACATTAGAACGATGTCATTAGTCATTATTTTTAGTAAGAGAAGGCGAGGGTGTGGTTACACACAGAAAGGAGGAGTATAAAATGAGGAAGAAACAAATAGGGAAGTTAAGGAGAAACAATCCAACATGTTTAGCTTCAGTTGTCTTGATTTAAGAACGGAGAAGACTTAGGCCTTAGCTAGAGCTAAGGTTTATCCCGGGATCGTCCCAGGGTCGTCCCTGCCTGCTCCCAGGATATCCTGTGTCATTTACATAGGGTGACCACATGAAAAGGGGGACAGGGCTCCTGTATCTTTAACAGTTGTATTGAAAAGGGAATTTCACAGGTGTCATTTGTATATATGGGGAACCTGGTGAAATTTCCTCTTCATCACAACAGTTAAAGCTGCAGGTGCCCTGCCCTCTTTTAAATCTGGTCACTCTAGTATAGCTCCTGCACTTTAACTGTTGTGATGAAGACAGTATTTCACCAGGTTCTCCATATATACAAAGGACACCTGCTGATATTCCCTTTTCTATGCAACTGTTAAAGATACAGGAGCCCTGTCCTCCTTTTCATATGGTCACCCTAATTTACATGAACAGGGTTGACCCCGGGATAAACTCTACGTCTAGCTAAGGCCTTAGGCTCAAAAAGGAGTCTTTGGTCAATAGCTTCCAAGATCATTCTGCCTATTTCAGGGCTGCAGAAACTCAGGCTCGGGGTTCAAATCTACCCATCTGGGGTTCCCTAAACCTGCAGTTAATGATGCACAGGACTGTCGTGTTTCTCAGAATGCTCTTGCTTTCGATGGGAGGCAAATGTCGAGGCTTGCTAAGTAATCCACAAAGCTTTTATTAAGCAACAAACATTTCTTCTCCCTGAATAGAGTCTAACCTCGTGGAAACATCTTCCTAAGCAAAACTATGCAAACTAAGCAAGACAATTGTCCGTTCAAGAAGAATAGGAAGCCATTTCTGAAACACCCGTAACTTCAGGGAGCCTGGTGCGGAGGCAGGTTCTGGGGTAATCTAACCGACTTTCTTACGCCTTCCTTCCGCGCCGTACGTTTCAGTTTCCGGCGGACTCTAGCTTCAGCTAGCTTGTTGGGACGCTCTGCTCCAGAAGAAACCTTACTTCCCACCAAGTGTATACGATTTGGCCTTGAGGAGTTAAGCTCTGGAGAGGGCAGACTCCCAGCTGAGGAATCATAGAATCATAGAATAGCAAAGTTGGAAGGGGCCTACAAGGCCATTGAGTCCAACCCCCTGCTCAATGCAGGAATCCACCCTAAAGCATCCCTGACAGAAGGTTGTCCAGCTGCCTCTTGAAGGCCTCTAGTGTGGGAGAGCCCACAACCTCCCTGGGGAACTGATTCCATTGTCGTACTGCTCTAACAGTCAGGAAGTTTTTCCTGATGTCCAGCTGGAATCTGGCTTCCTTTAACTTGAGCCCATTATTCCGTGTCCCGCACTCTGGGAGGATCGAGAAGAGATCCCGACCTTCCTCTGCGTGACAACCTTTGAAGTATTTGAAGAGTGCTATCATGTCTCCCCTCAATCTTCTCTTCTCCAGGCTAAACATGCCCAGTTCTTTCAGTCTCTCTTAATAGGGCCTTGTTTCCAGACCCCTGATCATCCTGGTTGCCCTCCTCTGAACACGCTCCAGCTTGTCTGCGTCCTTCTTGAATTGTGGAGCCCAGAACTGGACGCAATACTCTAGATGCGGTCTAACCAGGGACGAATAGAGAGGAACCAGTACCTCACGTGATTTGGAAGCTATGCTTCTATTAATGGAGCCCAAAATAGCATTTGCTTTTCTTGCAGCCCTATCGCACTGTTGGCTCATATTCAGCTTGCGATCTACAACAATTCCAAGATCCTTCTCCTTTGTAGTATTGCTGAGCCAAGTGTCCCCCATCTTGTAACTGTGCATTTGGTTTCTATTTCCTAGAGGTAGAGCTTGGCATTTATCCCTATTAAATTTCATTCTGTTGTTTTCAGAATGAATGTTTTCAGAATCGCCCGAGAGAGCTCCCTCCCCCACTGGTACAGGCTGGCTGGTGTCTGGCGCCGCCTCCTCTAGGTCCGAATCGGATTCTGATTGATTACCTGAAACCCCTTCTCCCAAAACAGGGGCAGTAGGGTTAGACATGACAAGGACAAAAGTGAATTACGACTTGTGTGAGCCTGCTAACTGAATGGCCTGCTCAATGCATACTTGCATTGGCCACTGGAGGGTGCTGTTACATCACTTTAGCATGTTGAACGTGAACATTCCTGAGGATGGAGAAGGAATTTGACACTTTCGAACCACAGTGCGAACCGAAGCTCCAATTTCCTCCGAAATGTGCACTTCTCTGAATTTTGCAATGGAGTTCTCCCATAAAAAAAAATACATCACATTAGGAAAATGGCTCGCAATAACCTGTGTGTGTTAGACACACACGTATACAAAAATGCATGTTATCAGGAGAAACGTGCACATGGGTATACATTTCCTGACTGTTAGAGCAGTACGACAATGGAATCAGTGACCTAGGGAGGTGGTGGGCTCTCCCACAATAGAGGCCTTCAAGAGGCAGCTGGACAAACATCTGTCAGGGATGCTTTAGGGTGGATTCCTGCATTGAGCAGGGGGTTGGACTCGATGGCCTTGTAGGCCCCTTCCAACTCTGCTATTCTATGATTCTATGTGCTGTTCTTGTTTCTTCATTCTCAGTTTTCAGGATGAAACAGACTTATCATTGAAAAAAACGAGAAAACTGAGTGAAACAGAAACTGAGTGCTTTGTCCTGAAATATGTCAACACCACCCCAACTTGTTCCACAAGGACTTCTCCATCACCCTGGCTGGTGTCAGTCAGTGCCTCCACTCCCAAACCAAGCTATATCAGCAGCCGTACCGCCTGGCCGGGTTTATTCTGATGTGCAGCTGGACACATTTTGTGCTGATAGGAACACGGGCTTTAATAAAGAACAAGGCTGCTTCTTAAAAGAAATAGATTTTTTAAAATAAGATAAATGGAACATTATTATTATTATTATTATTATTATTATTATTATTATTATTATATTTATTTGTATCCCGCCTTTTGCCCAATGCTGGGCCTCAAGGCGGCCTTACAAAGTTTAAAATATACATGGGGGGGGAGGGAAACAAAACCATAAACAATTAAAAAATACACAACAAAATTATAAAACATTAACATAGATGGAGGGCTGGATTATTCTCCAAAGGCCTGCTTGAACAAAAAAGTTTTAGCCTGCTTCTGAAAGCCCATCAAGGAGGGAGCCAGCCTAGCTTCCCCGGAAAGAGAGTTCCAGAGCACCGGAGCAGCCACCGAGAAGGCCCTCTCCCGCGTTCCCACGAGGCGTGCCTGTGATGTTTGTGGGACCGAGAGAAGGGCTTTCTCAAAAGCTCTCATAGCACGGGCAGGCTCATAAGGGAGAATACGTTCTTTCAAATAACCTGGACCCGAACCATATAGAGCTTTATAGGTCATAACCAGCACTTTGAATTGTGCCCGGAAACAGACTGGAAGCCAGTGGAGCTGTTTTAACAGGGGAATTGTGTGCTCCCAGTAACCAGCCCCGGTCAACAATCTGGCTGCAGCTCTTTGAACCAGCTGGAGTTTCCGAACACTCTTCAAAGGCAGCCCCACGTAGAGCGCGTTACAGTAATCCAATCGGGATGTAACTAAGGCATGTGTCACCATGGCCAGGTCCGACATCTCTGGGAACGGGCGCAGCTGGCGCACTAGCTTTAACTGTGCAAATGCACTCCTGGCCACCGCCGAAACCTGGGCATCCAGGCTCAGGGCTGAATCCAGAAGCACACCCAAGCTGCGGACCTGCATCTTCAGGGGGAGTGTAACCCCATCCAACACAAGCTGAATCCCTATTCCCTGATCTGCCTTTCGACTGACCAGGAGCACCTCTGTCTTATCTGGATTGAGCTTCAATTTGTTCGCCCTCATCCAATCCATTACTGCCAACAAACAGCGGTTTAGCACAGAAACTGCTTCCTTGGAATTGGGTGGAAAGGAGTAGTAGAGTTGGGTGTCATCAGCGTACTGGTGGCACCGCACCCCACAACTCCGGATAACCTCTCCCAATGGTTTCATGTATATGTTAAATAGCATGGGGGACAAAACAGAGCCCTGAGGGACTCCACAGGCCAATGGCCAAGGAGTCGAACAGGAGTCCCCCAGTACCACCTTCTGGGTCCGTCCATCCAGGAAGGAATGGAGCCACTGTAAAACAGTGCCTCCAAGACCCATCCCAGCAAGGCGGCCCAGAAGGATACCATGGTCGATGGTATCAAACGCCGCTGAGAGGTCCAGCAGAACCAGCAGGGACACACTCCCCCTGTCCAGTTCCCGGCGAAGATCATCCACCAAGGCGACCAAAGCTGTTTCTGTCCCATAACCAGGCCTGAAGCCAGATTGAAATGGATAAATGAACTTTAGGATAATTGCTCCTTTCCATCTTCATAACCCCGTATACCATATTTTGCTGAATATGGTATAAGCATATTTTGCCAAGACTCTTCTGAAAGGATAAATTCTAGTTGCCAGAATTATAATCAGAGGAGAGAGAGTTCTTAGCCCTTCCGTTATACCTTTTTGTGGAGAGGGAGGGAAACACCCATTCTTTTCAAAGTATCTTCGTTTCCCCCTCTCTTATTTTCCTAGCCTTCTTTTCATAGAATCATAGAATCGTAGAATCGCAGAGTTGGAAGGGGCCTCTAAGGCCATCGAGTCCAACCCCCTGCTCAATGCAGGAATCCACCCTAAAGCATCCCTGACAGATGCTTGTCCAGCTGCCTCTTGAAGGCCTCTAGTGTGGGAGAGCCCACCACCTCCCTAGGTAACTGATTCCATTGTCGTGCTGCTCTAACAGTCTTCCTTCCTTTTTCCCTTCCTGTCTCTCTCTTCACTTCTCTAATTTTTCTCATATACTCTTTCATATCTTTATTTTTTCCATTAGAAATTTTTTGGGAGGTGCTCACACATTGGGGATGACCAGGTGGGTGGGAGCTGCACCGGTTTCTTTTGTCGTTGCAAAAAACCGCTTAGAATTAAACCTGCCACTTGGCTATTTAAGACAGAATTACACACTACCTTCTTGGCAAACACAAGTTCTCAAAGACATTCATGAAAATACAAGTATTGTATTGTATACTTGTTTTTTGTATACTTGTTTTTATCTCAGTTTTAGAATTTCTGTAAGCCGCCCAGAGAGCTCTGGCTATGGGGGCGGTATATAAGTGTAATGAATGAATGAAGACATTTTTAGGTGAGAATTACTGGGTGGGAGTGCTTGCCTAACTTACACACACACACACACTGAGCTTCTCTACATTAAAAAAAAAAACCCTGCTGCTTTCTGCTTCCATTTTCGTCCCGAGTTTACAATCGGCTCGTTACACGGGTGGCCACACGGTGAATGGAATACTTCCTATCTCTGCCTTGAGTTTGAACTTCCATTCAAATCAATGAAACAGCACCACCTAGTGGTAGAATTACAGTGTAATACCACCAATACACAGGGCGATTTGGCGGATTTATTTTCTTAAAGCTGATTTTATCTGTGCTTTCTGACAGCAGGATAAGGTGGGGGGAAGAGCGGGAGACGTTCTTCCTGAGAAGGACATCATGAAATCAACCTGGAAACTTCTGTGAGTGGCCAGTCACAGGCATGCTATAAATCACTCATCTTCTCCCATAACCCCTCCCCTGGGTCTTCTTTCCCCCCTCTTAGCTGAGCTTCTTTCAGTTTTATTAGGTGATGGGGGTGGAAACAGGAGGAAAACCATGGGAGGGTGGGGTTCTGGGGAGAATCCGTGGGCAGGAGAAAATTTAACACTATCCTCCCACCCGGCAATTCTGTCCTGCAGATATATTCGTCCATCTGTCCCATCCCCTAGCGCCCTAGTGCTACATGGCCAACCCAGTGTTTGAAAACTGCATGTTAGATGCACAACACAGGATCCTCAGCCCCTTATGACAAGTGTGGGTAGATAGCCGGGCTGTGCGGGCCACTGGCCAGGTTTGATTAGGGTGACCATATGATCAGATTTGCCCAGATTTGTCTGGGGTTTTGATGGCAAATCTGGGTGGGGGAGGGGAAATCCGGATTTTTTTCAAATAGCAGCTCTAATGGGAATTAACAAAAATGCTTATGACTCCGTCATTTTTTAAGATAAATACATGAAACTTGGCACAATGGTAGCTCATAGGAAGGGCTTTAGTCATACCAAATTTGAAACAGATCCGTTCATCCACTGATTTTTTAGGAATTTTTTTAAAATTGAGGTTTTAAAATTATTATTTTTTAAATCGTCATTTTTAAAGATAAAGAGATGAAACTTTGCACGATGAAAGGATTTAGGTAGAGCTTTAGCCATACCAAATTTGAAACAGATCTGGGGCCAGTAGCAAACCCTGTTAACTACAACAGCAGCTTGCAATGAGTGAAGATACAGTCAGAAAAGATATTTGAGGGAAGGGGAGAATGTAACACAGAGAGTATAGCAAAAGCTTCAAAGTAAAGCAAAACCTACAAAAGTAGGAGTGAGCGAAGTTAATTTCAGATACATTGAATCTCTCACTTGTTCTTTATTTCAGTGATTTTAACATTAAGATGTTATGTAGAACAGATTTGTCTTAAATGTGTGCTGTAAAATCAGACATGTGACCAAGGCTATGGGCACGCCCCCTTGGTACTGGACATGCCCCCTTGGGGGCGACCATGTTGTCCTCCTTTTTGGTTTCCAAAATATGGTCACCCTAGATTTGATGAGCCACTAATTGCCTGCTGGTTGCCAATTTTTGCAAAGAATGCTGGACCAGACGGACCTAAGTCTCATCCAACAAGACCCTAAAGCAAGGGGCAGAGAGACCAAAGCTCAGCAGTAGAGTGCACGCTTTGCATAGAGAAAGCCTCAGGTTCAGTCTTTGGGATCACCGTTGAGAAGGATCACGGAGCAGGCAATGGGGAATGACCCGTGCTTCCTGCAGACAAATAGACTGACCTGGAAGTACAACAGCTTCCTACACTCCTAAGACCACATGTAACACAGGTTTAATTACGCCTTACCTGGTCAGCAACAGCGTCCAGTTCTGGGCACCACATTTCAAGGAGGATGCAGACAAGCTGGAGCGTGTTCAGAGGAGGGCAACCAGGATGATCAGGGGCCTGGAAACAAAGCCCTATGAAGAGAGACTGAAAGAACTGGGCATGTTTAGCCTGGAGAAGAGAAGATTGAGGGGAGACATGAGAGCACTCTTCAAATACTTGAAAGGTTGACAATGGGAGGGAAAGTGCTGAAAAGTGCTGGTATTAACATTCAAAGCCCTAAACGGCTTGGAGCCAGGTTATTTAAAGGAATGCCTCCTCCCATATGTGCCTGCCTGGACCTTAAGATCATCCACAGGGGCCCTTCCCTGTGAGCCCCTGCCAAAGGAAGTGAGGCAGGTGGCATATAGGAGGAGGGCCTTCTCCGCTGTGGCACCCCGGCTGTGGAATGAGCTCCCCAGAGAGGTTCGCTTGGCACCTACATTGTTTTCCTTTCGTATCCAGCTGAAGACCTTTTTATTTGCTCAGTATTTTAACACCTAATTTAACTTAAATTTAAACTCGGCTGTTTTAATTTTATATTTTAACCTATATCAATTTCTGCTGTGTGGTTTTATCCTGGTCGTGCTTGTTATATTGTATTTGTATTTGTGTTTTTAAATTGTTGGTTGTTTTATTATGCTTTTCATGATTTTAATTTTTGTGAACCGCCCAGAGAGCTTCGGCTATTGGGCGGTATAGAAACGAAATGAAATGAAATGAAATAAATAAATAAATAAATAAATAAATAAAGGTTGTCACACAGAGGAGGGCCAGGATCTCTTCTCGATCCTCCCAGAGTGCAGGATAACAGGCTCAAGTTACAGAAAGCCAGATGCTGGCTGGACGTCAGGAAAAACTTCCTGACTGTTAGAGCAGTACGACAATGGAACCAGTTACCTAGGGAGGCTGTGGTCTCTCCCACACTGGAGGCCTTCAAGAGGCAGCTGGACAACCATCTGTCAGGGATGCCTTAAGGTGGATTCCTGCACTGAGCAAGGGGTTGGACTCGATGGCCTTGTAGGCCCCTTCCAACTCTACTATTCTATGATTCTGTGTCTGCCTATTCAAGTTCTCCTCAAAGCTCAAGCGTAACTGTCAGGGGGTCATGCAAATACATGCTTGCTTTGCAAACTTAGAACATGTTGGCTGACCACAGAGACTGCAGTGTGTAGTCACACACATACACAGAGACCACACTCGTATGGGCAATAACACCCCATGTAATAACAGCCCAGCAAACTTTTTGCCGGAAATTTCCTGTGGTCTAACAGAACCAACCGCTTCCGACCGCCGGGACCTCAGACATGTCCCAGCCGTTGAAGCGAGGCTCAGGCGCTTCGCGCATTTTGATAGCCAAGTGTTTCGTCTGCCCACACAGGCCTCTGGGCTTGAGGTTTGTGTACATGAGGAGGGGATTTCGTGATTCTGAGAAGCGGCGAGAGACATTTTCAAGTCAGCATTTTCCATTGTTGCAGCAGCATTTGCTGTGACAGCGTGTCAGGTTCAGGACGGTTCTGCTGCCCGTAGGAGGGTTGCGAAAGCAGGTCTTGGGGCAAAAGGAAAGGTTTAAAAACTTGAAGGGGACGGGAGTTAGGTACCGGTGAGTGCACAGCTTGAATTCTGTGCTATCAAACGCAGGATTCGGGATGATCAAAAAAGACATACATCCACACATGTATTTTACATGTTTATTCTGTTCCTGCAAGCACAGAGAGGGGCAAAGACCTGGAAGGAGTCTTCCTCAACCTGGTGCCCTCCAGATGTTTTAGAGTAGACGACAAATACCAGGATTTCATTGACCATGAGGTGAGGATTGGAAGTGGAGCAGTGGAGGCTGGTGGCTCATTGGGGGAGTAAATCCGCTCTGGATTTCAGTCAGAACCAGTCAGAAATCTAAAGGAGCTTCACACCTTGGGTAGGTTTTTTTTTTTAGAGTTCTGACTGAAACCCTGAGCGGATTCATCACCCCACTGGCATCAGAGATACCAGCCTCCACTGAAGTGGAGGATCATTTTCGAGACCACATCACGCCAGTCCTTTTCCAGCTTCATTGGCTGCCAGTCCAGGTCCGGGCCCGATTCAAAGTGCTGGTATTAACATTTAAAGCCCTAATCGGCTTGGGGACAGGCTATCTGAAGGAACGCCTCCTCCCATATGTACCTGCCTGGACCCTAAGGTCATCCTCAGGGATCCTTCTCCACGAGCCCCTGCCAAAGGAAGTGAGGCAGGTGGCTACCAGGAGGAGGGCCTTCTCTGCTGTGGCACCCCGGATGTGGAATGAGCTCCCTAAGGAGGTTCGCTTGGCACCTACATTATATGCTTTTAGACGCCAGGTAAAGACCTTTTTATTCTCCCAGCATTTTAACAGTCTATAAAAAATGTTAACTTGGTGTTTTAAATTTGTAATTTTGCATTGCTGCTGTTTTGATCTGGTTGAGCTTTTATATTGTATTTTATATTATGGTTTTATATTGTTGTTTTATACTTTGAATG
Organism: Elgaria multicarinata webbii; assembly: GCF_023053635.1. Lineage (NCBI taxonomy): Eukaryota > Metazoa > Chordata > Lepidosauria > Squamata > Anguidae > Elgaria > Elgaria multicarinata. The sequence goes on from NC_086178.1 coordinate 4,325,245, forward strand.
GTTTTAATTTTTGTGAACCGCCCAGAGAGCTCCGGCTATTGGACGGTATAGAAATGTAATAAATAAGTAAATAAATAAATAAACTTTTCGCCTCCTTTTCCTCTCTCAAGGCCCCCATGTCGTCTTCTCTCCCGCTGCTCTAGCTCTGGAGCTGGGTGTAGATGTCTCCCCTCCAACTCAAAAACTCCCCAGAAGGGCAGTACACCAATGACAGACTGCCTCCCTCTTCCCTGACAGCTGGTCTCGTCTGAGATTGGAGGTTCATGACAAAGAGAGAAAGAGAGAGAGAGAGAGAAGCATCTATGAAACACTTATAACAACCACACATTTTTAACCTGTGCAACCGGATTGCATGCTCTTTCCCACACACTGGTGAGACATTTTATTTAACCACAAGTGTTTTAATAGGTGTAAGTTGCCACCTAAGGAGTTCGTCGCACACATGATGCTACAGCACAGTCTTCAGACCGCACGAGCAACAGGTCTCCGGTTCTCAAAACGTGCACCGGCAGCAGAGCGGAAAAAGCGAAGCAGAGCGAGTTGCAGCTTCTGGGAAAGCGTGACAAAGGAAACACCCCGCTTTGCGTGGCACCGTGGAACCTCCACCTCAGCTTCTTGAGCCATGACAAGGAAGTCATCACAGACAACACCTCTATTCTCAGTTTGCTCAAGGATAAGTTACGAGTTTTCACGCATGCAAAAATTACACCTTTTTTGAAGCGACAGAAACGGCAACACCAGGGAGCACTTCAGCGAGTTAGCTAATGCAGAAGTTCCCATAGGAAAGAACTGGCTGATCTGGGGTCCGCGTGGTTGCTAGAGAAGAGCTAGAAGACGAAGCAACTCCAGTTGTTTTGGTGGTGTGATGGCAGAAGGAAAGATACGGGGAGGCAAAGGGTGAGGCAATGGGAACGTGTGAGGAAGGGAACTGCTGATGGTTGGGGCTCACGATGCATCTTCCCCCACCTTTCCTGAGAATCCCTGGATATTATCCCAAAGAATAATAGAATCATAGAATAGTAGAGTTGGAAGTAGCCTCTAAGGCCATCGAGACCAACCTCCTGCTCAATGCAGGAATCCACCTTAAAGCATCCCTGACAGACAGCTGTCCAGCTGCCTCTTGAAGGCCTCTAGTGTGGGAGAGCCCACAACCTCCATAGGCAACCGATTCCATTATCGTACTGCTCTAACAGTCAGGAAGTTTTTCCTGATGTCCAGCCAGAATCTGGTTTCCTTTAACTTGAGCCCGTTATTCCGTGTCCTGCACTCTGGGAGGATCGAGAAGAGATCCTGGCCCTCCTCTGTGTGACAACCTTTCAAGTATTTGAAGAGTGCTCTCATGTCTCCCCTCAATCTTCTCTTCTCCAGGCTAAACATACCCAGTTCTTTCAGTCCCTCTTCATAGGGCTTTGTTTCCAGACCCCTGATCATCCCGGTTGCCCTCCTCTGAACACACCCCTTGTTGTCTGCGTCCTTCTTGAGGAGGCAAGCCATGGCACGTCGATTCAAGTGGAATACCAAACCAGTTCACCCAAGCCATAGTTTCTAATCCTAGTTTGGCAGCCGCTTGAAGGCCATGTTCTCGTCAGATGGTTCCAGCATCACATCAGAACCATCCCAACATGTCCACGTTCCTCATACTTAGATATCTTCATTGCCAGAGTGCCCTGCAGTGTTACCTTCTTTATTGGTAGAATTAGGGTGACCCTATGAAAAGGAGGACAGGGCTCCTGTATCTTTAACAGTTGCATAGAAAAGGGAATTTCTATGTCTCTGCAGAGGCCACCAGTGAGGGAGGAAGCAGCAGCCAGGCACCTCTCCACCGTGCCTGGGTCCAGCTCCAGCTGAGAGCTCCCTCCCTCCTGCTACCAACTGTCTCTGGAGAGGCCACCAGTGAGGGAGGAAGCAGCAGCCAGGCACCTCTCCTCTCCACCCTGCCTGGGTCCATCTCCAGCTGAGAGCCCCCTCCCTCCTGCTGTCACCTGTAACTGCTGAACTTTCCAGCTAAGATTGTAGTGCCTGAATTTGCTTTCCTTTTCCCCCTCCTCCTCCCCCCTCCCAATCCCCTTTCCTTTTGTGTCATGTCTTTTAGATTGTAAGCCTGTGGGCAGGGACTGTCAAGAAATACTTTTGTAAGCCGCCGTGAGAGCCTTTTTTGGCTGAATGGCGGCATAAAAATGCTTAAATAAATAAATAAATAAATAAATAAAATAAAATTTCAGCAGGTGCCATTTGTATATATGGAGAACCTGGTGAAATTCCCTCTTCATCACAACAGTTAAAGCTGCAGGAGCTGTACTAGAGTGACCAGATTTAAAAGAGGGCAGGGCACCTGCAGCTTTAACTAGTGTGATGAAGAGGGAATTTCACCAGGTTCTCCATATATACGAATGACACCTGCAGAAATTCCCTTTTCAATAAAAGATAGAGGAGCCCTGTCCTCCTTTTCATAGGGTCACCCTAAGTTAGAAGACACACACACACCCCGTTAAATAATGATCATAATTGGCACGTGCACTTGGTGAAACTCTTCCCCTCTTGGTTTAACGGAAGGAAGAAGAGCCACCCGGAATGACCGTTTTCACCGTTGATTACGGAGTGCTGGAGTTCCACGCGGTGGAGAATGCCCAAAGCGCTCCTCTGCCGAAGCGCAGCCCTGCTGACCTGACGGAATATGCCACCATCGTCTTCCCACACGAGACGCCTGCTCCTGCCCACACAGACAAGAGGACTGCGAATGACACCTGTTGAAATTCCCTTTTCAATACAACTGTTAAAGATACAGGAGCCCTGTCCTCCTTTTCATACGGTCACCCTAGTAGAATGTATACCCTGCCTTCCAGGAAGTTAATAAAATACACACAACACTGTACAGAGATAGATTTATAAAAACAATTCCATTCAGGTCGTCACAATAAAAACAGCCCATAAAACGATATCCACTAGGAATCAAAAACTGCTCCCCCAAAAAGGCTCTTTATGAACAAAAATGCTTTCAGGCCTTTTAATAAATAGTTGCCATCTTGGTCAGGCTCTGATGGGCTCCTTTTCAGGAGGAAGATCCCAGTCCTAAAATGGGGTGCTATGGCTGAGAAGGCCCTGCCCTCCTCCAGGCCTTCACAAATTTCATTTCGGGGGCGGAGAGGGGGAAAGAATCTGAACGTTTTATACTATGTTACTTGCCTTAAGCAAGGTATTAGTGTGGTGGGTAGGGGAAGATTTCTTGGAGGTGAAAGCGATGATCACTTTTCCTTTGCACACCCGCTCACTCCTCCACACATAAGAACACTCCTATTCGATCAGACCGAAAAGCTCTATAGCTCAACATTCACCTCCCACACCGGCCAAATACACAGGGATGAGCAAACTGGTAAAGCTCCGTTTTGCTCAGGTTCTGCTTTTCTCGGCTTTTCCGCTTTGAAATTCATTCCCTCGCCTTTCTGCATCAAACTGTGAAATCTTTTTTTAAGTCAACACAAAAATCTTGCAGGATTTTCACGTGCTCTTTTTTTTTCCCCGTAACACACGGCCTGTTTCTTTTAAAGGGCACATTTTTGCAGCTCGCACGTACGCGTTTTTCCGAAGGAATTTTTTTCAATGAATGATAACTGTGTGTTTTTGTGAACCACCCAGAGAGGTTTGGCTACTGGAGGGTATAAAAAAGAAAGGAAGAAATGAAATGAGTTGAACGGAGCTGTTTTTGTACAGGTTTTTCCCCTAATGTATGCATTCTGTGTGGTTTGCAAAGCAAACTACAAAAATGTATGCATTTCAGCGGTCCACTATGTAGGTTTGGGAAGTGCGGATTTGGTACGTTCGCGTTAAAATGCAAATCAAACACATTTCTCATCCATACCTATAATCAGATGCCGCTGGGAAGCTCATAAACAAGACGTTAGCCCGGTAGCACCTTCCCCCAGCAACTGGTACTGACAGCACACTGCTCTGATATTTGAGGCAATAAGTAGCCCTTGTGACTAGTAGCCACTAACGGCCTTAATCTCCAGCCATTTCCTTGCCTTTATCATCCCCTGCTCCTCTCTCTCCTGTCCCAGTCCTTGAGCCGGGCAAAGAAGGTCTTCCTAGGTGATCAATAGCATCATGCACTGGCCAGGTAGGGCAAAATATGAGCTGGGGATCATAGCTCTGTAGTTGAATGCAGGCAAGTAGCAAGGCTGATGTAGGCCTCTGCACAAGACCTCAGAGAGCAACTCTCATAATCCCAAGACCAATAGTCTAAGCCAGCTTCTTATCCATCACTTAGCCCTGGAGCCTGGGTTCAGTCCTTGGCAGACAGCACCCCTGCACACGTGCGCTGTGGTTGTCTTTCGCCATAGCCCAGCCTCCGTGCTTCTGCCGTTCAAAGGCAAGGCTCTTGCAACACAGAGGATGTGGTTTGCAGGCACGGCTGGAGCCTGGGAGATGTCTAGTTTCATGCATGAATCATGGGCTCTGCCGGGAACATATGTGGTGCTGTCCCGGGATCGGAAAGCAGGCAGAAATTCAAAAGGGGTGTTGGTGGTGAGGAGTCTCACTCATCACACTTCCTGCCTTCATCCCTTCTATGTGGCAAAGCTCTGCTGGGGCAGCTCCTCTGCTTTCTAAACCTCTTGTCCGTGTGGGCAGGAGCAGGCGTCTCGTGTGGGAAGACGATGGTGGCATATTCCGTCAGGTCAGCAGGGCTGCGCTTCGGCAGAGGAGCGCTTTGGGCATTCTCCGCCGCGTGGAACTCCAGCACTCCGTAATCAACGGTGAAAACGGTCATTCCGGGTGGCTCTTCTTCCTTCCGTTAAACCAAGAGGGGAAGAGTTTCACCAAGTGCACGTGCCAATTATGATCATTATTTAACAGGGGGGAGGTGTCTTCTAACTTAGGGTGACCCTATGAAAAGGAGGACAGGGCTCCTCTATCTTTTATTGAAAAGGGAATTTCTGCAGGTGTCATTCGTATATATGGAGAACCTGGTGGAATTCCCTCTTCATCGCAACAGTTAAAGCTGCAGGTGCCCTGCCGTCTTTTAAATCTGGCCACTCTAGTACAGCTCCTGCAGCTTTAACTGTTGTGATGAAGAGGGAATTTCACCAGGTGCTGCCTGCGTACAAATGACACCTGCTGAAATTCCCTTTTCTATGCCACTGTTAAAAATACAGGAGCCCTGTCCTCCTTTTCATGTGGTCACCCTAACTAAACTAGGGTGACCCTATGAAAAGGAGGACAGGGCTCCTCTATCTTTTATTGAAAAGGGAATTTCTGCAGGTGTCATTCGTATATATGGAGAACCTGGTGGAATTCCCTCTTCATCGCAACAGTTAAAGCTGCAGGTGCCCTGCCCTCTTTTAAATCTGGTCACTCTAGTACAGCTCCTGCAGCTTTAACTGTTGTGATGAAGAGGGAATTTCACCAGGTGCTGCCTGCGTACAAATGACACCTGCTGAAATTCCCTTTTCTATGCCACTGTTAAAAATACAGGAGCCCTGTCCTCCTTTTCATATGGTCACCCTAACTAAACTAGGGTGACCCTATGAAAAGGAGGACAGGGCTCCTATATCTTTAACAGTTGCACAGAAAAGGGAATTTCAGCAGGTGTCATTTGTATATATGGAGAACCTGGTGAAATTCCCTCTTCATCACAACAGTTAAAGCTGCAGGAGCTGTACTAGAGTGACCAGATTTAAAAGAGGGCAGGGCACCTGCAGCTTTAACTGGTGTGATGAAGAGGGAATTTCACCAGGTTCTCCATATATACGAATGACACCTGCTGAAATTCCCTTTTCTGTGCAACTGTTAAAGATACAGGAGCCCGGTCCTCCTTTTCATAGGGTCACCCTATCTAACTTAAACAAACAAACAAAAAGAATACAATGAAGCCAGGGCTATCGAGGGCTATCAGCTAGAATGGTGAGATACAAGGGGGTTCAACCTCTGGCTGGAAGGCAAACCCCAACCCCTGTCCTCCAAATGCAGATCATTTTGCACATTTTTCTAAAAGGATGAAAAGGATCCTAAGATCCTAAGACCCTTTCTACACCTGCAGGCTTTCAGGGATTGTCCTGAGACAATGGGGGAAACCAGGGTGGGGGGAGGTCCCAGAAATCCCAGGAAAATGGAGGGGTCATCCTTGCCTGCTCCCGGTATCCCCTGTGCATCATTTGGCCGCACAGGGACAATCCCAGGGACAATCCATGGTGTAGAAAGGGCCTAAGTTAACTTTCGGATAAAATATTTATTTATTTATTTATTTATTTCATTTTTATACCGCCCAATAGCCAAAGCTCTCTCATGCTCCAGATCCTGATGCTTCAGACGCGTAATCATCTAACACCTCCTCCCCAACTGAGAGGCATTTTCCCCGTCAATGATGACCAAACCTCTCAATGCTACCCATAATTCATCACCTCAGGCACACGCCAGTCCCTGAGGAAAATCCCTGCTCTGAAGGGGCGATTTACATTCGCTGGGGGGAATCTCCCGTTGGTGCCAATAAGGACTTTCCGCAACACAAAACAGTTTCAAAAGCAGCAGCTGATGTATGCGTAATGTACATTTTTTTAAAAAAAAAAAAACCACTTTGAAACTTGTGCATTAAATGTAAAGAGGCCTTCCACTTCATGTCTAGTTTTGAGCCTTGCGATCCGAAGTGGTGATATAGTCCAGACGCACAAGTCAGTGGAAATAGCCAAAGCTTTGAGCGAAAGGGAACTTACCAAGGGAGCGTTTTCATCATGCGATTTCTGTTGCTCTGCAAAACAACGCAGGCGATTAGAATTCACGCACCGTTTAAACCAGTTGCCTTAGGAACACAACATTCGTAACAATGATTTCCAACAGCATCAGCTCCGTGGGTTTTTCAGGTTTGCAAAAGGGCCTAGAAGCATTATTATTTTAAAATGTCCATTCGCTAAAGTACTATTATAAGATCGTTTGCATCTGTATGTTGTACAACCAATTGCTTCCGAAACATAAATTACATTGTGTTTATAGAATCATAGAATAGTAGAGTTGGAGGGGGCCTCTAAGGCCATCGAGACCAACCCCCTGCTCAATGCAGGAATCTACCTTAAAGCATCCCTGACAGATGGTTGTCCAGCTGCCTCTTGAAGGCCTCCAGTGTGGGAGAGCCCACAACCTCCCTAGGTAACTGGTTCCATTGTCATACTTCTCTAACAGTCAGGAAGTTTTTCCTGATGTCCAGCCGGAATCTGGCTTCCTTTAACTTGAGCCCGTTATTCCGTGTCCTGCACTCTGGGATGATGGAGAAGAGATCCTGGCCCTCCTCTGTGTGACAACCTTTTAAGTATTTGAAGAGTGCTCTCATGTCTCCCCTCAATCTTCTCTTCTCCAGGCTAAACATGCCTGTTGCCATGTTGTTGTCGTTTTGAGATTGCCCTGAGAACTATTTGTTAACAAATTGAATGAATTAATGAACGTATACAGAGATCATCCCATCCTGTTGCTTCAAGTTAAAAGTTGATCCCAGGTCTAAAACGACAGAACACACAATTTGACTTTTACTTACCACCACCACCACCCACCCCTTCCCAGTCCTGGCTAAAGTTTGAGATTAATTATGCAAAAAGAAGGGGACAGCACAATTTCCTAGAAAACAAAATGAACTGAGCAGGAACCACAACCTAAGATCTCTTCCTTGCCTGAGCAGTGGTTGTTCATTCAACTCGTGATCAATGAACTCCGAAATGAATTGGGAAATTGGTTGAGCATAATTACAAGCCTAGCAAGGATGGAAAGGGTGTGGGGACAGACAGCTTGCCAGGTATGTCAGCCCTGATAGGTACCTTGCCTTCTCCTGATGATGCAGGCTATAAAGAAACATAACAACGCAAGAGCCAAAACCAATCCAGCTCCTTGAATAGCAGCAAGAAGAATGTTGTTGTCAGCTTGTCCAATGTTGTCCATGTCCTCCTCCTCCTCTTCCTCCTCTTCCTGAGGTCCTGGCTCAAGTGCTTTTTCTGAGGATTTGAAGCAGAAGGCAGAATTGCTGATAGATCCGAAAATTTCCGTTCTGTTCCTAAGCAAATCCCAGTGGCTGATCTAAGAACGGAATGTCTTGTGCTCCCCATTTTCCTAAGCAGCAGAAAGTTCTGGGGCAACTTCAGAGGGTCAGTTGCCTTGAGAGGAATGAGTAATGCAGACCTGTGAGGTTTCTGCAGTAGCTGAATAATACAGAAGAGATAAACAGGAGAAGAGATCCTGGCCCTCCTCTGTGTGTCTTTTGTTCGTCGGGCTGTAATATGGCCATGGCCATGGCCATTACATCCACATGACACACAGTGGATCCTGGGGGCAGGGAGGGATGACCCTTCCCTTGCCATGGGGGATATGGCCCTACACTTTAATCACTGTTTTTCACGCGGTCTCAGGATCGTCCCGAGGCCGCGGGAGTTGTGGCCAGGTGTCCCGTTTTCGTCCCAGCTCATCGCGAGTAAGCAGCCGGTAACCAGGAATGGGGCACGGAACTTCTCAGGAGCTCCGTGCCCATTGGGGGCGGGGTGGGGGGAGCGGGAGTGGTTGTTGTTGTTTTTAAAAAATTACCTTTTACGTTGGAGCACTCCTACGTTCATTTCCGATTAAAAACAAAAACAAAATGGCGGGTGCATCGTCCTCTTCCTCCCAGGATATCGCACGCACATGTAGACTGAGGGGGAGGATCTTGTGATCATCATATTGCGAGATCATCCCCCTCCTCCACCCCCCTGGTCTAGCCACGCCCACAGACCCTCCGCCCAACCTACCTCTCAGGGTGGTTGTTGTGAGGTTAAAAATGGAGAGGAGGAGGGTTATATATGCCGCCTTGGGTTCCTTGGAAGGAAAAAGGTGGGATATAAATGTAATAATAATAATAATAATAATAATAATAATAATAATAATAATAAGGGGACATCAGAGCAGTTGGAAAAAGTCGCAGTAAAACAGCATCGCAAAGAAGCGCAGTTTCAGGGGGGGAAAGCCCGACGTGGCTGAGAGTTGGTGGCTGCGTCATATGAACAACGCAGCACCTACTACGCAACACCGATGGGGTAAATTGGCCGTATAGACAGCCCCTTGGTTTGTGAACATGGAGCAACAGAGTAGCTTGAATTTGGGGGGCTCTCCTTGGTGGCGCAGCTACAGGGACCGTCAGGATGAGTGTTTGTACTTCAATACTTACCAGGGGACCCCATCAGCCTGAAAAATCTCAGGCTGAGTCATAGCATTGGCTGACATGGCTTCCCTTTGGCCTTCTGTCTACGGATGGTCCACCAGCCAGACCTCTCAGAGACGTTCATAAGCTTGACACAGTGACGACACCCATCACCAAGGAAATACAACTTGCCACGCTAAGGAACATGCGAACAAATCATTCACGTTCATGGTCGTTTTCTAAACGTGTCTTTGTGAATCTTGTTTAAAAACAGCCGGACGTCAAAGAATATGTAACAGACAGTCAGGACAGTATGGAAACTATTCTGCTCAGACGTATGTGGTAGGCAGGTGTTTCCCCAATGTAACGCAGTCTCTTTTAGCTTTCCAGTCTGGCATTTTCAGAAGCAAAGCCGTACAGGAAGAGAGGCTAAATTAATGGAAAGAGATGTTTGTCCTCTTACCAAGTAGCTCAGTCAGCAGGCAAGAAGGTTGGGTTGGACTACCAGGTTTGGGGGTTTTTTTTCTGGGAAGGACTGTAGCTGTGTCCTTTGCATGCATAAGGCCCGAGGTTTAAACCCCTGGCAACTCCAGGTAGGGTTGGAGAAAACTCCTGTCTGGAACCTGTACAACTATTTATTTATTTATTTATTGCATTTATATCCCACCTTTTTTATCCAAGGCACACCAAGGCAGCGTACACCCTCCTCTTCCTCTCCATTTTATCCTCACAACATCAACCCAATGAGTATCCATGGATGAGTGGGGACTCGAACCAGTCTCTCCCCAGTCTCAGTCCAACACTCTAACCACTACACCCCCTTGTCACTCCTGCCAGTGAGTATTGACAATACTGGGTACTGCAATGCATTATACGTGGGGCTGCCTTTGAAAACAGTCCGGAAGCTTCAGCTGGTACAAAACACAGCAGCATGGTTACTAACAGGGACTGGCCGACGAGACCACATCACGCCAGTCCTTTTACAACTTCATTGGCTGCCAGTCAGGTCCGGGCCCGATTCAAAGTGCTGGTATTAACATTCAAAGCCCTAAACAGTTTGGGGCCAGGTTATTTGAAGGAACGTCTCCTCCCATATGTACCTGCCAGACCTTAAGATCATCCACAGGGGTCCTTCTCCGTGAGCCCCTGCCGAAGGAAGTGAGGCAGGTGGCTACTAGGAGGAGGGCCTTCTCCGCTGTGGCACCCCGGCTGTGGAACAAGCTCCCCGGAGAGGTTCGCTTGGCGCCTACATTGTTTTCCTTTCATCGCCAGCTGAAGACCTTTTTATTTTCTCAGTATTTTAACACCTAATTTAACTTAAATTTAAACTCTGCTGTTTTAATCTCATATTTTAACCTATATCAGTTTTTGCTGTGTGGTTTTATCCTGGTCGTGCTTTTTTATTGTATTTTGTATTTGTGTTTTTAAATTGTTGGTTGTTTTATTATGCTCTTCATGGTTTTAATTTTTGTGAACCGCCCAGAGAGCTTCAGCTATTGGGCGGTATAGAAATGAAATAAATAAATAAATAAATAAATAAATAAATACTGGGGTAGATGAACCCATGCCCTGATTCAGTAGAAGGCAGGTCCCCGTGTATTATTATTATTATTATTATTATTATTATTATTATTATTATTATTATTATTATTATTACATTTATATACCGCCCCATGGCCGAAGCTGTCTGGGCAGTTTACAAAGATTAAAAACATCGAACATTTAAGAAAACAGATATACAAAATGTTAAAACCCATAAAAACATAAAACAGATAATATTAAAAAGCAATATCCATTTAAACGGATATTGATCTGGGGGTCAATTAGAAAGCTCAACATATGCTGTTAAATGCCTGGGAGAAAAGTCTTGACCTGGTGCTGAAAAGATAACAATGTTGGCACCAGGCGAGCTTCATCGGGGAAATCATTCCATAATTGGGGGGCCACCACTGAGAAGGCCCTCTCCCTTGTTGCCATCCTCCAAGGATTCCCTCGTAGTAGGCACCCGGAGGAGGACCTTAGATGTTGAGCGCAGTGTACGGGTAGTTTCATGTCGGAGGAGGCATTCCGTCAAGTATTGTGGTCCCAAGCTGTGTAAGGTTTTATAGGTGAGAACCAACACCCTGAATCAGGCTCAGAAATATACAGGCAGCCAATGCAAGTGAGCCAAAATCAGTCCTATATGTTTGTACCTTCTGGTTCCAGTTATCAATCTGGCGGCTGCATTTGTTTTCCTCTGTTTTCATCATTTTTTACATTTTAAGAGACTTCTATCCACCAGAGTTAAATGTGGCTGTATCTCCACTTCACCTCCAGCTCTGAATTCAAGGCTGGCATTACTGGGCAGGTGCTTGGGCCCATAACCCAGCAGGGGGGCACTGCTAACTCCTAGACCCCTGGCCTTCTGCACCTTGCCGCTGCTGCCTGCTCGTCTGTCCATCCTCTCTAGTGAGCAGTACCCAGAGTGAGGTGAAGAAGGCTCCGCCTCTGCTCACCTTGCCCTCTCCCACTGGGTGGCCATGTGCATAGGACCTACAAGGAGAGGCATTTCTCATTCAGTTGCCTTCTCCCTCTGGGTCAGATCTGTACAAACCAGCCAGAGGGAGAGTTCAAGGCCAGTGAAGAATGATTCTCTGTCTTCCTTACCCTGATCTCTGCTTAGCAAAGGCAAATAAACCCGCAGTGACAGCAAAGAGGAGGCCTGGGCAGGATCTACACTACTGCTTTAAAGCACTTTATAACAGTCATAAAGCGCTTTAACTGCTTTAAAGCACTATAAAACTGTTATAAAGCGCTTTAAAGCAGTAGTGTAGATCCAGAAGCTCCAGGGATTGACAATGGGCCCCATCCAAGGATGTAGGCCTCAGCAGGTGCCCAATCATGTCTACCACTGGTGCCAGCTCAAAGCATAGGTCTATCAACACCTATAAGACACCACATTTACAGGTAGGATGCCATTATTGGAGGCTGCTTGGGGAGCAACCACTGAAGAGAGCTATTGCCTTCACACTCTACTCATGGGCTTCCTATTTTGGGAAGAAAGATACTGGGCTAGATAGACATTTGATCTGATCCAACAGAGCTCTAACATTCTTGCGCTTCAGGATTTATTTGTTTTCTAAAAATTAAAACACCTCTCCCAACGTGAACCTACCCGCTCACTACGCTCTACATCTAAGGTCCTCCTCCGAGTGCCGACTCCGAGGGAAGCTCGGAGGATGGCAACAAGGGAGAGGGCCTTTTTGGTGGTGACCCCCCAATTACGGAATGATCTCCCCGACGAGGCTCGCCTGGCGCCAACCTTGTTACCTTTTCGGTGCCAGGTTAAGACCTTTCTCTTCTCCCAGGCATTTAACAGCATTTAACAACATGAGCTGAGTTTGTTTGTTTGTTTTTAACGGACCCCAGAATAGCTGTTTTTACAAGGACACTGTTGTTTTTATGCTTTTAACCTTTGTATATTTGTTTTTAATGTTTACTGTTTTTAACTGTTGTAAACTGCCCAGAGAGCTTCGGCTATGGGGTGGTATATGAATGAAGGAAGGAAGGAAGGAAGGAGGGAGGGAGGGAGGGAGGAAGGAAAGAAGGAAGGGAGGAAGGAAGGAGAAATGGCCTACTGAGTGCTTAGGTCAGCGGTTCTCAACCTGTGGGTCGGGACCCCTTTGGGGGTCGAATGACCCTTTCACAGGGGTCGCCTAAGACCATCGGAAAACACATATTTCGGATGGTCTTAGGAAACTGTATTGACTGAACTATGTCATGTATCATCTTTTGTTATTATTATTATTATTATTATTATTTATTTATATAGCACCATCAATGTACATGGTGCTGTACAGAGTAAAACAGTAAATAGCAAGACCCTGCCGCATAGGCTTACATTCTAATAAAATCCTAGTAAAACAATAAGGAGGGGAAGAGAATGCAAACAGGCACAGGGTAGGGTAAACAGGCACTGGGTAGGGTAAAATTTTCCCTGGAACCTCCGAAACCCCCTTGAACTGTCTAGTGACCTTCTCTCCCACCCCCACCCCCGGGAAGTGGCAGATCCACCCATTCAGAACCACGATCCGTTGGGTCATTCAGTAATGTGGAGCGAGGAATGGGACATCCCTTCCTTGGAGATCCTGGGGGGTGGGGAAGGATTTCTAAGGTCTCTGCCCCGTGGAGCTTCCAGAGGGAAATTCCCTCTCACCTGCTCCTCCTATTGGGAGCAGCTGCCCCTCAGGCTCTCTGGACCGGTCCTTCCCCGGAGCTCCCCATCCTGGGCGGTGTGGGGTCCTGGGGTATTGTATTATTAAAGCTATTGTTATGTATTATTTTCATTAGCAAACCATCCCATGACAATGGATCGTGTAGAGAAGCACGAAAATAATTTTATGGTTGGGGGTCACCACAACATGAGGAACTGTATTAAAGGGTCGCGGCATTAGGAAGGTTGAGAACCACTGGCTTAGGTAATTTGGACTTCTGCTGTAGAAGAAACATGGGAGACACCCAGGAGACCATCCAAGCATAATGTTTACTGTTTTTAACTGTTGTAAACTGCCCAGAGAGCTTCGGCTATGGGGTGGTATATAAAAGGAAGGAAGGAAGGAAGGAAGGAAGGAAGGAAGGAAGGAAGGAAGGAGGGACGGAGGGACGGAGGGAGGAAGGAAGGAAGGAAGGAAGGAGGAAGAAGGAAGGAAGGAAGGAAGGAAGGAAGGAAGGAAGGAAGGAAGGAGAAATGGCCTACTGAGTGCTTAGGTAATTTGAAACATGGGAAACACCCAGGAGACCGCATAAAGCACTAGAAGGAAGGAAGGGAATACAAAGGATGAGGGGGGGGGGAAGAACCTACTGGCAAGGTATCAGGAGTAAGATCCTTGAGCGAATCAGAGGTACCTGCCCTTGGGAAAATAGTAAGAGCCCCAATAGTTCACCTGTCACTGTGAGGTTGGCTTTGTTGCTTTCCGTCAGCGTGTGATTTAAGGAGAAGGCTAGGAGCATGCAGTAATAGATCCCACTGTCATGCTCCTCCACGTTCAGGATTTTCATCTGATATGTCTTCGAGTTCAGCTGAGTTACGTTGTACTTCTTGCGTTCGGTAGCCAGTTTTTCCGGCTGGCCCTCGCTGTCCAGCTTGTACCAGCTAAGGCGATAGTCAGAAATAAACACGTTGGAGACGCTGCAGGTGAATATGGCCGTCGCTCCCATTGGTCGACTTAACTGGAGTGGGGAAAACCTTGCTGCCAGGGGGGGAAAAAACCAAGAGATAAGATGTATAACCGGTGCAGAGAGCTTCACACAGTTTAAGCGGCAGGTCGGTCAACGAAACCTTTAGGACACGATGGCCGAGAAAGTTCTCCTGCCATGCTTTTGCACTGCTCTCGTTCATTTCAATGGGGCTTGCCCAGTGATTTTCCAAGGGGGCTGCACCTCGCGGTAGTGAGCCGGAGCACGCATGCCATTTGGGACCAAGAAAGACTGGGAAAATATAGGTCATTTATTGTCTATTGACCAAACGTTGTTTGACCGTGGTCAAATGTTCCATGAAATCACGCAGCTGAAAGACATGACCTGCTACTTAATTATTGCGACGATCTTTTTTTTAAAAAAATGACATAAAAAAGAGTTGCTGTTACTTTGTTTTATTTCTGCTTAAATTTCTTTCCCCTTTTTAATTTCATAACGGTAGGCTGGCCTTGCCATTCCAAAACATGCTTTAGGGTGGATTCCTGCACTGAGCAGGGGGTTTGGACTAGATGGCCTTAGAGGACCCTTCCAACTCTACTATTCTATGATTCTATGAAAAGCTCAAGAAAAGAATGCTTCTGTGAATTGTCCATATTTATAGAACCCTAACATTGCTAAAAGTTATAATAATTCTTTATAGTTCTCTTTAAAAGTTGTTCTCACTGTTTCACAGCAACAGTTAACTCATTTGTTTTTCTAATCAGTATAAATATCAAACACGTTGATGAGTAATGTATCTCTCTTTTTGTTCTAAGAGATCTAAGGCTTTAATATATTTGTCCATTTCCTGATTATTATATTTCACCAATATTGGAACAGTCAAAATTTGCCCAAGCAAATGTCGAACCCTAAGAACTTTCTAGTACAGCCTTCCTCAACCTGGGGCGCTCCAGATGTGTTGGACTACATCTCCCAGAATGCCCCAGAATGCCCATAGTACAATATGAAGTTCTAAGCATTTTCATTTGTCAATTCTTTGACATTTTTCAATGTACAAAACCAGAAGCAACTATCCCTTGTGTTCGGAGTAGAAAGAGCTTCGGCTATTGGGCGGTATAAAAATGTAATAAATAAATAAATAAATAAATTGTGTGTGTATTATTCCCAACCTCGGAAAATAAGAGACAAACTTCTCTTGAACGTGGGAGGTTCCATTTTTTATAGCTACTGTGGCAAATAGCCATCAATAACCTACCTTCCCTCAGTTTCCATGTAGGAAATTATTAATGTTTTGAGGAGGCCTTAAGAGACAGTGGAAATAACCCAAAACCACCCAGAGAATTTCATAGCTGGCCACTCCTGGAGGCAGATTACACAGATCTAATCTAGCGAGACAATCCTTTTGCTCTTATTACCTGTCAGAACGAATACTACTATTTATAACCTATACTGTATTGCAGTGAAGTTTCTGACACCAGTAGGCTGAGCTGGGGTGTCATGGTATGGAACGTTCATCAACATTTCCAGCGCTAAAGGGAAACGTTGACGGAATATTTGCTAGGTACTTTCAGCGAGAGGCTGGGGTTAAATCCTCACACAGGACCCAGGAAAAAGTATAGCTGTGTGGATGGGATGCTAAGGACTAGAAGGAGATCCCAGGAGGCAGAGAAGCTAGGGTTCAAAGAGCTCAGAAGCCAGGCAGTTGGGGAAAGGGTGCAGAGGAAGCCTATGGATTTGGAAACAGGAACATAAGGCAAAGAGAGGAGGTCAAAGGAGACGGGGAACTGAGGAAAAGAGGGACTGAATAAGAGAGGTGGAGATCATAGAATCATAGAATAGCAGAGTTGGAAGGGGCCTACAAGGCCATCAAGTCCAAACCCCTGCTCAATGCAGGAATCCACCCTAAAGCATCCCTGATAGATGGTTGTCCAGCTGCCTCTTGAAGGCCTCTAGTGTGGGAGAGCCCACCACCTCCCTAGGTAACTGATTCCATTGTCGTACTGCCCTAACAGTCAGGAAGTTTTTCCTGATGTCCAGCTGGAATCTGGCTTCCTTTAACTTGAGCCCGTTATTCCGTGTCCTGCACTCTGGGAGGACCGAGAAGAGATCCTGGCCCTCCTCTGTGTGACAACCTTTTAAGTATTGGAAGAGTGCTGTCATGTCTCCCCTCAATCTTCTCTTCTCCAGGCTAAACAGGCCCAGTTCTTTCAGTCTCTCCTCATACGGCTTTGTTTCCAGACCCCTGATCATCCTGGTTGCCCTGCTCTGAACATGCTCCAGCTTCTCTGCGTCCTTCTTGAAGGTTCTTTAGCTGTGAGCTCCAAAAGAACATATGAGCATGATAGTAGTAAGGACTAAAGTTTGGCACACTAAAGTTTTTGTGCACACTTCACCTAGGTTTGTACACATTTTTTTTATTTCATAGAATCATAGAATAGCAGAGTTGGAAGGGGCCTACAAGGCCATCGAGTCCAACCCCCTGCTCAATGCAGGAATCCACCCTAAAGCATCCCTGACTGGTGGGTGTCCAGCTGCCTCTTGAAGGCCTCTAGGGTGGGAGAGCCCACAACCTCCCTAGGTAACTGAATTAAATAAAAATTAAATTAAATTAAATTTTATTAAATGTATTTCTAAGCCGCCTTTCACGGCAAAAGCCCCCCTGCAAGTTTTTACAAACAATTTTCCTAATATAACGTACTTGGGATGTTATTTTCACCGATATGCCTATTTTTGTATGCATTTCTTGACTGGGGAACTCCATTTGCGAATTTGCAGAAATTCGAATTTTGAAGGATAATTGAGTTTTGGTTTGAAAGCGAGGCGTCAGGTAAGCTCACATTAAAATGCAAACTGAGCTTATTTCTCTTTCATCCCCACATTATAGCCATCATCACTAGGGGTGTGTACGGACCCCCCACTCCGCTTCACTTTAAGATCCGCCATTTTTGGATCGGCCCGCTCCGCCCCGCCCCCACTCCGCCTGTGCCCACTCCGCTCCGCTCGGAGCTCCGGATCCGGATCGGAGCTCTGGTCCCCCCCCATAGGGGGGGTTACCGGGCCCTGCCGCCATCGCCGCCCATGCGGCGACGGTGGCAGAGCCCGGTAAGGAGGACGGGGGCCTTACCTGCCTCCGTCCGTGGTCCGTCGCCGTCTTCAATTGAGCCCGTGGTTCCACCAGGAAGTCTGGGCCGCAAGTGCGGCCCAGACTTCCTGCTGGAACCACGGGCTCAATTGGAGACGCTGACGGACCGCGGACGGAGGCAGGTAAGGGAGAGGAGGGCGGGGGGGCGTTACCGGGCCCTGCTGCCGTCGCCGCATGGGCGACAGCGACAGCGGCAGGGCCCGGTAAACCCCACTTACCTTTCCGGCGGAGCTCCGGATCGAGGCGAAGGATCCGCCTTCACCTCGATCCTCTTCACCACGCTCCGCCGGCCCCCCAATCCTCTTCGCCTCCGCCTTAAGGGCAGGCGAAGCCCCCCGCTCCGCTACTGCTTCTCCGGTCCAATTAGAAGCGGAGCACATCCCTAATCATCACTAATAGCCATTGGCAGAGTACACAATGTGGTTGATGCACCACAAGTCCGTGGTCTCTTAAAGTCTCTTCTCACAACAGCCAGCCAGAAGCTACAGAAAAGTTCACAAACAGAGCGAGAACATCATAGTTCTTCCTTTTTGTTAGTCACTGTTTTCTCCATTCTTTCTCGCAGTAAAAATTTCCTCAGAGGTAGCCGCATTAACCTCTCACAGCAAAAACAACCTGGGTCGTTTCCCGACAGAGAGCTTCTACTGCAACAAGCCAAAAGGCATTGTGCATCTATTCTGTCTTTTCCTAACAGTTTTTTTTTTCTGGTAAGAAAAAGAGATGGGAAAAGCAATGGGAAAACACAGGAGGGTTACAAATGGAAGACAGTGTTGTCTGCTTATCCTCAAACCATGTTTGTGGCAGGGCGATCACAGGATAAAAGCCTCATCCGGAATCATCAACAGGGTCTTTGGCCGTTGCTAGATGAGGCATTAGCCCGGTGTGAGGCCCGGGCTCCCTGCTGTGCGTGCCGATGACGCACAGGGGATCCCGGGGTCAGGCCGGGCTAAGTCCTCCCTTGACCCGGGATAACCGTATCCGCTTATGGCCTGAGCCCGGGGCTGTGGAAGGTCTAGCAACTTCCGTGGCTTTTCCCAGCTGCTCGCTTACTCGCAAGTAGCCGGGAGAAGCCACGCACTGGGCACAGCACTCCATAGGAGCGCTGTGCCCATCGGGCCGGGGGGAGGGGAAATCACGGAGGGGGAGATGGGGGGCGGGGGAAAGAGCGGACCCAGCAGGAGAGATGGGGGGAAGAGCGGAGCCAGGGTGGGGAGATCACAGACGGGGGGGCGCGGAGGGGGCATCGGACATGGCAGGAGGGTGATCGGGTGGGCATGGCGAGTGGGCTGGCGAGCGGGCAGGGGGGGCATCAGACATGGCGGACGGGGGGAAGAAGAACGGGGCCAGGGTATGGCGAGCGGGGGGCAGCATGGCGAGCAGGGGGAGGACAGGCGAGTGAGCGGGCAGGGTGGGCATCAGACATTGGGGGGGAAATCAGGGGCAGGGGGAGCAGGGAACCCTTTATTTTTTAAAAAAAGACTTACTTTTCCGTTAATGAACTCCAGCGCACATGGCCCCTTTAAGTTTAAAAAAAAATGGAGGACGCGACGAGGCTTTCCCTTACCCCGTCGCGTGTTACGTCTAGCTAGGGGCGACGGCCCACGCTAGCTGCAGCGCAGCCTCGCCCTGACTCCCCACCGGATTATCAGGTAGATCTAGCAAGGCCCTTTGTCACCTTAAAGGATAATAAATGTATCATGGCATAGGTTTTGGTGAACTAATTCCAAGTTTAACAGATGCATGGTTCTTCCCAACTTGACAGGGGAAATGCTACTGGTGGTTCCACACGGACCTATGGCCCAATTGGAGTCCACCAGGAGAAGAGCCTTCAGGGTGGTGGCCCCATTTCTGTGGGTCGTCCTGCCCCTGGATATCAGACAGGCACCAACACTGCGTTGCTTCCAAGGCCTCCTGGAAACACTTCTATTCCCGGAAGCATTCCTTAACCAGCAACCATGGTTTTTATTGGCATTCTGATGTTTTTTTTAAAGTATAATTTTAATGGTGTTTTAATGGTGTTTGTACCTTTGACTGTTTTATTTCTTAAGTTCACCGCTCTGGAATCGGTTTCAGATATGGAGCAGTATATAAAATTTGGAAATAGAATTATTATTAATAATAATAATAATAATAATAATAATAATAATAATAATAATAATAATAATAATAATATTCCGCCTTTTTCCCAATACTGGGGACTCACGGAAAATGGAAGTGGTGAGGTTAGAGGGACATGCGACACAAACAAATAAAGAAAAATATATAGTAAAGCGTAAACATATATAAAGCGATTGCAGTGACCGTTCACAAAACAATGTCGAGGTTAAGACAAGCATCCTGGCGTTGATATAAAAGTCCATTATCTTAATTCTGTGAAGGTCAGTAACAAAGCATTCTGGAAGGTTGAAATGTAGCCATCTTTGGTCCAGACAGGGCCGGTGCCAGACTATTTTGCGCCCTAGGCAAGTGAGCTGCTTTCACCCACCCCCACCCACCCCCACCCCAGCATACCTGGGCGCGGGGCGCCATCTCACCCGCCCAACTGAAGCGAAGCTAGGATGCTGGGGTGGGGGGGGCGGGCGGCTTTGGAACGGCATGCCCGGCTGGAAGCTGCTCTGGGAGAGCGACTTCTGGGTGTGTCGTTCCGAAGCCACCAGCCTGCCCCCCCACCCCAGTGTTCTGGCTTTACTTCAGCTGGGTGCCCACCCAGCCGAAGTGAAGCCAGAACACTGGGGCGGGGGGGGGGCTTCACTTTGGCTGGGTGGGTGCCCAGCCAAAGCGAAGCCAGGACGCTGGGGTGGGGGTGCCAGCGGGCGAGCGGCTTCGGAATGGAGCGCCCAGCCGGAAGCCACTCTCAGAGAGTGACTTCCGGGAACGCTGTTCCGAAGCCGCCCGCCCCCCTACCCCAGCGTTCTGGCTTCGCTTCAGCACCCACCCAGCCGAAGCAAAGCCAGGACACTGAGGGCGGGCGGGCGTGGCTTCACTTCGGCTGGGTGGGCACCCAGCCGAAGTGAAGCCAGGACGCTGGTGCGGGCGGGCGGCTTTGGAACGGCGCTCCCGGAAACCGCCCTTTCAGAGCCGCTGTGAGAGAGCGGCTTCTGGGTGTGGCGTTCGGCGCCCCCCTTACCTTGGCACTCTAGGCGGCCGCCTGAGCCGAAGCAAAGCCAGGATGCTGGAGGGCGGGCGTGCGTGGCTTCACTTCGGCTGGGTGGGCACCCAGCCGAAGTGAAGCCAGGACGCTGGTGCGGGCGGGCGGCTTTGGAACGGCACTCCCGGAAGCCGCCCTTTCAGAGCCGCTGTGGGAGAGCGGCTTCCGGGTGCGGTGTTCGGCGCCCCCCTTACCTTGGCACTCTAGGCGGCCACCTGAGTGGCCTCTATGGAAGCACCGGCCCTGGGGTCAGATCTACACTAAGCAGGGTATGACACTTTCAAAACGTTTTGAAAACTGTCTATGGAGTACGTCCTGGACCCCAACAGTTGTCACGACTGATATAAACCGTTTTAAAGCAGTAGTGTAGATGGACAAATGAACATCAAACAAGACAGATGAACAGCAGAGGGAGACCTGACATAGAAACTGATGAATTACAACTGATTATGGTTTATTTCTATCACTGCGACCTGAACCGAGATGAAGGGTTTTTATTCCACTACAATGATCTAACTGCTTACCAATGCCAACACATTATCGTCAACACTGTTTTGTGAATGGTGCCCATCAAGCTGAAAGTGCTTTAAAGGAGGGTTAGACCAATGGATGGTGGAGAAGGCTATTAGTCATGATGGCTATATATTCCCTCCAGTATCAGAGCCAGTACGTCTATGTATACTACTTGCTGGGGAATGTGGGTGGGAGAGTGCTTCTACAGCCTTGTCTGATATTTAGGTTTCCCATAAATAGTTGGCCACTGTGTGGACAGAACACTGGACTAGATAGCCTTTGGTCTGATTCAGTAGGGGTTCTTCTTAAATTCTTATTTATTTATTTAAAGAGATCTATACCATCTCTATAAAACTAAAACCCCAAGGAGGTTTACATTAAGGGGAGACACGATAGAGGTGTACAAAATGATGCGTGGTGTGGAGAATGTGGAGAGGTAGACAGTTTTCTCCCTCTCTCAAAATACAAGAACCCAACGGGGTCACGTCTCATGAAGCTGATGGGTGGGAGATCCAGAACTAATAAAAGGAAGGACTTCTTCACACAGCGCAGAGTTAAATTATGGAACTCACTACCACAGGATGTAGTGATGGCCACCAATCTGGATGGGGGTTGGATAAATTCCTGGAGGCGAAGGCTATCCATGGCTACTAGCCCTGATGGTTGTGTGCTGTCTCCAGTATTCCAGGCGGTAAGCCTGTGTGCACCAGTTGCTGGGGAACATGGGCGGGAGGGTGCTGTTGCACCATGTCCTGCTTGTTCATCCCTGGCCGACGGCTGGTTGGCCACTGTGTGAACAGAGTGCTGGGCTAGATGGACCCTTGGTCTGATCCAGCATGACACTTCTTATGTTCTTAAGAGAGGATTTCCCATGTTCTTATTAAAGCAATAAACAATAATAAGAACAATAAAACCTCAATTAAAATAAGTAAAAATAGCTGACAATACTAGCGGTCAGGGAAGCACCTAGGTAAACAAACGGTGTCTTCAGCAGTCAGTGGAGATGCTCTAAGCTGAGAGACCACCTGATTTCAATGGGGAGCTCATTCCACATGGTGGCCACCACCGTTGAGAAGGCCCTCCTCTGCACCATGGCCAAATGAACCTCAGTAGGCTGCAGTATGGTCAGCATTATGAATGGAAACAAAGCCCTGTGAAGAGAGACTGAAAGAACTGGGCATGTTTAGCCCGGAGAAGAGAAAATTGAGGGGAGACGTGGGAGCACTCTTCAAATACTTAAAAGGTATTTGAAGAGGGCCAGGAACTCTTCTCAATCCTCCCAGAGTGCTGGACACAGAATAACAGGCTCAAGTTACAGGAAGCCAGATTCCAGCTGGACATCAGGAAAAACTTCCTGACTGTTAGAGCAGTATGACAATGGAATCAGTTACCTAGGGAGGTTGTGGGCTCTCCCACACTAGAGGCCTTCAAGAGGCAGCTGGACAACCATCTGTCAGGGATGCTTTAGGGTGGATTCCTGCATTGAGCAGGGGGTTGGACTCGATGGCCTTGTAGGCCCCTTCCAACTCTGCTATTCTATGATTATATGATTCTATTTAAACTATTACATAAAAATCAGTCGATATTTGGTGCATTTCATTTCCCTCTGACTTCACTGCACACATTTTTCTCTCTACACGTTTATCTGTACCTGCCAACTTAGCATGACACCTCATGCAGCCAAAGAAGCTCCAGTCAACGAAAGCTTAAGCCATAATATACATATTAGTCTTTAAGGCACCACAAGACTCTGTTGTCTATCTTTCACACAGGCTATCCATCAACATGTATTTATTGTGGCTGTTCACCTCTGATGGACAACTCCACTGTGTATTTATCTAATCACTTAAAAAAAAAAACTTTCATGCTCACTGCAATCGCAACTTCACGTGGCAAAGAGTTCCACAGGAGACTCAGTAGTTATAACAAACTACTACCCACCTAGAATTCATGCATTTTTTTATTTATTTATGTATGTATTACATTTTTATACTGCCCAATAGCCGAAGCTCTCTGGGCGGTTCACACACAAAAGTTACAATTATTTTTTTCTCTTTTTCATAAGAAAGGCCTTGCTGGAGCTGACCAATGGTCCATCTACTCCAGTATCCTGCTGACCAACCAGACATCCCAGATGAGGACTTGAAGACACTACCATGGTCCAGCTCCACAGCAACTAACATTCGGTGCATCCTTCCTCTGAAACCCATCATGGGATTGACAGAGCTCTCATTCTCTCTCTCTCTCTTTCATTCATTTGCCTCATGCCCTCCCCCAGGGAGTAAACAGCAGAATTGTTACTCCAAACCCAGTTACATACCAGATGGCTTGACCAACAGAGCAGACCGGCAGAAAAGTAGCAACCAACATGCGCCCATCAGCACCACCTGATGCAGGTTCTCCATTATCACCCCTGACAAGGTAGGAATAGTTCGGCTGTCTCCTCCTGCGTCACACGCCCATCCCAGGATTCAAGCCAGTCTGAGGCACGGCTGTCAGCAGGCCATTTTGCGACCTGCCCTGTCAGTAGAGGTAACCTTTGCCGTGCCGCACTTACTCCAGAAGCGTCGTGACAGCAGCCGTAGCAGCACTGAACAGTCCCCATTCTCTACCTGCCAGGGAACCTCCACCCCACAGCCTCCCACCTCCTCCTCCTCCTCCTTTCTCTGCCTCCTACCACACCAAGTTTCATACGTTCAGGGCGTTTAAAAGAAACGACAGCATCCTAGAAGAAAGAGTTTGAAGCATTGAGACCACAAGCAAAAAAGGGGGAGGCGACATCCTCGCCCGCGCACGCCAAATCCCACACAGGTTGTTTGCAAGTCGCTCTGTGGCACATCACAAAGCCACAACAGAGGAGGTTCACAGTGGAACGCAACACTCAGCGTCATGCAGGGAAGAAGCCATGAAGGCAAGCGGCCGATTTCCCCCCTCATTGTTCCCTGCGAGACCAGAAACCCCCAAACCAGTTAGCGGAGAGCTATGACAACAGTTTACAGTTTGCGAACCAAGCGGAGACAATAACCTGGAAGGATTTATTTATTTATTTATTTATTTATTGCATTTTTATACCGCCCAATAGCCGAAGCTCTCTGGGCGGTTCACAAAAATTACAAAAGTAATAAAACAACCAACAGGTTAAAAGCACACATACAAAATACAGTATCAAAAGTACAACCAGGATAAAACCACACAGCAAAAATTGATATAAGATTAGGGTGACCCTATGAAAAGGAGGACAGGGCTCCTGTATCTTTAACAGTTGCATAGAAAAGGGAATTTCAGCAGGTGTCCTTTGTATATATGGAGAACCTGGTGAAATTCCCTCTTCATCACAACAGTTAAAGCTGCAGGAGCTATACTAGAGTGACCAGATTTAAAAGAGGGCAGGGCACCTGCAGCTTTGTGAAGAGGAAATTTCACCAGGTTCTCCATATATACAAATGACACCTGCTGAAATACAACTTTTAAAGATACAGGAGCCCTGTCCTCCTTTTCATATGGTCACCCTGGGGGGATCTACACTACTGCTTTTAAAGCGCTTTGAAAACGTTTTGAAACCTGTATATGCAGTGTGTCCTGGGCCCCAACAGTTGTCAAAACTGTTAAAAAGCGCTTTAAAGCAGTAGTGTAGATCCCCCCCCCCCATATAAGGTTAAAATACAGAGTTAAAACAGTAAAATTTAAATTTAAGTTAAAATTAAGTGTTAAAATACTGAGAGAATAAAAAGGTCTTCAGCTGGCGACAAAAGGAGTACAGTGTAGGCGCCAGGCGGACCTCTCTGGGGAGCTCGTTCCACAACCGGGGTGCCACAGCGGAGAAAGATTATACTCTTTTTTTCTTATACACTGGAACCACAAGCTTTCAGTGTAATCAATGGGGCTGAAATTGTGACCGTTCAAGACCAACCCGATGGAAATCTTTGGCCTATTTCTGTTGGATTGGTTTCTTTCAGGATATTCCTACCCCAGCTTTTTATTTAAAACAACGGCCATCAAAGTAGCTAACAATGCAAATCGTACCTGCAAAGGTGTACCGGACTCGATGGCCTTATAGGCCCCTCCCAACTCTACTGTTCTATGATTCTGTGTGTTTTAAAAATTGTAAACAAAAGAAATAGTAAAGATTTATTTATTTGTAACGTTTATATACCGTTGAATATAATAATTCACAACATAAAAATACAATATAAAACAGAGTATTAAAACATACCATTAAAACATTTCCGACTACAATAAAGGAGCAGTGTTGGAGAGCCAGTGTGGTGTAGTGGCTAAAGTGTTGGACTGGGAGCCGGGAGATCCGGGTTCTCATCCTCCCTCAGCCATGGACACCCACTGGGTGACTTTGGGCCAGTCACAGACTCTCAGCCCAGCCTACCTCACAGGGTTGTTGTTGTGACGATAAAACGGAGAGGAGGAGGATTATGTACGCCGCCTTGGGTTCCTTGGAAGAAAAAAGGTGGGATTTTATTTATTTATTTAAGCATTTTTATGCCGCCATTCAACCAAAAAAGGCTCTCACGGCGGCTTACAAAAGTATTTCTTGATATAAATGCAATAATAAATAAAATAAATAAAAATAAAAGGAAGCAGTAAAATGGAGTGTCCTAATTAATTCACCTTCAGACCAGGCAAAGCCTGGGTGAACAAGTATGTCTTCAACAGTTTTATTATGGTTTTAATTTTGTTTTATTATGGTTTTAATTTTTGTGAACCGCCCAGAGAGCTTCGGCTATTGGGCGGTATAAAAATGTAATAAATGTAATGTAATGTAATGTTCAGGAGGTGTCTGAAATATGCCACATTTTCTCCCTCCCGAACTGCATGAAGGACGGTTTCCCAAATGGTGGGTGTCACTACAGAGAAGGCCCTGGGTACTTCATGGCAACATTCTGTCTGTTTCGGAATGACCTGATTCCGAAATGGACGGAACAATCAGCCAAACACGGAGGTGAAATCTTTTTGGCACAGAGGGCCCCACACACATACACGTAGACACTCCAGTGATCCTGATAAAGATCGTTCTTTCCAGTGAAGAAACAGCGATCAAAACGAGGACCTGTGGAGCAAAAAGTGGGACATAGTTAAGGAGAAAAAGATGTGATAGCTGGACAATCCCTTCTGCTTGGTAGGGCAAGGATGTGGACCTATGTCTGGAAGCAAACTATCATGGTTTCTGATGCAACAGGATAATTGTGTCCAGTTCTGGGCTCCACAATTCAAGAAGGACGCAGACAAGCTGGAGCGTGTTCAGAGGAGGGCAACCAGGATGATCAGGGCTCTGGAAACAAAGCCCTATGAAGAGAGACTGAAAGAACTGGACATGTTTAGCCTGGAGAAGAGAAGATTGAGGGGAGACATGATAGCACTCTTCAAATACTTGAAAGGCTGTCACACAGAGGAGGGCCAGGATCTCTTCTCGATCCTCCCAGAGTGCAGGACACGGAATAACGGACTCAAGTTAAAGGAAGCCAGATCCCAGCTGGACATCAGGAAAGATGGAAAGTCCTTCTTGAATTGTGGAGCCCAGAACTGGACGCAATACTCTAGATGAGGCCTAACCAGGGCCGAATAGAGAGGAACCAGTACCTCCCATGATTTGGAAGCTATACTTCTATTAATGTTGTTCTTTGCATACTGTTATTAGGGCCAATGCTGATATATGGATGTGTAATATTTCCCATTTCTGAGAACATCATGTCCCAAAACTGCAGCGCTACAAGGCATGACCACCACAGATATATAAACCTTGCTGATGACAGTTTCTCCAACATGTTATATTCTTTGCATTCGCTATTCTTGCCAGACATGCTGGGGTAACAGATTTTTAATCCAACTGATGAACTTGCAAACACAGTATGGAGAATGTGGATAGGGAGACAAATGTCAATTGAGTATCGTACCGCCCTTTCACAAATCTATGGTGCGACCACACTTAGAATACAGTGTACAGTTCTGGTCACCACACCTAAAAAAGGATATTCTAGAGCTGGAAAAAGTGCAGAAAAGGGCAACTCAAATGATGAAGGGGCTGGCTGGAGCATCTCACCTAGACGGGAAGGTTACATCAACGGATTGTTTAGCTTCGAAAAAAGGAGACTAAGGGGAGACATGACAGAGGTGTACAGAATCATGCATGGTATGTAGAATGTGGACAGGGAGACATTTTTCTCCCTCTCTCAAAATACTAGAACCCAATGGGGTCATCCCATGAAGCTCATTGGTGGGAGATCCAGGACAAATAAAAGGAAGGACTCACTACCACAAGACGTGGTGACGGCCGCCTATCTGGATGGCTTCAAAAGGGGGTTGGATAAGTTCCTGGAGGCAAAGGCTATCCATGGCTACTAGCCCTGATGGTTGTGTGCTATCTCCTGTATTCGAGGCAGTAAGCCTGTGTGCACCAGTTGCTGGGGAACATGGATGGGAGGGTGCTGTTGCACCCGTGTCCTGCCTTGTTGGTCCCTGGCCGATGGCTGGTTGGCCCCTGTGTGAACAGAGTGCTGGACTAGATGGACCCTTGGTCTGATCCAGCATCTGGGCACTTCTTACGTTCTTATGTTCTTACTCTAGATCAATCCAGACAACGCATTTTACAGGCCTGGTTTATAACATCAGCCATTAAACGTGATACTTGAATGGAACAGAGTTGTGGCCACATGATAAGAGATCTGAATTCCAGCACCTCACTCATCTAAAATGAAATGTGCTTCCTCTGCAAGGAAAAGTTAATTGTGCAGTTAACAAGAAATGATTCATAGCCTTCACGGCATGCACTGAATGATTTTCTCAGAATAAGACATAATGCTCCGTTATTAATAGCCTCAAGACACATTTACATGACACACTATCAGAACGGTTGACTCTTTTTCTTCTGCTGCTGCTGCCGCTGCTATTATCAGTCTTATCAGTTCAGAAGCGGTGTGTACTGAGCATGGATTGTTAAAAGCAAATCGTGCCAAAGCAACGTAGTTTCTATCTCTGGTTGTGATGATGGGAAAATATGAACAGAGATCAGCAGATGGCCGCTGCCAGCCAGAGCTGACTTATATAGCTGACTCCTGTGGCAGCTCATCAATGCCCAAAGCACAGCAAGACCTGTTAGAAGTGGATTTTGCTCTTGGGTGACCAATCGTTATAACCTTGATGATAATGGATGGTGATGGTAATGTTAATAATGCTCCTCCAGTTGCTGTTGATGATGATAATGGATGGTGATCCTAATATTAATAATGCTCCTTCTCTTGCTGTTGATGATGATAATGGATGGTGATGGTAATATTAATAATGCTCCTCCTTCTCTTGGAGATGATGATAATGGATGGTGATGATAATAATAATGCATATAAAAATGTAATAAATAAATAAATGTGACCGAGGCCACACACCCTTGGGGGCCGGACATGTTGAGTTGGCTCCGCCTTGGAGGTGGGCATGTTGGGGTGGCTACGCCTCCTGAGGGCGGCCATTTTGTCCTCCTTTTGGTTTCCAAAATATGGTCACCCTATATAAGGCCATCGAGTCCAACCCCCTGCTCAATGCAGGAATCCACCCTAAAGCACCCCTTTCAGATGGTTGTCCAGCTGCCTCTTGAAGGCCTCTAGTGTGGGAGAACCCTTCAAGAGGCAGCTGGACAACCATCTGTCAGGGATGCTTTAAGGTTGATTCCTGCATTGAGCAGGGGGTTGGACTGCTGGGCTCCATAATTCTGGGCTCCACAATTCAAGGAGGACGCAGACAAGCTGGAGCGTCTTCAGAGGAGGGCAACCAGAATGATCAGGGGTCTAGAAACAAAGCCCTATGAAGAGAGACTGAAAGAACTGGGCATGTTTAGCCTGGAGAAGAGAAGATTGAGGGGAGACATGATAGCACTCTTCAAATACTTGAAAGGTTGTCACACAGAGGAGGGCCAGGATCTCTTCTCGATCCTCCCAGAGTGCAGGACACGGAAGAATGGGCTCAAGTGACAGGAAGCCAGATTCCGGCTGGACATCAAGAAAAACTTCCTGACTGTTAGAGCAGTACGACAATGGAATCAGTTACCTAGGGAGGTTGTGGGCTCTCCCACACTAGAGGCATTCAAGAGGCAGCTGGACAACCATCTGTGAGGGATGCTTTAGGGTGGATTCCTGCACTGAGCAGAGGTTTAGACTCGATGACCTTGTAGGCCCCTTCCAACTCTGCTATTCTATGATTCTATGATTCATATGCTTCTTTTCCCTTTGCTTCCATGTCATTTTTCCATTTGTATTATGGGGATCTCCACATTAAGAGGAAATCACACTGCCTTACCGGGACTTTGTGCTCCCTGCTTCTTTTGTGCAATTATAATGGGCTGCGTTACACAGGCAGAGAGGGGTGATCACGTAGTTTGAATTGCTGACCAAGTGGTTTGTAATTGAAAATTTCCTGGTTTTCTGCAGCACCTGTTGTTTTTAAAAAAGTAATTTTTTAAACAGCACAGCAAAGACATGTCTTAGGTAGGGTGACCATATGAAAAGGAGGACAGGGCTCCTGTATCTTTAACAGTTGTATCGAAAAGGGAATTTCAGCAGGTGTCATATGTATGCATGCAGCACCTGGTGAAATTTCCTCTTCATCACAACAGTTAAAGCTGCAGGAGCTATACTGCAGCTATGCTGTGACCAGATTTATTTATTTATTTATTTATTTATTTATTTATTACATTTCTATACCGCCCAATAGCCGGAGCTCTCTGGGCGGTTCACAAAAGAGGGCAGGGCACCTGCAGCTTTAACTGTTGTGATGAAAAGGAAATTTCACCAGGTTCTCCACATATACAAAGGACACCTGCTGAAATTCCATTTTCAATACAACTGTTAAAGATATAGGAGCCCTGTCCTCCTTTTCATATGGTCACCCTACCTAAGGAATATCTTTCCTGTGCTGTTTTCAAAATTACTTTTTTTTAAAAACAGAAAAGCATTAATTTAACATACTCAGGCGGAAACACATGCTGTCATTTCCATTTGTGGCTTCTCAAGAAATCAAAAAGAAACAGAGCAAGTGAGCAGGTAGCTCTTCCTGGGTTGATACCTGATAGCATCTCTCTATTCAGCAAGATGATTCACAATGGTTCAAGCTATTCCTCCCGCACTCCCACGTCCCCGCACTCTTGACATTTGAAAGTAAAGCAGAATTTACCTGTAATGCTGAGCGCTGCTACATTAGAAACTGTAAACTGAGATGAGGTTTCTGGGCTGATAAGATTCTTTCCAGCTGATTCTTTCCATAAAACGTTAAAGAGTGGGTGTCAACCCGGGGCACTGCTGAATTGCATACTGCTGCAATGCATGCTTACAGATCTTCCTAGAATGTTTACCACAAAAAAAGCGCATGCAGGCTCAGCAAACCCCCAAACTGGGACTCGGGTTTCATCCTCTGCGTCTTGTCTAATTTTTAATTATTGCTGTTGTTGTAAGCCATTCTGAGTGGTGTTTTTGCACCAGAAAGTGGGATGTAAATTAGAATGATCCTATGGAAAGGAGGACTGGGCTCCTGTATCTTTAACTGTTGTATAGAAAAGGGAATTTCAGCAGGTGTCATTGGTATGCATGCAGCACCTGGTGAAATCCCCTCTTCATCACAACAGTTAAAGCTGCAGGAGCCCTGCTCTCTTTTGTATCCAGTTAAGAAGGCAGGGCTCTTGCAGCTTTAACAGTTTATTTTATTTTTATTTATTTATTTTATTTATTACATTTTTATACCGTCCAATAGCCGAAGCTCTCTGGGCGGTTCACAAAAACCGAAACCATAATGAAACAACCAACAGGTTAAAAGCACAAATACAAAATACAGTATAAAAAGCACAACCAGGATAAAACCACGCAGCAAAAACTGATATAAGATTAAAATACAGAATCAGAACAGTGAAATTTAAATTTAAGTTAAAATTAAGTGTTAAAATACTGAGAGAATAAAAAGGGTTTTAACTGTTGTGATGAAGAGGGGATTTCACCAGGTGCTGCAAGTATACAAAGGACATCTGCTGAAATTCCCTTTTTCTATACAAGTGTTAAAGTTACAGGAGCCCTGTCCTCCTTTTCATATGGTCACCCTAATGTTTTAATAAATGCTAATAAAATGTTGCCAACTTTTTTACCTGCTCCTGCACCTTTAACAGCAGCTGGAATTGCAGACATCAATTAGCAGCCTTGAAAATAGTGACTTGATTTCTGTACATCAAGCTGCTTTTCAAAGGCATCAGAACGGACCAGGCTGGGATTCCCCCTCCCCCCGCCCCAGATAGTTGGTAACTCTGATTTTCATTTCATTTTTACATTTTTATACCCAATAGCCGAAGCTCAGGGCATTTTACAAAAATTAAAAACCATTAAAATATATATTTTAAAGCGTTTACATAAAACCAAAGACAATATATATCGAAAACAATTTGTTAAACCATCAGCCAAGATGGTAAAGAATTAATTTAAGCTGACTGTATGTTGTCAAATGCCTGAGACAGGAAGGCAGTTTTAACCTGGCTCTGTAAAGATAGCAACATTGGCACCAGGCGAGCCTCGTCAGAGCGATCATTCTATAACTGGGGGCCACCACTGAGAAGGCCCTGTCTCTGGTTGCTTCCTTCGGAGGAGGTTCCCAGAGGAGGGCCTTAGATGCTGAGCGTAGTATACGGGTCAGTTCATGCCAGGAGGGATGCTTCATCAAGTATTATAGTCCCGAGCTGTGTAAGGCTTTATAGGACAAAATCAACATCTTGAATTCGGCTCAAAAACATATAAGCAGCCAGTGCAAGTAAAGCTATTTGATTTTGATTAAGTAGCTGGAGTGGATAGTAACATTACACACACGCTTAACAACTACCCTCCTCCATCTCCTTGGAGTTACTTTGGGCTACTGTGATGCCTCTACTTGGTGTTACCTTTGAAAACACTTCGGAAGTTTCAACTAGTGCAGAATGCAAAGGCCAGCGTGTCGATGGACAGGGAAGTTCCTTATATAAGAACCTAAGTAGAGCCCTGCTGGATCAGACCAAAGGCCCATCGAGTCCAGTATTCTGTTTGTTTGTTTGTTTATTTATTTATTTATTTATTTATTTATTACATTTTTATACCGCCCAATAGCCGAAGCTCTCTGGGCGGTTCACAAAAGTTAAAAACATAATAAAACAACCAACATGTTAAAAGCACAATTACAAAATACAGTATAAAAAGCACAACCAGGATAAAACCACGCAACAAAATTGATATAAGATTAAAATACAGAGTTAGAACAGTAAAATTTAAATTTAAGTTAAAATTAAGGGTTAAAATACTGAGAGGATAAAAAGGTCTTCAGCTGGCGACGAAAGCAGTACAGTGTAGGCACCAAGCGGACCTCTCTGGGGAGTTCGTTCCACAGCCGGGGTGCCACAGCGGAGAAGGCCCTGCTGCTAGTAGCCACCTGCCTCACTTCCTTTGGCAGGGGCTGCAGAAAAAGGGCTCCTGTAGATGATCTTAAGGTCCGGGCAGGTACATATGGGAGGAGGCGTTCCTTCAAATTTGCACACTGACCAACCTGATACCTTTGGGAATCCCACATGGAGGGCATGAATGCAATAGCGCCCTTTTTACTCACAGAGGCCATGGGTTCTATTTAAAGGACTAACCAGTTCAAATCCGGTTTACAATAAAGGACCTACAGAAAAAAGAAGAGTTGAGCCTTACAGTTGTCCATCAACAGCACCTGAACAGCAGATTGAGCAAGAGACACCAAGTCCCCTGCTGGTCACAGCCCTCCACGCTATAGCGAGATCTACTGTATTTCTATTTAAGTTATAATAACTATTCCTAAATCTGCATCTATACATATAAATTAGTGACAGGGAAATCTGAAAAGTCCTGTCATTCTGACTAAAGTAAAAAGTACACAAGCATCCCAGAATCAGAATCACTGACACTCTACCCTTTCCCCTCCAAGAAGGGAAGCCAGAAAACAATTGGCAGCCAGATCTACATCAAGAGGATATAGCACTTTGAAAACCTCTTCCCTCTTCCCTCCCCATCCACTTTTCCTTGTGTGTCATGACTTTTTTTAGAATGTAAGCCTGAGGGTAGGGACTGTCTTTTTTATTGATACATTGTAAGCCATTCCGAGAGCCTTTTAGCTGAGGTTCGGGATAAAAAATACTCTAAATAATAAACAAATAAATAAATAAAATGTTTTAAAAACTGTATCTGGAGTGTGTCCTGGGCCCCAACAGTTGTCACTACTGTGATAAACCATTTTAAAGCAATAGTGTAGATCCTGCCTCCAGACTCTCGCTCACACTGACTCCTAGACCCTCCCAGCAATTGTTACTTTCTCCTAAAATTCATATCTGAAAGCCTGGTATTTCTAAGGTCAACTGCATATTACCCAGACAAGAAGACCCCTGATTAGGGCATTTTGGAAGGATCAGAGCATACTCGGGACTTTCCATTCACCCTTGGGATGCTTATCACGAACAAAATGCAAGACTTGTACCGGTCATCGCTGCACAGTAATGGAAAACATTGTTTATGTAAGAATGGTTTTATTTATGGAAACATTTATGAGACTTGTGATCAGTCACGGGAGGGAGGAAGGAAAGTATGATGTCCTCAGCGCAACTTGGAAAGTATAAAAGCACGCTGTGTGTGGATGGTGGGCAGAGTTCAGCCTTGGTCTTGCTGGAGGTGGGCTTTCTGTCAGGGCGGAAAATTTATCTCCAGAAAGACAAGTCCTGGGGGGAAAAACTGGACTTGGCACAGAGCTTCATGCAGGTGTTGCTCATCAGTGCTGGAACTTGTGGAGGTCGAAAATAAGGAAAGAATTTCTCACTTCATCCCTTAATTGAATTATTGGGTGATGAAACTGTGTCATAATACTGTGCATGAATGTGCATGTGAAATGTTTTTCTTGTTGGTCGATGATGGTCGTGGTGTGTCTGTCTCTCGTTGTTAAAGGAAGATTTTGTATAGGAGCGTTAATATTATATGCCTCAGTAAACTCTATTGCTGAAGAAACCACTTGTGTGAGTATTTCTTATGAGGAAGGACACTCAGTCAGCCGTGCAGGGAGCCAAACGCTGGAACGTTGCTGGTTAAGCTCTGCTAAAGTACGTGACACTTTCTCCTACACGTGCAGTTCTGAATAAAAGCCTTTGAGTCTGGGACCTGCCTGGACTCCGTTCCCTTTCCAACTGGATCGGGGAAATTCCCTAACATTAGCATATGCTAACTAGTGTCTTTTGGGGACAGCCTACTCCTGCTTGTGTTCCCCAACAACTGGAGATAATACTGAAGATAATATATAGCTACCATGACTAGCAACCACTGAGAGCCTTTTCCTCCAAGAGACTTCTTACCTTTCACCTATCTTAAAGTATCTGCTGTCAATTTGCCTCGAAACCCAATTCAAAGTGCTGGGGGGTAGGTTACCTGAGAGTCTCTCATCCACTATGAGCCCACCACCTCTGCATTTAAGATCTTCTGCGGTACTACTGCCCCAGGTTCCATCTCATCCAGAGACTAGAGCTTTATCACACCAGCGTTATACTGTGCAATCACTGTGAATTGCATGCAAAGGACTCAGAAGTTTTCCACCTTAGGATCTGCTTTGATTGTGACGTACTCCCAGGCATCCTGCTTTAATTGTGCTTCAAAGCAAAAAGATTCGCCCTATTTAGCCCCTACTTTCTGAGTGTATCTTCCGAGCCGCCGCTGGGGCACAGGAGAAGGATTTTAAAGAAATGCTTACACTGCGTAAGCTTTAAAGATAAAGACACCAAAATCGGCACAGTAATAAATATTAGGGAGAGCTTTAAGCATACCAAATTTGAATTGAATTGGGTCATCCATTGATTTTTTAATTTTTTTTTACATTTCCCCCCTTAAATTTAATTCCTGGTATGCAAAGGATCGCTGTTGCCCAGTAGCAAAAACAACAACAACTGCGAAAGCTTAGCTCTACGGGGATAATCCAAGGGAAGCAGGTAGGCGGGATGAAGCTTTTAATTTAGTGGCTACAGAGCAATACAACGGTCAAATTTAGCTTCAGGACAAGTGGCATTTGACCCTTTTAGCACTCCATAGCACTAAAGGCACTCCTTTTTTCGATTAAAAAAGGCTGCCAATGAATCTGGCAACTGGTGGCTACATGCTGCTCACCCCCTGCACTGCAAGGAGCAGGGTCTTTTCTTGATTTGATTTGTGTGGGTTTTGGGATGCTGTTTTTATTGGGTTGTTTTGTAAACCAATATAAAATCTTATGAATATTGATGTAAAAGTCTATTTTGTCTTGTTGTTTTAATATAATAATACTTGACTGTCTCTTCGTTTCATAGCCTTTATTTTAGGATTTCCACCTGGTCTTAAACCTCGTGTTCAGAGGAGGGCAACTAGGATGATCAGGGGTCTGGAAACAAAGCCCTATGAAGAGAGATTGAAAGAACTGGGCATGTTTAGCCTGGAGAAGAGAAGATTGAGGGGAGACATGAGAGCACTCTTCAAATACTTCAAAGGTTGTCACACAGAGGAGGGCCAGGATCTCTTCTCGATCCTCCCAGAGTGCAGGACATGGAATAACAGGCTCAAGTTAAAGGAAGCCAGATTCCAGCTGGACATCAGGAAAAACTTCCTGACTGTTAGAGCAGTACGACAATGGAACCAGTTACCTATTCCTGCATTGAGCAGGGGGTTGGACTCGATGGCCTTGTAGGCCCCTTCCAACTCTGCTATTCTATGATTCTGAGCAAAGAGATGGTGGTGTCTTAGCAGAAAGCTCAGAGAATGACCATGTCCTGCAAGAGTAAAAACGTTAGGAAGGGTTCAAAACTGGATTGAAACTGAAACAGCAAGCAATGCATCATAAATAAAATATCCTTTATAATGGAAGCTCAAATGATAATACTATCAGCCTATTGGGGGATAGTATTGGCGGGGGAGACATTGTAGAGCTAGAAAAGTGGCATTTAGCTATGGTTTTATCTAAGCTGTTATCATGATATGAAACTCCTGCTTCATGATATGAAACTCCTGTTATCATGATATGAAACTCCTGTTATGTTATTAAGTTTCATTGCTGCATTTTACATTTTTATTATCTGAGAGCGCAGCAAAGACACTTTCCAAATAAATAAGTCGTCTCTTCGCACGGGAAAGGGAGCCGGTTACCCACTGCCACACTGTACACGTGCATGAAGACACCTTATGCCAGTCTTCCCCCAAACAGGCACCCTACAGAAGGGCTTGACTACAACTCTCACCATCCCCAGCCATCCCTCTTGAGGGGTTGAACTACAACTCCCACAATGCCCAGCCAGCCCCACAGTGGGATTTGGACTACAACTCCCATCATCCCCAGCCAGCCTGATGGGAGTTGTAGTCCAACCCCTGTGGAGGGCACCGGCTTGGGTGAAGCCAGCTTCACCCACTCGAACCAAGAACTCTGGAGGTCCCAATTCGTACCGGAAGCCAAGGGGACACGCGTTTTCCGGTGGTCTTTTCCCTTCTTTCTCTCTGTTTCTATGGTTGCAGCCTCCCTTTGTCACGTGCGGAAGGTGGCTTCCGGTCTTGAGCTGTATGCGCCTCCTAGAGATAGTAAAGTGTAGAGTGACTCACAAGCTGTAACGTCCGATAATAATTGAAAGCGGCCAATGGCCATGATGATCCCCTGAGGGCGCCGTAGACTTGCAATCGCATTTTCCCGCAATTTTACCATCACCCCAGAGTGGGGGGATCTCTGACCCGTGCCACCTGTACGACAAATCCTGCTCTATCCGAAATAAAGTGGGGGGGGGGGAATAGTTCAAATTGAGTCCGGAAGGATGACGCCTCTACACTTTTCTATCTCTACAATGCAAAATGTGTGTGGGCGGGCTCACCATAGAGATGCCTATTTCCAGAGCGACGCTACTGTGGACCCATAAAAAGAATGGCCTAGAGCGGCTTCCTACGGGGGTGAGGGGGGGGATGCTGTTACCATAAAGACGTCTTATGTGTGTGGTGTTTTTACCCCCGGAAACCGGGCCGCTCTGGCCGCGTCATCTCCATGGTAGGGCGGAAGCGGGCGGTGGCTATGGCAACGGCGGTGCGCCTCGCCTGGAGGCCCCGGAAGAGGCCATGGCGGAGTCTTCGCCCACCCAGACCTTGCCTCACTCGCCCCGGCTGGCCAGCGCCTCCAGTACGTCGCGCACCTACAATCTCCGGCCGGCCTTCCACCACAAGTCAGTGGCTGCCCAGGGCCCGGGGGGGGGGGGGGGAAGGGGAGGAGGAGGAAGAAGAGGAAGAGGAAGGAGCCGCCGCCGCCGCGAGCCTTCTGTACCGCCGGCAGCGTTAGAGATCAGCCCCTCGGCCTTCCCCAACCTGGTGCCCTCCAGTGGGGTTGGACTACAACTCCCATCGCCGTCGTCGTCCCAGCCAGGCGTTATAGCCCAACACATCTGGGGACACCAAGTTGGGGGAGGCTGGGGTGATGGGAGTTATAGTCCAACACATCTAGGGAGTGCCAGGGGTGATGGGAGTTGTAGTCCAACACATCTGGGGAGTGCCAAGAGTGATGGGAGTTGTAGTCCAACGCATCTAGGGAGTGCCAAGGGTGATAGGAGTTATAGTCCAGCGCATCAAGGGAGTGCCAAGAGTGATGGGAGTTGTAGTCCAACACATCTAGGGAGTGCCAAGAGTGATGGGAGTTGTAGTCCAACACATCTGGGGAGTGCCAAGAGTGATGGGAGTTGTAGTCCAACGCATCTGGGGAGTGCCAAGAGTGATGGGAGTTGTAGTCCAACGCATCTAGGGAGTGCCAAGGGTGATAGGAGTTATAGTCCAGCGCATCAAGGGAGTGCCAAGAGTGATGGGAGTTGTAGTCCAACACATCTAGGGAGTGCCAGGGGTGATGGGAGTTGTAGTCCAACACATCTGGGGAGTGCCAAGAGTGATGGGAGTTGTAGTCCAATGCATCTAGGGAGTGCCAGGGGTGATGGGAGTTATAGTCCACCGCATCAAGGGAGTGCCAAGAGTGATGGGAGTTGTAGTCCAACACATCTAGTGAGTGCCAGGGGTGATGGGAGTTATAGTCCAACACATCTAGGGAGTGCCAAGAGTGATGGGAGTTGTAGTCCAACACATCTAGGGAGTGCCAGGGGTGATGGGAATTGTAGTCCAACACAACTGGGAGGGGTATGCCACTTTTTATTTGCACAAATCGTAAGTGGGTTTAGAATCATAGACTAGCAGAGTTGGAAGGGGTCTCTAAGGCCATCGAGTCCAACCCCCTGCTCAATGCAGGAATCCCCCCTAAAGCATCCCTGACAGATGGTGGTCCAGCTGCCTCTTGAAGGCCTCTATAGGATCATATACAACTTTGCTGTATGTATAGTTAGACTACTAGTCCTGACAGTTGTATGTAACCTCCAGTATCCGAGGCAGTAAGCCTGTGTGCACCAGTTGCTAGGGAACATGGGTGGGAGGGTGCTCTTGCACCATGTCCTATGTTGTTGTTCCCTGGCCGATGGCTGGTTGGCCACTGTGTGAACAGAGCGCTGGACTAGATGGGCCCTTGGTCTGATCCAGCATTGGGGCTCTTCTGATCTTCTTAAGTTGATGGTCTGTTGTTTAAGGGCTTCCCACACTTAGCCCCCTCCCCCAAAACAAGTCATTAACTGATTGTCACAGGCTGTTACCAAGAAATAGCTAGAAAGCAATAATTAATGTCTTCGGTACAATCCAGACCATATTAAGCCACGTAAAGGGAATGAATGGAAAAGGTCTTGCTGTTTTCAATGAGAAAGAGCAACTCCACCAGCTTGCACATCCCACTGAAATCGAAGGGACTTAAAAGCTCTGCTGAAATCGATGGGACATTGTCATGCCTGCAGTGATCTGCAAATTAAATCCGTAAAAAACTTTTCATTCCTATTCTGTTTCTAATGCCCAGCGCAGAGCACTGATACCTCCGTCCCACAAAATGTAGAGCCAGTAATAGACACTCACTGAGTACGGTGGCTCAGTTGGCTGAAAACCAGCTGCCTTTCTTCCCTCAAACTGAAGGTGGTTATAAGACCGTTTCCCTTCCCAGCACAGCACAGAACTTCAGCACAACTGCTGCACCGTACAGGCACACGCTCAGATAGACAGGTACTCTATACGCAAAGCACTCTGTTAAAATGTCTCCCATCTGTATGCTCAAGTGCTACTCTCCCTGGAGGCACATCCCATGTCCTTCTGAGGGTGTGGATTGGGTGTAAACCCTCTTGAACAGGATAGCAAGTCTGAGGTTGAGACATGTTTGGGAATTGTCCTCCTAGCTCACAAATTTGTGGCTCACAAATCAGATGGCCCACAGCCCAGTGACTTGTTATACTGATGGAGCGTGTTCAAAGGAGGGCAACCAGGATGATCCGGGGTCTGGAAACAAAGCCCTATGAAGAGAGACTGAAAGAACTGGGCAGGTTTAGCCTGGAGAAGAGAAGATGGGGAGACATGAGAGCACTCTTGAAATACTTAAAAGGCTGTCACACAGAGGACGGCCAGGATCTCTTCTCGATCCTCCCAGAGTGCAGGACATGGAATAACAGGCTCAAGTTAAAGGAAGCCAGGTTTCAGCTGGACATCAGGAAAAACTTCCTGACTGTTAGAGCAGTACGACAATGGAATCAGTTACCTAGGGAGGTCGTGGGCTCTCCCACACTAGAGGCCTTCAAGAGGCAGCTGGACAACCGTCTGTCAGGGATGCTTTAAGGTGGATTCCTGCATTGAGCAGGGGGTTGGACTCGATGGCCTTGTAGGCCCCTTCCAACTCTGCTATTCTATGATTCTAAGGAGGGAAAACAGAACTCCAGGCAATTGTTTGCCCTTCTCTTTCCTATTAGATTCCGGTCTTCTACAGTGAAAGACTGCATCCACGAGGTGTTAAAAGAGCAGCTGGCTAATGTGCAGTACTCCCCTGAAGATATTCCGCATCTCACCAAATCCTTATCAGAGATAATCCGAGACAAGCTGAAAGGTAGCGTTCAGGAAAATTGAAGACCCCAACACGAACCCCTTTTGTCTGATGTAGAAAAGTAGAAAAGTACAAAAGCACCCAGTTCCCCGACACGTTACCCCCTCCCTTTCTGCTCACTAATAAAGCGTCATCAAAAGCCTCTTTGCCAGTTGTTCAAGGCTGCCCTGAACTCTGCACCTACCCACAAGCTCTTAATCAGTAACAGTCAATTTGGACGGGGGGACTTTTCAAGAACAAAAAGTTACATGTACAGGATGTAGTTGTCACAATATTAATATTGCTTAACTGTAGAATAGTTTCATTTATGGAAAATGTATACATTTATAATCAGTAAGGTATGGGAGGAGGGAGGAGTCGTGAGCACAGCAGGAGGGACATTGAATGTTATAAAAGAGTGTTGTTTGTGGATGATGGGTAGAGAATCCTGCCCTCGGTTCGCTGAGGGTGAGTGTTTCTCTCCTACATGTGTAGTTTGAATAAAGTTTTTGCATCTGGACATGCCTGGCTCCTGTTCCCTCCCTCTGGTTGGGGAAGAAATTCCCTAACAGTAGTAAGATGAAGCTGGAAAAACAACCTTTTTCTTCCTACATTTCTTTCTTTCTCTCTCTGTGTGTGTGTGTGTGTGTGTGTGTGTGTGTGTGTCTTGCTCACACACACAAATGCACACCACTGATTTTCTGCTTCCAGTTGGTAGAACGTCTACTCTCACTGTGTACTGCTGTGTAAAATCTACCAGTTCTTCCTAATCACCTTTCTTTGCCTCTTCCTTTTTAGAGAAAGGTTTTCACCGGTATAAAATAGTCGTGCAGGTGGTGATCGGAGAACAGAGAGGCGAGGGAGTTAAGTAAGTCTGGCTTTTTCCCCTACAGAATTGTCCAAATTTTAAATACTTCTGCAATGTTATTTATGTCAATGATGAAATTGCAGGACTAAACATTGCTTTGCATTTATCCTGAACGAATGGCAACTTAATCACATTTCTTCCAGAAACCTAACACAATAATTTGTTCTGATTCACGTTACACACCTACAGTATCCAGACTGAATTAGGCAGCTTAGAATCAGTAACAGGTTTGATGTAGCTTACACTCCCGTCTTTTGTTTTGTCTGGAATGATTTTATACAAATCCTTGTTCTTTTTATCGCAGATCATTAGCATTCTGGTTTTCTCCAGCACATGTAGGGGCATTATCACGCATTGTGCTTGTTGAGTCTATGTTTGCCTTTTTTTTTTCAATATTGGCTCCCAAGGCAGCTTACGGAGAAGCACCCCAGATTTTTACTGCAACGCCCTCTACATGGGGCAGCCTTTGAAGATGGTCTGGAAGCTGCAGCTTGTGCAAAATGCGGCGGCCAGATTGATAGCTGGAACAGGGAGGTTTGAGCATATAACACCGATTCTGGCCCGCTTGCGTTGGCTGCCTGTATGTTTCTGAGCCCAATTCAAGGTGCTGGTTTTAACCTATGAAGCCCTACATGGCTTGGGACCGCAATACCTGATGGAACGCCTCTCCCGACATGAACCTCCCCGTACACTGCGCTCAACATCTAAGGTCCTCCTCCGAGTGCCTCCTCCGAGGGAAGCTCAGAGGATGGCAACAAGGGAGAGGGCCTTTTCGGTGGTGGCCCCCCGACTGTGGAATGATCTCCTCGATGAGGCTCGCCTGGCGCCAACGTTGTTATCTTTTCGGCGCCAGGTCAAGACTTTTCTCTTCTCCCAGGCATTTTAACAGCACTTAACAACGTTACGTTTGTTTTTAATGGACCCCAGAATTGTTGTTTTTTAAATGGATAGTTGTTTTTATACTGTTTTTATGTTTCTGATGGTTTTTTAAATCTTGTATACCTTTTTAATGTTTGCTATTTTAAACTGTTGTAAACCGCCCAGAGAGCTTCAGCGGTGGGGTGGTATATAAATGTAACAAATAAACAAATAAATTCAGATGGAATGAACACTGTCCAGATGTTAATCATTGTCACCAACCTTATTCATGGATTGGGCCCTGTTTGTTTCTTCAGCATGGCTGCTCGATGCTTCTGGGATGCTGATACTGACAACTACGCCCAGGATGTTTTCATGAACGTAAGTGCTTTGCCGTCTTTACCAAATACCATCCCTGGGAGGCTGTCGGAAAATATGTGCCCTGAACCCTCCCACAGACAGAACTGGATTCGCCTTGTTAGTTTGCAGGGTGCACCCAGGACTATTGGGACACAGGACCAATAGTATACCTGTCCACCCATTTTTAAAACATAATATATATAATTTAGTAGTTACTCAGGACTGACTGCAGCCCTAATGAAAATGTGCAGTCCCTTGTGAGGCTGAGAAGTTTTTAGAGTAGCAAAGCGATTTGCCAGGTGCAAAGTCGATAGATGCCAAATTGGGTAGCATTACCTAGTGATTGGAGAGCATGGCCCTTTTCTACACCTAAGGATTATCCCAGGAAAATGGAGGGATCATTCCTGCCTGCTCCTGGGACCCCCTGTGTGTCATTTGCATGCACAGGGATGATCCCGGGATAAATGGCTGGTGTAGACGTGCCCCATGTAACACCAGTTTTTAAAAAGACATCCAGGGGGGATCCAGGAAATTACAGGCCAGATAGCTTGACATCCGTTCCAGGTAAATTGGATGAAAGCATTATTAAAGACAAAATTAGTAAGGATATAGAAGGGCAGGTCCTGCTGATGAAGAATCAACAGAGCTTCCACAAAGGCAAGTCCTGTCTCACTAATCTACTAGAATTCTTTGAGCATGTCAACAAACTTGTAGACAGGAGTGGTCCGGTGGACATTGGTTACTTGGACTTCCAAAAGGCTTTTGATAAAGGCCCCCACCAAAGACTCCTGAACAAACTTAGTAGTCATGGAATAAGAGGAGAGGTCCTCTTATGGATCAGTAATTGGTTAGAGAACAGAAAACAAAGAGTAGGAATAAATGGTCAATTCTCCCGATGGAGGGAAGTAAATAGCGGGGTCCCTCAGGGATCGGTATTGGGACCAATTCTTTTCAACTTGTTCATAAATGATCTGGAATTAGGAGTGAGCAGTGAAGTGGCCAAGTCTGCTGACGACACCAAATTATTTAAGATGGTTAAAACACAAAGGGATTGTGAAGAGCTCCAAAGGGATCTCTCCAAGCTGGGAGAGTGGGCGTCCAAATGGCAGATGCGGGTCAATGTACGCGAGTGTAAGGTGATCCACACTGGGGGGAGGGGGAAACTTCAAGTATAACCTAATGGGATCTGAGCTGGCGATGACCGACCAAGAAAGAGATCTTGGGGTTGTGGTGGACAGCTCGATGAAAATGTCCACCCAGTGTGCGGCCGCTGTAAAGAAGGCAAACTCCATGTTAGGCATTATAAGGAAAGGAATTGAGAATAAAACGGCCAGTATCTTACTGCCCTTATACAAATCTATGGTGCGAACACACTTAGAATACTGTGTACATTTCTGGTCACCACACCTAAAAAAGGATATTATAGAGCTGGAAAAAGTGCAGAAAAGGGCAACTCAAATGATGAAGGGGCTGGAGCATCTCCCCTACGAGGGAAAATTACATCAACTGGGATTGTTTAGCTTGGAAAAAAGGCTGAGGAGAGACATGATAGAGGTGTACAAAATTATGCACGGTGTGGAGAATATGGAGAGGGAGACATTTTTCTTCCTCTCTCAAAATACAAGAACCCAACAGGGTCATCTCATGAAGATGATTGGTGGGAGATTCGGGACAACTAAAAGGAAGCACTTCTTCATACAGCGCAGAGTTAAATTATGGAACTCACTACCACAAGATGGAGTGCTGGCCACCAATTTGGATGGCTTTAAAAGGGGTTGGATAAATTCCTGGAGGAGAAGGCTATCCATGGCTACTAGCCCTGATGGTTGTGTGCTTTCTCCAGTATTCGAGGCAGTAAGCCTGTGTGCACCAGTTGCTGGGGAACATGGGTGGGAGGGTGCTGTCACACCATGTCCTGCTTTGTGGGTCCCTGGTCGACAACAGGTTGGCCACTGTGTGAACAGAGTGCTGGACTAGATGGACGCTCGGTCTGATCCAGCATGACACTTCTTATGTTCTTACATAACCCCTCAAAAGTTAAGTTCCATCTTTTCAAAAAGTTCATAGAATCATAGAAATCATAGAACCATAGAATGGCAGAGTTGGAAGGGGCCTACAAGGCCATCGAGTCCAACCCCCTGCTCAATGCAGGAATCCACCCAAAAGCATCCCTGACAGATGGTTGTCCAGCTGCCTCTTGAATGCCTCTAGGGATTCACAACCTCCCTAGGGAACTGGTTCCATTGTCGTACTGCAACAGTACGACAATGTCATTGTCATTCAGTATGCAGATGTCCAGCTAAATGGGGTATTGTCCAAATCTCACGGAAATTGTAGGTAGATGGTCTCAGTACATGGCAGGTTTGTATGGGAGCAGGTATCCTAAGGACCGACACTTCTCCCCTACCCCCAGACCTTAGAGACCTAACAGGCAAAGCTCATACGATTTTAAC
Source organism: Elgaria multicarinata webbii (assembly GCF_023053635.1). NCBI lineage: Eukaryota > Metazoa > Chordata > Lepidosauria > Squamata > Anguidae > Elgaria > Elgaria multicarinata. The sequence goes on from NC_086178.1 coordinate 4,369,864, forward strand.
CAGATTCTCTCACTCATAAATCCTAGAAACTTGTTTCGTTTCCTTTCTTAAAAAGAAAAGCTGCAGCCGAAACCCTCCTGCCTGTTACTGTAGGAGATCCCAATGTTCATGATTTTGTTCCCCCACCCCACCCCGAGGGGATTGTTACTCACACATCTGTTCTCATCTCACCTCCACAGGACAGCCTCTTCTGCGTGGTGGTCGCCTTTGGTTGTTTCTTCTACTGATGCTGACGGGGAGTTCAAAGAAGAACGGCCATTGTTTCAGACGTGTTGAGGAAGCAATACGCTACATATTATTTTTAAAAAATCTATGGATGCTCCCTTTAACATTTTCTCCATGAACGCTTAAAAGATATCACGGACTACTGGTGCTACTGTTTTTGTATAAAGGTTGAGTTTTCTGCACAAGTGGGGTAGTGTTCTTGCACAGCTCTTATTCATTCCATTGGGGTTTGCCCGGGAGAGCGTCCTGCTGAATTCAGCTCTGTTTTTACTTGTAAAAATAGGGCTGAATTTGGGTCCGAAATGGGACCCAACTGGATCCACTATTACCAACAATTGAACAAATCCTCAGTGTGTATTGCAGAAGCTAAACTCGTGTGCTGAATATCAATCCATTTGAATGAAGATACTGAACTCTCAGTGACAACGGCACTATAATACACTGTAATTTTTTAATCAGTGTATGCTCCCGTATGAATTCTGCTATTAATCCAGTCCTGAAAATTCTTTTTTCCTTACTGCATGTATTTACATTCTCTTTTACGTTCTTCCTCCTCCTCCGACGAACCAACTTTAAGGAAGACCTATAACTGTTAGCTTTCTTGTCTACAGATAAAGGGTTGTCAGATTTCGTTGTAGACTTCCTATGTCATCGTTTCACCGCTTGACTCAATAAACGAATTGAAGGAGGCAATTTCTTATATCGGTTGCAATATCTCTTTGCCAATTGCATGTAAATGATAGTTCTCAGCATTAGGGTTCTCACCTGAATAAAGAAACCTTCGTCAAGTCATAAAATTTGCATAGGAGTTAACCCAAAAAAAGTTCTGGAAAAAAGACCTACTTTTGTTTTTAAGAGAAGCATTCGTGAATGCACCCTTAGAAAAGACAAACAGAGGCCTGATTGGAGAACTCTTTGAGGCTGATTATTATAAGAACAGGAATTGAGAATGAAACGGCCAGTATCGTACTGCCCTTATACAAATCGATGGTGCAACCACACTTAGAATACTGTGTACGGTTCTGGTCACCACACCTAAAAAAGGGTATTATGGAGCTGGAAAAAGTGCAGAAAAGGGCAACTCAAATGATCAAGGGGCTGGCTGGAGCATCTCCCCTATGAGGGAACGTTACATCAACTGGGATTGTTTAGCTTGGAAAAAAGGAGGCTGAGGGGAGACATGATAGAGGTGGACAAAATTATGCATGGTGTTGTGGAGAATGTGGACAGGGAGACAGTTTCCTCCCTTTCTCAAAATACTAGAACCCGGGGAGGGGATCTACAAGTCGTACTGAAGGCGCTTGCGTGCGCCTCCAGTGCGCCCCCAAAACGATTGTGTAGATCCTGCAGAAGAGGCAGAGGAAGAGGAGGCCGGGGAATCCGGCCACGTCCTTGCCGCCGCCACCGCTGCCTACCTCCCCGCCGGCCTCCTACTGCCGGCGAAAGAGCTACCTGGGTCGGAGAGCTCGGCGAAAGATTAGTGTGGCTAAAGCCGCCTCTCCAACCCGTTGCCTCCAAACAGGATTGCTGTTTCCCTATTGCCAATAGCAGTGAACCTAATTAGTGCGGGCGGGGGGGATTAGCCAATGGCTGCAGGGGGAACATGGGGGGTGTACATCAGGCCTTGGAGGGGGTGCATGCAAGGACCTGGGTTGTGCACTGCTTATCTTTGTGCAGTGAAAAACTGCTGTTAAGCGCATAGGAGCAGGGCAGACCACTTATTTCTGATCAGGTGACAACTCTAACACAGTCCAGTTTCATTCTTTTCATTCTGGGATCGAGGAGGCCGAGACGTAATATTATTATTATATAAATTTTTTATTATTATTATTATTATTATTATTATTATTATTATTATTATTTAGCAAGCCGATGCACATGGTTCGCATGAACCGTGAGCCAGAGGCATCCCAAGTTCTCTTGCTGCTAATGCATTTTTGACGTGTGATGTTGTTGCCAGCATCTTCTGATCTGTTTATTTACTTCGCATAAAAGATCTTTTTATACCGCCTTTTTTGCACAGTGGTCCCAACACGGCTTTCATTGAAAACATAAAAATCACAAGCATAGAATAAAATGATAAAAAGAGCAAATAGACGAGAGAAAGCAATGGGAAGTGGCTGAAAGTGAAAGTGTAAAGAGTCTTGTGCCGCACCTTAAGAACTAGAACATCATAAGAGCCCTGCTGGATCAGATCAAGGGTCCATCTAGTCATAGAATCATAGAATAGCAGAGTCGGAAGGGGCCTACAAGGCCATCGAGTCCAACCCCCTGCTCAATGCAGGAATCCACCCTAAAGCATCCCTGACAGATGGTTGTCCAGCTGCCTCTTGAAGGCCTCTAGTGTGGGAGAGCCCACAACCTCCCTAGGTCACTGATTCCATTGTACTGCTCTAACAGTCAGGAAGTTTTTCCTGATGTCCAGCTGGAATCTGGCTTCCTATAACTTGAGCCCGTTATTCCGTGTCCTGCACTCTGGGAGGATCGAGAAGAGATCCTGGCCCTCCTCTGTGTGACAACCTTTGAAGTCCAGCATTCTGTTCCTATAGTAGCAAACCAGCTGTTGATGGGAAACCTACAACCAAGTCATGGGTGTAACAGCACCCTCCCACCCACGTTTCCCAGCAACTGATGTATCTAGACTCACTGCCTCTGAAACTGAAGGCAGCTGGAGCCATCAGGACTAGCAGCTATTGGTTGTTCCAAGTTGCACTTCATGCATTTGTTGATGTAGACTGGAACACAGAAGCTTATGCCCAAATAAAATTTGTAGACGTTCAAGGTGCCACAACAAGACTCTTGGTTTTGCTGCAACAGACTAACATGACTACACCTCTGGGAATTGACCAGGAAGTTGCTGCAGTTCAACACATCTGGAAAGCACTTGATCGAGGAAGGCTGGATTAGACATGTGGATATTAAAAGTAGGCATGTGCTCCGCTCCTATTAGAAGCGCAGAAGCAGGAGCGAATTGGCCTGCTCCGCCTTGCCCAGAGGCGGAGTAGAAGCGGACCGCGGACCCCTAGAAGCAAGGCGAAGAGAAGCGCCCATTGGCGGAGCGCTTCTCTTTCTGCGGAGCGCTCCGATCGCCATCTTGAAACATTTCGCCCATAGATAACTGGGTTGTTTTTGAAGCTATCGTTCTGAAAATTCTTGTGCTTAGACAGTCGTGGATGGGGGTCATTTTGAGACTACTCTCACCTCTCTGCGTCGTGCGGGTCGCGTGCTATATTTTTTAAAAAATCGGGTCAACAAACAGGGACAGCGCGGGTCAAACGGCGGTTTTCGCCCATAGGATTGCATTGCGGAAAAGAATTGGGGATAACTGGGTTGATTTTTAAACTATCATTCTGAAAATTCTTGTGCTTAGACAGTCATGGATGGGGGTCATTTTGAGACTACTCTCAACTTTCTGTGTCCTTTGGTTCGCGTGCTATGTTTTTTTAAAAAATCGGGTACATTTACAATACAAACGGTAGGGTAAACCCGGCTGCGGCGCGGCGGGGTTTATTTGAAGCGATGACAGGCACATTCAACTCCCAATCCTGATGAGAATTGATCACCTCATGAAGCATCATCCCCCAATCCCAGCGTTTGAGGCGGGGACTAAGCCAGAGTCACCCTCAGAGCTTTCAGCTTTCAGCGTCTTTGTGGGTTGTCGTTCGTGGAGAGAGGAGTTAGTTATAGGTGCTGCTGCTGTGTTTGGACTTTGGAGATAGATTAGGATTTAGCTTGGCGCGTGTGTGTGTGTTTGTTTGCTTCTTTCTGACTTTTAGCTTAGTTTGCTCTGTGTTTTTCCCTTACTTTGATTTAATATAAACTTTATTTTTAAACTTTGGAGTGTGTGTTTGTTTGTTTGGTTGGTTGTCCCCCCCCCCTCTTAAAGCCTGACTGTGTTTCATCTTCCTTCCTTCTATATACCAAAAAATACAAAAAAATACCAAAAAAAAATTATTCTCTATTTCTTCTCTCTGTTACTTGGACTCTGTGTGTGACTGTGTGATTGTGTGAGCGTGCTGTGTGTGCAGTGCACTGTTTGTGAAGTGCAACAGCCACTGATTGAGCATTTCAAATCCTGTTTGGGCAAAGCATACACACACTTCTTGTCCCATCTCCCTACATACAGTAGGATTAGACACATGGATTAGCTTTCATGGTGCCAAGTTTGAGGTTTCTAACATGCAAAATGACAGAGCTATGGAAAGGGGTGTGAATGGGGTGCCCGATTTTCATAAATTCCCCAAAAATCAGGGGATGATGGGATTGCCTTGAAACTTGGCATCCGTGTGGACACGTGGATAAGCTATCATGGTGCCGAGTTTGAGGTTTCTAATATGCAAATTGACGTAGTTGTAGAATGGGACAATTTGGGGTGAGTTAAGCCGCGCCAAAAATCAGGGGATGATGGGATTGCCTTGAGTCTGGGCGTCCATGTGGACACATGGATAAGCTATCATGGTGCCGAGTTTGAGGTTTCTAACATACAAATTGACAGAGCTATCCCAAGGGGTCTGAATGGGGTGCCCGATTTTCAAAAATTCCCCAAAAATCAGGGGATGATGGGATTGCCTTGAAACTTGGCGTCCATGTGGACACGTGGATAAGCTATCATGGTGCCGAGTTTGAGGTTTCTAACATGCAAATTGACGGAGCTATCGAAAGGGGTGTGAATTAGGGTTATGGGTGGTGCGTTAGAGGTTAGAGCCGCGCAAAAATCAGGGGATGATGGGACTGCCTTGAGTCTGGGTGTGCGTGTGTGCCCCTGGATAAGCTCTCATGGTGGTGAGTTTGAGATTTTTAGCGTGCAAATTGACGGAGCTATGGAAAGGGGTGTGAATGGGGTGCCCGATTTTCAAAAATTCCCAAAAAATCAGGGGATGATGGGATTCCCTTGAAACTTGGCGTGCATGTGTATACCCCCATGAGGTGTCATGGTGCCAAACGTGAGGTTTCTAACTTGAACAGAAAAAAAGTTGTTTACTTTTTTAGCTTTCAATGCAACTCTATGGGGGGGAAACGGAGCTCCGATCCGGATCCAGAGCTCCGAGCGGAGCGGAGCGGAAGTGGGCAGAGCGGGGGCGGGGCGAAGCAGCCCAATCCGAAAATCGCGGATCTGGAAGTGAAGCGGAGCGGGGGGTCCGTGCACACCCCTAATTAAAAGGAGTCTTAAACGCTTAAGAGCGAGCTGGCATAAGACGCCATCATTTTGAGTCCTCTGCTGCATGATATATTCCACAGATGATAAGTAGGAGAAAATCCCTATACTGATAAGAAAGGCCATTGACGAAGGCATCCATTTCCGTTATGCGTGGCTGAGTCATACGTTGGTGCACTATACAAATGCATCGCCACCCTACATGGAGATTTAGCTTCTAGAAGGAGGGAGCTGAACTCTAAAGTACAATCACCCTGACATCTTACACCAAGATTTTTAATAGGTTGTTATTTTGATGGCCATTTCCTGTATAAGAACAGAAGGTGCTTCTTAGACAATGTCAGACCATTGGTCCGTCTTGACCAACGCTCTCAGGTGGTTGCAGTGGCTCGCCAACGTTTCACTCAGGATTTGTTCCCAGCCTTCAACTATTTTAATCAGTGATGCCAAACGATGGCCCCGTTCAGAAGACACCTTCAACCATGGCTTTAACCATGGTGGTGAAGCCAGAAAGCCAGGCCATGTTCAGAAGACACCTTAAACCATGGCTTCAACCACAGCGAATAAGGCCTTTTGTTTGATTCGCCATGGTTAAAGCTGTGGTGTAAGGTGTCTTCTGAACACGGCCCGGCTTTCTGGTTTAACTACCATGGTTAAAGCCATGGTTTAAGGAGTCTTCTGAACAGGGCCAATGGATTCATCCATCTACTCACTTGGCCTTGCTAAATTTATTTATAGGACTAGATATCAACCGAAGTAAGGAATTAGCGAGACTTCTATTGTTAGTGGCAAGATGGTTGATAGCTAAGTATTGGGAAATACGGTAAAGGGCTCTGTATTGAAAAATGGTACCAGAGAGGATGGCAGATTGTTCTCTGAGAGAAATGGACCCCAAAGTTAAGGTCAATTAAATGAATACAATTTTGAAGGGGTATGGAGAATGTGCATTGAATTTGTAAATAAAGCAGAACATGGGACAAGGTGTTGGCATATACCAGTGGTTCCCAAACTTTTTCAAGTAACCGGCCCCTTGGTTCAACAAACTCATGCCCAGTGCCCCCTACCCTACCCTATAAAAATCATTATTCAGAATAGCCGTTTTCAACAACCCACTAAGGAAGATAATAACAATAAAATTCAAAAGAGTAACAATTAATTGAATATTTATTCAAAATCTGAAGCACCCGCCGCAGGCTTACCGAGGGAGGGAGGGAAAAAAGAGTGAACGCCTCTGTTTTGCAGCCGGCGTGGCGGGGCACACCAAGCAGGGTATGTCTCTTCATTAGCGTTTTGGTGCTTTTGAAACATTTCAATTCACCATTAAAAGAATGCTTCTTAAACGGTATTAATACATGTGTGGATTCTTCCCCTATATGGCTTGGGACCAAACTACCTTCTCCCATAAAAATGTCCCTGGGTTTTAAGACCTTCTGGAGAGACACTTCTTGGAAAAGACCACCTTGAATGCCCTCCTGCTGCCCTCTTGCCTCTTAACGCCCCCCCTATGCAATCCCACCGCCCCCAAAGGGGCAGTACTGCCCACTTTGGGAACCATTGGCATATACAGAGCTATTGAGCGCATAGGACTATGAGGGTTCCCTTCTCAAGAAGTCCGAAGGAAAATTTGGTCTGTAAAACGGTGATCCAGGGTTTAAGAGTGGAGAATAATGAAACAAAGTATATTAAGCCAGTTAATGGATATCAATATTAAAAGCAGGCAGGAATTGGAATTGAATGTAAATGTATGACATTATCTGACTTATGTAACCAGAATGAAAGAACAATAAAATTATTTAAATGGGGAAAAAATCAGACATGCCAAAGATGGAGCCTAGAGCCTAAGATGTGCAAAGTGCCTGTTCTAGCACTTCGCCACAAGATGTCGTGACGGCCACAAATTTGGATGGCTTTAAAAGGGGGTTGGATAAATTCCTGGAAGAGAAAGCTATCCATGGCTACTAGCCCTGATGGCTATGTGCTACCTCCAATATCTGAGACAGTACGCCTATATGCACACCAGTTGCTGGGGAATATGGGTGGGAGGGTGCTGTTGCATCCATGCCCTGCTTGTGGGTTTTCCCGTGGGTGCTGGTTAGACACTGTTTGAACAGAATGCTGCACAAGATGGACCCTTGGTCAGATCTAGCAGGGTTCTTCTTACGCTCTTATCACAAACCTATCTTCCACTTGCTGCATTAATAGAAGTATAGCTTCCAAAGGTCCTGGTTCCTCTCTATTCAGCCCTGGTTAGGCCTCATCTAGAGTATTGCGTCCAGTTCTGGGCTCCACAATTCAAGAAGGAGGCAGACAAGCTGGAGCGTGTTCAGAAGAGGGCAACCAGGATGATCAGGGGTCTGGAAACAAAGCCCTATGAAGAGAGACTGAAAGAACTGGGCATGTTTAGCCTGGAGAAGAGAAGATTGAGGGGAGACATGAGAGCACTCTTCAAATACTTGAAAGGTTGTCACACAGAGGAGGGCCAGGATCTCTTCTCGATCCTCCCAGAGTGCAGGACACGGAAGAACGGGCTCAAGTCACAGGAAGCCAGATTCCGGCTGGACATCAGGAAAAACTTCCTGACTGTTAGAGCAGTATGACAATGGAATCAGTGACCTAGGGAGGTTGTGGGCTCTCCCACACTAGAGGCCTTCAAGAAGCAGCTGGACAACCACCTGTCAGGGATGCTTTAGGGTGGATTCCTGCATTGAGCAGGGGGTTGGACTCAATGGCCTTGTAGGCCCCTTCCAACTCTGCTAGTCTATGATTCACTTCTCTTAAAAGGACCCCACAAAACCCCTGTTCCTCAGTGCCCCGCTTTTGGAACGCACCCCCCCCCCCCCCCGCCTGTGAGCTGTGCAATAGGCCTCCTCCCCAGCAGGGGGTGGCGACGAGGGGCCCTGAAGTGGCAGCGAAAGCAGCCAAGTCGTGTTCAAGTGGACCAGCCTTGCTCCTGCTCCTGGTGCGGATTCAGCTCTTGGCTCTGTCGCCCTCTTGTGGGCCCTGTGGGGAGGGCAGCCCCAGCGGGAGGTCGCTCGCTGGTGGCCCGTGAGCTGGCAGCTGCCTGGGGCCTCCTGCCCCCCTTCACCCCGAGTGCCATGGGGGACAAGCCGCTCAAGCACAGCGCCAAGTCCAAGCGATGCCAGCTGTGCGAGGCGCCCTTCTCCGGGGCGGCGGAGGGGGACCTCTGCCCCAGCTGCCGCCTGCCACCCCTGGGACCGCTCCGCACCGCAGGGGTGGCTGCGGAGTGCCGATGGCGTGACACCAGGGACCCCTCTCCCACGGCCAGCGCCGGCTCTGGCAACGATCCGGAGGCCGAAGAAGAGAAGGAGGAAACGGCGCTGCAGCAGGCTGACTGGGTAAATCCTCTTTGGGGCGTGACCTTTGACCTTTCTTTTTTGGAGTCAGGCTGACCAGCGCTTTGGCCTCCAGCCCCAGTTTCACAGCCCAGGTGGTGACGCAGTATTCAAAACCCATAAGGAGACTGTCTTTGAGCATGTGCAGAGTGCCTTTCCCCCTCCCACTGAGTAGTACAGCGAGCAACACTTGAATTACAGGGGGCACGACTGGGCTAAATGTGGTGCGTGTCTTTGTCAGAGGATGGGGCTCACGGAGTTGATTTAAAGCCCCCCGTACCCACATATACACACCACGTCATTCAAGCATTGACAAATAGCCCGTTGTAAGCAAATACTAGGTTTTAGGCCCAGAGCCTCACTAAAAGCCACCATCAGGCACCGAATGGATCCAAATCCCCCTCTTCATTGATTGATTTGTTACATTTATATACCGCCCCCTTAGCCGAAGCCCTCTGGGCGGTTTACAAAAGTTAAAAACGGTGAACATTAAAAGGTACACAAAATTTAAAACCGTCAAAAACAGTGTAAAAAAACAACGGCAGCCATTTAAAAACAACAGTTCTGGGGTCCGATTATTATTCGTGGGGCTGTTTAGTTGAATCCATTTATTATTATTTGGGGAGGGTATAGAATCATAGAATCATAGAATGGCAGAGTTGGAAGGGGCCTACAAGGCCATCGAGTCCAACCCCCTGCTCCATGCAGGAATCCACCCTAAAGCATCCCTGACAGATGCTTGTCCAGCTGCCTCTTGAAGGCCTCTAGTGTGGGAGAGCCCACAACCTCACCAGGCAACTGATTCCATTGTCGTACTGCTCTAACAGTCAGGAAGTTTTTCCTGATGTCCAGCTGGAATCTGGCTTCCTTTAACTTGAGCCCGTTATTCCGTGTCCTGCACTCTGGGAGGATCGAGAAGAGATCCTGGCCCTCCTCTGTGTGACAACCTTTCAAGTATTTGAAGAGTGCTCTCATGTCTCCCTTCAATCTTCTCTTCTCCAGGCTAAACATGCCCAGTTCTTTCAGTCTCTAAAATGTAGAGACATGCTCTATGTATAGCATGTCGAAGATCCCAGATTCAGTCCCTGGCAACTCCAGCTCTTATTTATTTTATTGATTATTTATATCCCGCCTTTTTTCCATCTTGCAAGGAACCCAAGGCGGTTTACATCGTCTTCTTACTCTCTGTTTTTATCGCCACAACATCTTTGTCCTCACGGCAAGGCTGAGAGTCAGCAGCTGACCCAAAGTCACCCAATGAGCTGGCCGGGTGGGGATTAGAACCTGGATCTCCCAAGTCCCGGCCAAACACTCAAACCACTGGCTCTCTTAAAAGGAATCAAGTAGCCAAGTGATATGAAGATTCTTCTCCGCCCAAGACCTGAGAGCTAGAGAACCTACTGCCAGTCACAGTTGGCAGTACCGAATTAGATAACCAAATAGGCCCTGTTCAGACAACACACTAAGCCACGGTGGTTAAGCTTAACATTATGGCTCAGCGTGTCATGTGAACCATGGCTTAGCGTGTCGTGTGAACCATTCCTAACCACAGTTTAAACATGCTCACTAAACCATTTGCTGCAAAAGGGTTAGCGGCTTAACCATGGCTTAGTGTGTTGTCTGGACAGGCCCACTGTGGCCTGGTTCAAACAACACACTCAACCAGAGCTTTCCAAACTTTTCATGTTGGTGACCCACTTTTTAGACATGCATCATTTCGCGACACGGTAATTCAGTTTTACTAGCAAACCGGAGGTTAAACTAAACCCCTTATAAGAGATACGGACACATACATAAATTGTAATAACAAAATGTATGGGGACACAACACATCTCATGAAAACCTTTCATTTATATTTTAAAAAATATATGATTTGCAAGATAATAACATACATTTCCAAGACTTTTCACATTGAACCAATTTTGTCGAGCAGCGATCAAGCGGTAGTTGAGACGCTGTTCTATCAAAAAACTGGACCCGTGGAATTTCTCGAATGCATCACTTCAGGTGCAGCCGCGTCACCGGAAGTGACACAGAATCAGCTGTTTTGACCCGATTATGCATACTGTGCATGCGCAGTACCTGTATGATCCCTCGACCGTGGTGTGCATACACAGATACGACGGAAGGGGAATATACTAGTGCACCATACTAATCGGCACCTTTGCTGCGTAAAAAATGCATGCAAGTTGGTATTGCTTATTTCACAGAGACTCAGAGGTTTCTCGTTACGTTCGCGCGACACCCCTACACACTGCAGCCGACACACTAACGTGTCGCGACACACAATTTGGAAATCTCTGCACTAAACCATGCTGCTTAACCACAAAATGGTTAACGGAATGCATGCATTCCGTTAACCATTTTGTGGTTAAGCAGCATGGTTTAGTGTGTTGTCTGAACCAGGCCTGTCTGATCTACCATTGTCCACGCTTCCTATGTTCCTCCTCATCCTCTTTCTTCTTCCTGTTATTATTATTACTAGCTGGATCCAATTATTACTAACTGGAACCAAACTGACTCTTTCGTTTCTTAACTGGGGCTGTTTGGTAGAGCCGTTTAGGTAGATTTTGCTGCTGTTACCATTATTACCTAAACGTGGGTAAAGAGTGTGTTATTTTCTTCCGGGTGCTGGTGTGGAACAACATTTATGCTACCTGTATTGTATCGTCATAGCCGCCTTGAGTAACGTTTTTTGGTAGAAAGATGGGATACAAAATAAATAAATAAATAAATAAATGCATAAGATTTGGTGACCATATGAAAAGGAGGACAGGGCTCCTGTATCTTTAACAGTTGCATAGAAAAGGGAATTTCAGCAGGTGTCATTTGTATATATGGAGAACCTGGTGAAATTCCCTCTTCATCACAATAGTTAAAGGTGCAGGAGCTATACTAGAGTGACCATTTTAAAAGAGGGCAGGGCACCTGCAGCTTTAACTGTTTTGATGAAGAGGAAATTTCACCAGGTTCTCCATATATACAAATGACACCTGCAGAAATTCCCTTTTCAATACAACTGTTAAAGATACAGGAGCCCTGTCCTCCTTTTCATATGGTCACCCTACATAAGAATTCCCTTGCCATGCAGAAATGGGGATCTTCACAAGCTCAAACTCTTGGAAAGTTACAAATAACATTTCCAGTTACATTAGTAAGGTGCAATTCTATGTACACCGAACTGAGAGGGAGTCCCATTAAACTCAATGGGAAATGGGACTTATGTCTGTGTAGAAATACAAAGGATTGTGCTGAAAAACAACAACTTCTTTAAAATGAAACTGGCCAGAAAGAAAGTAAAGTTGAGAGATTACATTTCAAAGCAAGAGAAACCCAGAGCACCTTTCAAACCAGTGGGAAGCGTGCATAGGATTGCAGCCTGAGCTACATATTAGATGTCCCTGGTTTGAGTTTTATCTTTTCCGTGAACTCACCAGGTGGTCTTTCGGTACAAACCTATGTAAATTTACTCAGAAGTAAGCCCCATTAAGTTCAACTGGACTAGCTCCCAGGTAAATGTGTATAGATTTGCAGCCTTTGGCAATTCTAGTAAAATGTGCAGACTGCTTCATCCATAGTGCTCAGAGAAGGAGGCAACATCACATTTTTAAAAATGCATCTACATGAGTGACCACATGACTGAAGTGATGGCAACAATTATTTATTTATTAAATGTATATCCCACTCTCCCACAAAAATGGAGCTCAAGGTGGCTAACAATAGATCAAAAAACAGAATCTCAATTAAAACGTAACATGGAACCAATCAATTAAAAACACAGCAATAAAAGAAACAAGACCCAAACAGTTAAAAATCCTTTCAACAACAAACCAGCTTAGATGCCAAAGTAATTCCTGAATAAAATTATGCAATGATAATAATAATAATAAAATAGAACAATCCCATGCCATGTTATTAAGATATAATAAGAGACTGCTATTGTATGGGAACATTAAAAAAACAAACAATGATATCATCTTAATATTATGCAGCTATTTTTAAGTGCACTGCTCTTAATTTCCATAGCACAATGCAATATTGTTTGGCAAGAATGTTTTATTATGCGTTACTGTGCTGGTACGATTTTTATCATAATCTTTGCAGCATATGAACTTTTATGCTTGGCCACACCAGGCAGCAGAATTATGACCAAAAGGCAAAAGCCAAACCAATGGGTGCTAGAAAAATGTATTAATAAGCTGGTTTCCAATTTTCCAAATGAAATACTTGCATTTACCAACATGCTGTGGTTGTTATGCACCCCCCCTCAACTGACCTTAGATGCTCCATTTCATGGGACGTAGCAAAGCAGGCAACCCTGCATGTTTGGTTTAAGTAACTGTATAATTTTAGCCCCCATCATGAAATGAGAGAGTGTTGCTAGTTGGCGTTTACCTCCTAGGCCAGAGGGTTTCACCTTGTTCCTGCCACCCCTAAGGCTGAGAGCTGGACTCGCCCTCCTTCTGCAGTTACTGATACTGAGGTTATTTTGATACTGAGGTTATTTTATTGTGTATATTATGAAACTGTTCTGAATTGTTCCATGTGGCGATATGATTGATTGCAATGTGCTGTTGGTGTGTTTTGTCATGCTTTGGTAACCGTTTTGTGCGCGTGGCAAGGTGGCATTCAGCGACTGTTCTTTTTATATAGCACCATCAATGAGCATGATGCTTCACAGAGGAAGATCTAAATTAAAACTAAAACTAAAAGTCTAAATTTCAACACAGGGAGAGAGGAGAGGAAGAGGGAGGCAAGGATAACAAAAACGAGGATGTGTTTAAAGTACTTGCTTCAGTAGGGCAGACTTTCCCAAACTGGGGCCCTGCAGATGTGTTGGACTACAACTCCCATAATTCCCCAGCTACATCTGGAGGGCATCAGGCTAAGAAAGGCTGCAGTAGAGGAGGAGGATTTAATGGCTTAAGTGAGGTGAGTTTGGAGGTGTAACTTGAAGAAGACGCAGCAACATAAAAATGTTTAGAGTGTAAGAAGTGCCCTGATGCTGGATCAGAGCAAGGGTCCATCTAGTCCAGCACTCTGTTCACACAGTGACCAACCAGCCATCAGCCAGGGAGGCATAAGAGGCAAAGCTTGTGAGCTCAAGGCCACAGAGAGCTTTAAAGATGGAGACAAAGGGCTTGTGCTGGACTGGGATACAGACAGGAAACCAGTTTGGGAATCTAAGGCCATAGCTAGACCTAAGGTTTATCCCTGGATCTTCCAGGGGTCAAACCTGTTCATCTAGGTGACACACAGGGGTTCCAGTGCTCAGGCAGGGGCGAACCCTGGATGATCTCAGGATAAACCTTAGACCTGTGGCCTAAGGAATGCTGCACAAACATTAGGCAGTGAGGCAGCACACTGTTAGTTATTTGGGGTGCTTCCAGATAAGGTTTTTGTTGTGCAGTCACCCTGCTTCGTTCACAGGATTTCACAGAGGCAGACAACGTTGTCTTCCATTTGTAGCCCTCGTATGTTTTTCCACCACTTCTTCCATCTTTTTTCTGAACAGGGGAAAAAAAATCATTAAAGGTGCTTCCAATTGGTGGGCTCCTAGTGCTGTCACTCAGAAAGAATTGCAGAGTTATTTCTTCCTTCCCTCCTTAACAGATTTTCTTCAGGAAAACGCCAGAAGCAGTGGTGGGAAAACAAGGGAGGGTTACGAGTGGAAGAGGATGGCATCTGGAGCCCTTGTAAAATCTTACGAATGAGGCAATGTTATGGGAAGCAGTCTAAGGAGGAGATGGAAGAGCTGCACGATGCTTTTGGATTGGAGCTCTCCATCTAGAAGCACCCTTAATCGGTGGTTGTGGTATTTTTACTCTCAGGGAGGGTACTTGTGGGGTTTTCAGACTCAGGTGCCAAAATAACCTGGCCGGCCTTGGGTGCCATACACCGTCCCCTTGACTTGGTCTGAAGCCACTGTTTTATATGCTCTGCCTGAGACACCCAAATGTCAGCCTTGCGCTGTCTCCAGTATTCGAGGCAATAAGCCTGTGTGCACCAGTTGCTGGGGAACATGGGTGGGAGGGTGCTGTTGCACCATGTCCTGCTTGTTCATCCCTGGTTGACAGCTGGTTGGCCACTGTGTGAACAGAGTGCTGGACAAGATGGACCCTTGGTTTGATCCAGCATCAGGGCACTTCTGATGTTCTTGTTCAGAGCAAGATTTTGGCAGCACCATTCTGGGTAGAATCCAGGCCGGCCCAGCTGCAGCAGTGGAAGACCAGAAAGGAAGAAGTTGCACCCATCAAGGCCTGAGCATGCCAGGAGTGTTTCTGCTGGCGGGGTGGAGTGGGAAAGCCATATTTTGGGCAAAGAGGAGGGGTGTGGCTTGGCAGCCTTCCCCAACCTGGGGCCCTCCAGTGGTGTTGGACTACAATTCCCTGGGAAGAGGGCCCCAGGTTGGGGAAGGCTGGGATAAGGAAAGAGGAAGAATCCTATCCAATAGTACATATTATTGCAGCATTGCGTGCCTGCAAATGCAAGGGAGTGGAACGCCACAGGAGAAGTGGGGGAGGCGAGCGAGCCCTCCTGCGCAGGAAGGGAGGCCCAGCCCCCAGCCCCTATTTTGCCCTGTGTGTTGGGGGGGGGGGGAGATTTGGGAGTGCCCCTCTCAGGTCTACCCCGGAACCTCGGAGGCGGGTCTCAGTTTCCGGGAGGGACGCCTGAGTGGAGCGGGCTATTTCGGCAGGTCCGTTCCGGGAGGGTCCGGCGGAAAGCACTTCCTGCTCAGCCCAGCCCTGTTGGCGCTGTGCGGGGGTGAGCCCGAGGAAGAAGGCGCAGAGCACCGCAGGCGGGTAGGTCGGAGCCCAGCGGGTGGGGCGGTGGGGGGGGGGGGCAGGCTCTTCGGGGGAGGGCTGCTTGTGGTGGGGCCACCAGGCTCTTTGGGGGGGCTTGGTGTGGGGCCACCAGGCTCTTTGGGGGGCTAGTTGTGGGGCCAGGCTCTTTGGGGGGGCTTGGTGTGGGGCCACCAGGCTCTTTGGGGGGCTAGTTGTGGGGCCAGGCTCTTTGGGGGGGCTTGGTGTGGGGCCACCAGGCTCTTTGGGGGGCTAGTTGTGGGGCCAGGCTCTTTGGGGGGGCTTGGTGTGGGGCCACCAGGCTCTTTGGGGGGCTAGTTGTGGGGCCAGGCTCTTTGGGGGGGCTTGGTGTGGGGCCACCAGGCTCTTTGGGGGGCTAGTTGTGGGGCCAGGCTCTTGGCTTATTGTGGGGCCAGGCTCTTGGGGGGGGCTTGGTGTGGGGCCACCAGGCTCTTTGGGGGGGGCTAGTTGTGGGGCCAGGCTCTTGGTTTGTTGTGGGGCCAGGCTCTTTGGGGGAGAGGCTTGTTGTGGGGCCAGGCTCTTTGGGGGGTGCTAGTTGTGGGGCCAGGCTCTTTGGGGGGCTTGTTTTGGGGCCACCAGGCTCTTTGGGGGGCTAGTTGTAGGGCCAGGCTCTTCGCTTGTTTGGGGGCCAGGCTCTTTGGGGGGGCTTGTTGTGGGGCCAGGCTCTTGGCTTGTTGTGGGGCCAGGCTCTTTGGGGGGGGCTTGTTGTGGGGCCAGGCTCTTCGTTTATTGTGGGGCCAGGCTCTTTGGGGGGCTAGTTGTAGGGCCAGGCTCTTCGCTTGTTCGGGGGCCAGGCTCTTTGGGGGGGCTTGTTGTGGGGCCAGGCTCTTGGCTTATTGTGGGGCCAGGCTCTTGGGGGGGGCTTGTTGTGGGGCCAGGCTCTTGGCTTATTGTGGGGCCAGGCTCTCGGGGGGGGGCTTGTTGTGGGGCCAGGCTCTTCGTTTATTGTGGGGCCAGGCTCTTTGGGGGGCTTGTTGTGGGGCCAGGCTCTGGGGAGGCCCTTTTAACTTTAGGAGCTCACTTTGGGGAAGGAAGCCGTGAGAGGAGCCCACCCACCCCCAAGTCCCACAAGCAGTGCTCACTAGCAGGAGACACATGAAAAAAGCCCCTGCATGTATTCTGTAGAAGCTGCAGGTCCATCCCAAGGCTTCTCCCTCGGGGCTCACATGCGCTGCAAATGCTCATCATGATCACCCCCACGTGCACATGCCCCCCTCTGCATTCAAACCAGGGGAGGGTTCTTTGTGATGCTGCAAGGAAGATTAGATGAGTATTGGCAAACAAGGGCTTTGATGCATATGATAAACCATTCTCTTGCCCACCCCTGCCAGTGTTGAAGGGTTGTAGGGCATGTGGGGGGGGGGTTATGATGGGCATTGACGGGGCTTTTGAGACTGTCGTGGTGGAGGAGGAAGTCATGGATACGCCTTTGGGGTGGGGACTGGGGAGATGATGTTTGTGGTTTGGAGGGTGTGATGGAAAACAAGGGGGGACCACTGCAGAGAAAGGACTTTGGGGTCCAAATTTTATGTATTGATTTGAAGGACTTCTTTTTTTCCTGTTCATCAGCCAAAAAAGGCTTCCGGAGTGGCTTACATGCAGTAGGAAAAACAAGTCAGCCCCTGCCTGTAGGCTTACAATCTAAGAAGACATGCCACACAAGGAAAAAGGAACAGGGAGGGAAGAAGGGAAAAATATTTCAGCAAGGCTGGTGGGATGGCCCTGCTTTCATCTGCTGCCTGCTGGAATGGGTGGTGGTGGAGGGAGGAGGAGCCTTCATGAGGGAGGCCTTCAGTGGTGGAATGGCCCTGCCCTCCCTCCCATCTCCTTCATCTCTGCCTTCTGGAATGGCAGCTGGTGGGCACAGTTGAGGGAAGGGAGGCCTTCGTGGGGGTGGTCCTCAGCCGGGCCGGTGGAAAGGCTATGCTTCCCTCTCTCATCTCCTTCAGTACTGCCTGCTGGAATCCCCTTTTAAACCCACCTGAGGGCCAAACTTGTTTGGCCTGGCAAGATTGATAATTTCTTTAACAAATAGCAGGCATGGGCATCTCATTCCGTGGCTGCAGGAGAGGGGGCTTTGCCCCCGTTCTGTGGCAAACGGGTGGCCATGGGAACCAGTGCCCGAGCTGGAAAGGGAAGCAGGTATAAGAATTATGGAGTTGCCCTAAGAGCATCTTTGCACGCACACATGGATGTAGGAGGTGGTGGGCTCTCCCACACTAGAGGCCTTCAAGAGGCAGCTGGACAACCCTCTGTCAGGCATGCTTTAGGGTGGATTCCTGCATTGAGCAGGGGGTTGGACTCGATGGCCTTCTAGGCCCCTTCCAACTCTGCTGTTCTATGATTCTATGGTAGGGGCTGACTAGAATGATTAACAATAACACTGATAGAATGGAAAGGAACTGTCATTATTTATAAGTAATGACAGTGTTTGTTCAGCTTAATAGGAGGGCTGGGAGAGAATGCAATGGAAATGAAGAAAGGAGAGGGTGAGTGATGGTGAGTTTTTTATACACGGAGATCTCCCAGGGGCTGTAGAAAGAGACCCTTGTGAGCAATGAATTCAGTAGGTACAGGGGGTAAATTTGGTGGTAAATTGACCATATCACATGAGATTCCTTGTGGGAGTCAGGCATTTGGGAAGGAATGATTGAAAGGTGGCATTGTTTTAAGGTTGCTGTTCTTTGGGACCAGCGCTGTTGAAGGCTGGATGAGATGGTTCTTGCCTGGGGAAAGGGGCGATGGGATCCCAATTCCAATTAATTCCACCTCCATCATCCCCACCCGCACCACAGTAGTTCCAGGCTTCACGGCCTTGGTCTGTTTTGCTGTCCTAAGTGAAGCTGTATTACGTGTTTTTCTGAATTAACCATCAATGTCATTATAGTTATCTTTAGTAACCCCTTTGTCTTTCTACCCAATTGTCTCAATTTAGGGGTTGGTGGAAAGACGGTAGTATCATTAGATCACTTGTAGACTTAAGAACATGAGAACGTAAGAAGAGCCCTGATGCTGGATCAGACCAAGGGTCCATCTAGTCCAGCACTCTGGTCACACAGTGGCCGACTAGCCGTCAACCAGGGAACCGCATACAGGGCACAGGTGCAACAGCACCCTCCCACCCATGTTCCCCAGCAACTGGGGCACACAGACCTACTGCCTCAGATACTGGAGGTAGCACGTAACCATCAGGGCTGGTAGCCGTGGATAGCCTTCTCCTCTAGGAATTTATCCAACCCCCCTTTTAAAGCCATCCAAATTGGTGGCCATCACCACATCTTGTGGTAGTGAGTTCCATAGTTTAACTATGCGCTGTGTGAAGAAGTCCTTCCTTGTTTCTTCTTGTGGTTCTATAACCATTGGCTGTATGACTTTTGAACCCTGAAGGGTGGCAAAATAACAACAAAGAGTTCTGTGGCACCTTCGGGTTTTACAAACATATTGTGACATAACCTTTCAGGAATCAGATACTCTTGTTCAGATGCATATAACATGCTAATTTAGGTGGATAAGTGAATATATATTTGGTTGCTGAGAGAGAAATTAGAAGCCAGGGCTGAAAGGCCAAGAAAACACAAGGGGGGAGGGGCAGTACCTGTGTCATATTTCTGTGCAGATGCCGTGGGATAAATGGTTAGGTACCACATGCTGTATATGTGTGCACCAGCTATCTACAAGCCAAACTGTATTGAGTGAACAAATGTTTAATTGCAGTCTTGAAAGCCAGGATAGCTTCTCGATCCTCCCAGAGTGCAGGACACGGAATAATGGGCTGAATTTACAGGAAGCCAGATTCCAGCTGGACATCAGGAAAAACTTCCTGACTGTTAGAGCATCAAGAAGGCTCTTCTGATGTTCCTATGTTCTTGTTCTGGGGTGGAGAGAAAGTAGATCACCGGCTGCTTTGGCCTTCTGCTCCCAGCATTCCTGACCATTGGCCATGCTGGCAGGGGCTTCTGGGAACTGAAGTTCCAAACTGCTGGAGAACTACCTTCTGCCCATCCCTGATATAGTTCACATGATGGTTAGAGTTCTAATGCACCCGCTGGAAAAGCTCCCCCCTCCCCAAAAAAGCTCTATGGACTCTATGAACTGGGCATGTTTAGCCTGGAGAAGAGAAGATGGAGGGGAGACATGAGAGCACTCTTCAAATACTTGAAAGGTTGTCACACAAAGGAGGGCCAGGATCTCTTCTCAATCCCCCCAGAGTGCAGGACACGGAATAACGGGTTCAAGTTGCAAGAAGCCAGATTCCAGCTGGACATCAGGAAAAATTTCCTGACTGTTAGAGCAGTACGACAATGGAACCAGTGACCTAGGGAGGTGGTGGGCTCTCCCACACTAGAGGCCTTCAAGAGGCAGCTGGACAACCATCTGTCAGGGATGCTTTAGGATGGATTCCTGCATTGAGCAGGGGGTTGGACTCAATGGCCTTGCGGACCCTTCCAACTCTGCTATTCTATGATTCCTGTTGTAGCTCCAGAGAAACATCTGCCTTCTCTGGTCTCGGAGGAGGAGAGTGAGAATAAGTCCACCGTCTTCCTGTTGCACTGCCCACGCCCTGTCTCTTTCCCAGTGTTTCATTTTGACAGACAGCTAGGGCATAGTTCATTCAGTCTTATTGGCTAATTTGGTTTTGCATGCTTTCCTTTGGATCATTGTCATTGTCAAAGCATCAGGACGCATCTTCCACTTTCATCGTAGCACAGTAATTGCTGTTTTACTCCCTGAGAATAGAGGTAGATCTCCATGGACACATGTTATGAACCCCTTTGACCCCAGGAAACAGCAGAACTCTGTTAGATTTCTATTTTAAGTTACAACTGTGGCGAGTTTATTTTTGGAGTTTAGTGGCCAAAATGAGAATTCTCTTTAGAGTTCAAAACCAGACAGCAAAACCCCGTCTCCCTCAAATTGCACGCATGCATTTGCAGAATACAAACCAGTTGCTTGTTTTTGTGGCTCGAATGTTGTGCTAGACATTGCATCTAGCCAGGGCTGGATTAAGGCCATGGAAATACCAGGGTGTGGAGCGTGTGATGATCAAGAGGGCTGACATTTAACTAAGCACCGGAACTAAATGCCTGTTTGCTTAGCCTTAGAGCTGTACTGACAAAAAGAGCACTTGTTGGTATTGCAGAGGAAGGATCTGGATTGCTTTTGCTTTGATTTTTGGTGTTTTGTTTAATGGGATAGCAACGAACTCCTAAGCTCGTTAAATCTACCACAAGGTGGGGGCGAAACTATAGGTTCATGTGTACTTTGGAGGCTGCCTCTTCGTATGCAAGAATTTCTAAGAGCCAGAAAGTTACAGGCAAACTGCCCCCACCCCCACCCACCCCAAACTTCCTCTCACCTAGTTCAAAATCTTTAGAGTCCTGCTGGGCTTTTCAACGTTGCTAACTAACGTGGAGCTCACTCCAAATTACAAGCTGGAGCGGGTTCAGAGGAGGGCAACCAGGATGATCAGGGGTCTGGAAACAAAGCCCTATGAAGAGAGACTGAAAGAACTGGGCATGTTTAGCCTGGAGAAGAGGAGATTGAGGGGAGACGTGATAGCACTCTTCAAATACTTAAAAGGTTGTCACACAGAGGAGGGCCAGGATCTTTTTTCGATCCTCCCAGAGTGCAGGACACGGAATAACGGGCTCAAATGACAGGAAGCCAGATTCCGGCTGGACATCAGGAAAAACTTCTATGACTTGGTACTCCTAATGAGTCCTGCGCACAAATCCCAACAAAATTCTGCTTCTTGCTGTTGCTGCTTCTATTCATCATCTGAACCTGCTGCTTGATGGGAACCAGTTTGTGCTTACCTAAAATGGCTACAGGTGAGAAACAGTGAGTGGATCATTCTGGACTGGAATCTCACTCTCATAGAATCATAAAATCATAGAATAGCAGAGTTGGAAGGGGCCTACAAGGCCATGGAGTCCAACCCCCTGCTCAAGGCAGGAATCCACCCTAAAGCATCCCTGACAGATGGTTGTTCAGCTGCCTCTTGAATGCCTCTAGTGTGGGAGAGCCCACAACCTCCCTAGGTAACTGATTCCACCGTCGCACTGCTCTAACAGTCAGGAAGTTTTTCCTGATGTCCAGCCGGAATCTGGCTTCCTGTAACTTGAGCCCGTTATTCCGTGTCCTGCACTCTGGGAGGATCGAGAAGAGATCCTGGCCCTCCTCTGTGTGACAACCTTTTAAGTATTTGAAGAGTGCTATCATGTCTCCCCTCCATCTTCTCTTCTCCAGGCTAAACATGCCCAGTTCTTTCAGTCTCTCTTCATAGGGCTTTGTTCCCAGACCCCTGATCATCCTGGTTTCCCTCCTCTGAACACGCTCCAGCTTGTCTGTGTCCTTCTTGAATTGTGGAGCCCAGAACTGGACACAATACTCTAGATGAGGCCTAACCAGGGCTGAATAGAGAGGAACCAGTACCTCACGTGATTTGGAAGCTATACTTCTATTAATGCAGCCCAAAATAGCATTTGCCTTTCTTGCAGCCATATCGCACTGTTGGCTCATATTCAGCTTGCGATCTACAACAATTCCAAGATCCTTCTCGTTTGTAGTATTGCTGAGCCAAGTGTCCCCCATCTTGTAACTGTGCATTTGGTTTCTATTTCCTAGATGTAGAACTTGGCATTTATCCCTATTAAATTTCATTCTGTTGTTTTCAGCCCAGCACTCTAGCCTATCAAGATCACTTTGAAGTTTGTTTCTGTCTTCCAGGGTATTAGCTATCCCACCCAATTTTGTGTCATCTGCAAATTTGATCAGCGTAAGGGCCGGTGTCCCAGGCTTCTGAGGAAGTCCAAACATTGTGGGGGCAGGAATTGACGTTGCATCAGGGCTTGGGGTCAAGGTGAAGAGATGTGAAAAGCTGGTATTTGCCTGCTCTCGTCTTGTTCTCTCTACATCCCACTGGTCCTTTCCTTAGAGTCTTCCTGCAATGGAGGTTTCCCAAGCAAGCAGCTGGCAGAATACAAGATTTAGGTGTGGGTTGGCCGACAGGATGTGTGAGTCAGCAAAAGAGCCTTTGCGACGTTGGCACCGTATCATAAGTCATGATGCTGGCATGTGGCTCTGCTGACAGCTCTGAAATTCAGAGCGATCCCGGGCTCAGTAGCGGAACAGGAAATCCTCAGAATCTCTCGCATTGACAGGGTATCCTTGTATGGGGGGCTTGAATCTTTCCCATTTGTAATGGGTTCTTTGGCTAGAGTTTTCCTCTACCCCTGAAATGTCCCTCCAGGCTCCGTAGGAACACAGGAAGCAGCCTTATACTGTCAGACCATAGGTCCATCTAGCTCTGTAGGGTCAACACCAGCTGGCAGCAGCTCTCCAGGGTTTCAGGCCTGGAGAAGCTGGGGGGGGGGTCGTACCAGGGACCTTCTGCGTGTACTGTGCAGCCCTTGTAGGCATGTACAGAGGGATGATATCCCTTATAAATAAATAGCAGGACTTTCCCACCTCTGCTTTCCTTATCTGAACCAGATTCTTCTCAACTCATTTTGCCCCAGAGGACATTGCTGTGTTTATTTTATTTATTTATTTATTTATTACATTTATATACCGCTCCCATAGCCAGGGCTCTCTGGGCGGTTTACAGAAATTCTAAAATTGAGATAAAAACAAGTATACAAAATTTTAAATTCTAAAACACAGAACATACACACATAAAGCATTAAAAACCGTTAAAAAACTAAACATGTGGGTGATTAAGATGTGCCGCCATATGCCTGGGCAAAGAGGAAAGTCTTAACCTGGCGCTGGAAAGATAGCAGCGTTGGCGCCAGGCGAGCCTCGTCAGGGAGATCGTTCCATAGTCTGGGGGCCACCACCAAAAAGGCCCTGTCCCTCATTGCCACACTCTGAGCCTCTCTCGGAGTAGGCACCCGGAGGAGGACCTTAGATGTTGAACGTAGTGACCGGGTATATTTACATCGGGAGAGGCGTTCTGTCACAGGTGTTGATATTTGGGTCAGAGTACCGGGTCATCATGAATAACTGAAAGTGTGTGTTTGTGTTAATTTTTCTGTGTTTAAACACCCGTGAGCAGAGACCAGCAAACTTTTACTCACTCCATCTTGCAGTCTGGATCTCTCATTTGAAACGGTCATTGCCAACATCCTTCTACAATAAATCATTTGTTTTTATTCCAGAGCTATGATCCTCGGTGTGAAAGGTCAAGCACCAGTTCTGTTTTGGTCTGGAACCATTTCTCTCTCTCCCTGACTCCCTTTTCTCTCTCTAGCTTGTTGTTTCAGTTAAAACCAGTGCAGATGCTTCATCTGTCCTTCGGTGTGCCGTGAGCCTTCCCTGCAGAAGGTTTTTGTGCCATGAGCCTTCCCTGCAGAAGGGTTTTAAATCAAAATGACAGTATCTCCTGGCACAAACTGATTAATGACCAACGATGTTATTGTAGCAGAAGCTTTTGTGAGCCAGCACTTGCTTCAGCAGATACGTGAAAAGTCATTCTCGGTTGGCAGGCATTTATACGCACATGGGTGTGGAAGAAAATGCCCTCGTAAACTGAGGCCAGGAAGCTCAACTATGCAAGAGGTAGTTGTGGCACGTTGCTACGTGGAGCACAAACGAAAACAAGACCAAAGAGTAAAAGATGTGTTAGCAAAGCAAGATAAAAGGGTGTACGCCTGTCTTCCCCAACCTGGTGTCCTCCAGGTGGGTAGCTGTGGATGATTGAGTTTCACTCCAGCACAACTGGAGGGCACCGAGATGGAGAAGACAAATGTACATAACCACCTAATGAGAAGCAATTAGCTTCTGTTGAGACCCAGGCCATAGCTAGACCTAACGTTTATTCCTGGATCGTCCAGGGGTCAAACCTGTTCACCTAGGTGACACACAGGGGATCCAGTGCTCAGGCAGGGGCGAACCCTGGACGATCCCACGATAAACCTTAGGTCTAGCTGTGGCCCCAGTCTGACACTTTTGACACAAATCAATGCCAGAGTCTCCCTCTGGAACTTCTTTGTGGTTGGAGCGTTGCAGCTTTCAGGTCTGCACTTTATTTTTCTAAGGAGATTCAAATGCTCTCCCATCTGCTTCCTGGGCGATCCCATTTTCAGTGTCTGGTTTGTGGCCATTGTGTACAAATGGGTAGAGGCCCTGATGTCAGTGGCCGAAGGGCATTGCTGGCCCACGATGACTTAGATTGCATGGGAAAGCATGTCTGTGAACAAGCCCTTCCTGATGCTGCTGCCACTGAGCTCTGGATTGAGTAGATAGTAGGACAGGGCTGGTTCCAGAGAGTTGACTGCATGGGCTAGTTCTTGGTTTTCAATTGCTGGCAGAGTGGTGCATTTTTGCTAGTGAGTACTGGCTTCAGGTTATAAGCAAAGGATAAAACGGGTCAGGGGAGAGGACTCATCCCAGACTGCAGGAACGGAATAATGGGCTGAATTTACAGGAAGCCAGCTTGCAGCTGGACATCAGGAAAAACTTCCTGACTGTTAGAGCAGTATGACAATGGAACCCGTGACCTAGGGAGGTTGTGGGCTCTCCCACACTAGAGGCCTTCAAGAGGCAGCTGGACAACCCTCTGTCAGGGATGCTTTAGGGTGGATTCCTGCATTGAGCAGGGGGTTGGACTCGATGGCCTTGTAGGCCCCTTCCAACTCTGCTATTCTATGATTCTATTAACTATATGTGCTGCCTTGTGCTCCTTGGCGTAAAGCTGGGTTATAGATTTAATAACTAAGGCCCATAAGAGAAGGACAGTCTTCCTAGAGGGCCTATAGATTAGGAGGGGTGCCCGACCTTTTTGGCCCCAAGGACAGCATGTGATGCTAGCTTGTGGGCATATGTGCGAGCACATATACGCACGCTCCAGCAATCCTGCTACAGGTTGCTTTTTCCTTTCTGATAGGGGCAGCAGGGAAAAAGCGATCTGTATGGGGGTCTCTCACCTTTTGATCTGGACAAATATCCCCTGCTGTTCCGGTGGGGGGGGGGGTTATGTTCTTCCAGCATACCATGGACACTAAGGATCCTCAGTTCTCCCTGGGGTGTTTTTAATAATTGCACCCCTCCCCATAGAGGTTTTTAAAAGTTTTTTTTAATACTTCTGCAGATCTGCTGATAAATCCCTTTCTTAGGGTCTGTTTTGGCTGCATAAGGATCTATAACCAGAGAAGGAGGATGGGAGGGTGCTGTTGCACCGTGTCCTGCTTGTTCATCTCTGGCCGATGGCTGGTTGGCCACTGTGTGAACAGAGTGCTGGACTAGATGGACCTTGGGTCTGATTCAGCATGGAAATAGCATGGATTGACCCTTACATGCTCTACCACTGATCTGTCGCTCTTTCAGACAACCGCATGGTACAATTCTCATAATAACATAAGAAGTACCATGCTGGATCAGACCAAGGGTCCATCTAGTCCAACACTCCATTCACACAGTTGCCAACCAGCTGTCGAACAGGGACCCACACAGCAGGACATGGTGCAACAGCACCCTCCCACCCATGTTCCCCAGCAACTGGAGCACACAGGCTTAGTGCCTCGAATACTGGAGGTAGCACACAACCATCAGGGCTAGTAGCCATGGATAGCCTTCGCCTCCAGGGATTTATCCAACCCCCTTTTGAAGCCATCCAAATTGGTGGCCATCACTACATCTTGTGGTAGTAAGTTCCATAATTTAACTCTGCACTGTGCGAAGAAGTCCTTTCTCTTATTTGTCCTGGATCTCCCACCAGTCACCTTCATGGGATGACCCCATGGGTTTCTAGTATTTTGAGAGAGGGAGAAAAATGTCTCAACTCTCTTATTGGTTCTAAACGTTCTAAACATAGGTACAATTGGCTTCTTCGCCTCTGCAACCCCGCCCTGTCCTATTACAGCAGGCAGCCTCCTCTCTGAAAGCGTTTGTGGCCTCAGCTCTGTTTAGAGAAATGCACCTGAAGAGGTTTATAAAATTGCGACAGAGGTGGAGAAGGTTGGACAGAAAGACACTGTTTCCTCCCACTCTCACCCAATGCAGTTGGACAAAGATTCAGGACAGACCAAAGAAAGCCTTTCTTCACCCAGCCGGGAATTAACTTCTAGAATCCGCCGTGGGCCACTCCCTTAGACAGCTTTAGATGAGGATTAGGCAAATGCATGGAGGAATTTCATAATGTGTAGTTGTGTGGGACAGGGCAAATTCTGCCAACAGAATCCAGAAGGAGTAAGTGAGAGCCTGCTCCTTCATTTTGGAAATTCTGTCAGGAGACGCTGTACATCCAAGCTGCATTTCTGAGGCTTCCTATAAGCACTGCAGGGTACTGGCTTTCCTTTTGGATGGTGCTATATCCTATTGATGGTGCTATATAAATAAATAATAATAAAAGGGAAGGCGTCCTTTTTATCTCCATTCATCCCATAAGTAACATCAGCTGATCGTTCTGAAATACTTTTGAAAGAGGTGGGGACTTTTGCTTTTATGAGAAATGCCCCCAAGGAGAGAGCCTCCAAGGGCCCCCTTTAGAAAATCCAGCAATGGTAGAGAAAGTTGTAAAAGTTCAGCCTTCTGTATAAGGCTTATCTGTTCCAGCTCATTTTGTTTGAAGACACTGCTTCAGACCCCTGGGCAGAATCAGAGAATCATAGAATAGCAGAGTTGGAAGGGGCCTACAAGGCCATCGAGTCCAACCCCCTGCTCAATGCAGGAATTCACCCTAAAGCATCCCTGACAGAGGGTTGTCCAGCTGCCTCTTGAAGGTCTCTAGTGTGGGAGAGCCCACAACCTCCCTAGGTAACTAGTTCCATTGTCGTACTGCTCTAACAGTCAGGAAGTTTTTCCTGATGTCCAGCTGGAGTCTGGCTTCCTTTAACTTGAGCCCGTTATTCCATGTCCTGCACTCTGGGAGGATCGAGAAGAGATCCTGGCCCTCCTCTGTGTGACAACC
The DNA here is from genome assembly GCF_023053635.1 of Elgaria multicarinata webbii. Classification (NCBI taxonomy): domain Eukaryota; kingdom Metazoa; phylum Chordata; class Lepidosauria; order Squamata; family Anguidae; genus Elgaria; species Elgaria multicarinata. Next base: position 4,397,332 of record NC_086178.1, read on the forward strand.
TTTTAAGTATTTGAAAAGTGCTCTCATGGCTCCCCTCAATCTTCTTCTCCAGGCTAAACATGCCCAGTTCTTTCAGTCTCTCTTCAAAGGGCTTTGTTTCCAGACCCCTGATCATCCTGGTTGCCCTCTTCTGAACACGCTCCAGCTTGTCTGCATCCTTCTTGAATTGTGGAGCCCAGAACTGGATGCAGTACTCTAGATGAGGCCTAACCAGGGCCGAGCAGAGAGGAACCAGAACCTCACATGATTTGGAAGCTCTACTTCTATTAATGCAGCCCAAAATAGCACTTGCCTTTCTTGCAGCCCTATCGCACTGTTGGCTCATATTCAGCTTGTGATCTACAACCATTCCAAGATCCTTCTCGTTTGTAGTATTGCTGAGCCAAGTATCCCCCATCTTGTAACTGTGCATTACAAGAGTTTGTGCAGAGGAGGGGGGACATTCTAGAAAGTGTGCCTGCACCTTTTCGCTCCCATCAGAAGTCCCACTCAGTTCTCAGTGTGCCTGCTGATGGCAGAAATGCAGCCTCAGAAAGAAACCACCCCATCTCATAGAATCATAGAATAGCAGAGTTGGAAGGGGCCTACAAGGCCATCAAGTCCAACCCCCTGCTAATTGCAGGAATCCACCCTAAAGCATCCCTGACAGGTGGTTGTCCAGCTGCCTCTTGAATGACTCCAGTGTGGGAGAGCCCACAACCTCCCTAGGCAACTGATTCCATTGTCGTACTGCTCTAACAGTCAGGAAGTTTTTCCTGATGTCCAGCTGGAATCTGGCTTCCTTTAACTTGAGCCCGTTATTCCGTGTCCTGCACTCTGGGAGGATCGAGAAGCTGTCTCCTTCAGCTTGGGCCAGGCGTTCGTACTCTTTGGCCCCCGTTGATTTACCAGCATGCTAAAATAAGCACGCTTTGCCACTCACGGTTCCAGCATTCCAGCTGGGTCATGGGAGAAGGCAGCCAGCTGGTTTTATTTCCCTCTTGTCACTACAGCAGATGAGAACAGCTCTACTTGAGAGGGCGACAGACGGGCCTCCCCACCTTGGCCCCGTCTGATAACTGCTCTGGAAGAGCTGCTTTTCCGATCTTCACATTGGCTCACTGTGTGCAGAGCCCTTTTCTAGCTGGTCTCTTGCCCCCCCCGGGATTTAAAAGGGGGAAAACACACAACACACCCAAAACCGCCCGCTTTGTTCCAGCAGGTGTTTCCTGCCGATCTGCCGGACGCGATTCGCGGGATGGAACCCCAAGGCTCAGCCAGACTGAATTCCAGGAAGAGGAGGAAAGAAGGGGTCGGACCCAACGGGGCGGCCGAGACAGATGGCATCCCACCCAAAATGCCGCGGAACTGTTTCGTAAGTCAAAGCCTCGGCCGGGAGGCTGCGCGTGTGGAGTTATTGATCAATGTTTAACTTCTAGTAAAGTTGAATGACACATATCGAGCTCCGTTAGAGGCAAAGAACTTAAATGACCAGGAGGGGGGCTTGGCTTAAGGAGTGGAATTAGATACATCAGCACCGCTGGGAACGCCAGTTTTCCTTTCTCTTCACCTTAACCATTACCAGGGTTATGCCTCTGAAAGCTGGAATAGCACAGCCGTCGAAAGGGCTGCTGTGCTTTTGGGGAAGTCGCCTTTGGTAGCCGCTGGGTCCGTACGTGACTGGGGATGACACATTTTGCCAAAGTGAAAGCGTAGTCGTGTTCTCTCGCTCTCAGCCCACGATGTGATCGCTCCCTGCTGCCCCTCCCAGGAAAGGCTGGCACGTTAACAGCCATCGTTCTTTCCAGCTGACAGCTGAGATCAGGTGTTGCAGTCCTCTCAGCCCAGCGGCCGCCTCCTCCTGGATACCACACCTTTGCCCTTTTCAGCCGTCTCTAACCTGCTTACCAGCTATGCGTCTGTTCCATGCCAAGAGGGAAGGGGGGGAACGGGACAGGAATTTGAAACCCTGCAACGGGACTATCCCAGTCCTGCAGCCAGTATTATTCTTAGTGAGGGGAAACTTGCAACAAAATGTTGTAGTATATCCTCTGCCCCCCAAAAAGGAGTATTCCTGTTCAGTATGCAGCCCAGCCAGCCAGGTCCTCTTCCTGCATTGGATCCCTGCATTGAACAGGGGGTTGGACTCAGGGCAACACTAAGGGCACATGTGCCCCCCGCCACACTGCCCCATTTGGGGGAGGGGGCCAACGATTTAGCAGAAGCAAAATCATAGACTCGTGGAGTTGGAAGGGTCCTATAAGGCCATCAAGTCCAGCCCACCCAGAGTGCTTCAGCTATGGGGCGGTATATAAATGTAATAAATGAAAATAACCCCTTGCTCAATGCAGGAATCCACCTTAAAGCATCCTGGACAGATGGCAGTCCAGCTGCCTCTTGAAGGCCTCCAGTGTGGGAGAGCCCACAACCTCCCTAGGTAACTGGTTCCATTGTCGTACCGCTCTAGCAGTCAGGAAGTTTTTCCTGATATCCTCCATTGCTGTACAGAGCACCAAATAGGGAAAATTTAACTACACATGTCCCTATAGGTGCTACAACACCCTTTTTTTCTGGCGTTCTGCAGTGTGACCCACAGGGGAGGGTGCAGGGTAAAAGAATCCCCCAGACATCCCACCCTTGCTCACCCCTGTGTTAGGGGCTCAAGATCCCCATGCAGTCTTCCCCACCCCTCGGTTTTCCACTTTTCCTTTCCAACTGACTCTCACATTTCCTTGGTGAGAACTGAAACACGTTCAGCCCTCACTGGGCTGTTTGGCAGACCAAAGAGAGAAGTCTATAGATGTTCATTCATTCATTCGTTCATTTTATTTCTATATTCCCCAATAGCCAAAGCTGTCTGCGCCGTTCACAGAAACGGAAAGCTCAAAATGCTCATACAAAAATTTCAAAGAATTTCGTACAGCTAAAAACAACGAACAATATAATACCAGGCTCCAATATGCCATCAAATGCCTGGAAGTAGAGAGAAGTCTTAACCTGGCGCCATGAAGATAACCATGTGGCCACCAGGTGGAACTCACTGGGGAGAATGTTCCACAGTTGAGGGGAGGGGGGTCACCACTAGGAAGGCTCTGCTCCTTGCTGCTGTCCCCTGAAAACTTGTCAGAGGAAGGCCTCTGATGACTATCATAGTGTATACCGTGAGACGTGCTCAATCACGTATCGTGGTCCTCAGCTGTTTAAGGTGTTATAGCTAAAAACCATCACCTTGAATTGGGCTCGGAAATGTACAGGTTTCGACTTAATGTTCCCGTGACTTCCAGAAATAGGAGGAATAGGATAGTACTGGTGTGAAGAGAGACTGAAAGAACTGGGCATGTTTAGCCTGGAGAAGAGAAGATTGAGGGGAGACATGAGAGCGCTCTTCAAATACTTCAAAGGTTGTCACACAGAGGAGGGCCAGGATCTCTTCTCGATCCTCCCAGAGTGCAGGACACGGAATAACGGGCTCAAGCTACAGGAAGCCTGATTCCGGCTGGACATCAGGAAAAACTTCCTGACTGTTAGAGCAGTACGACAATGGAACCAGTTACCTAGGGAGGTCGTGGGCTCTCCCACACTTGAGGCCTTTAAGAGGTAGCTAGACAGCCATCTATCAGAGATACTTTAAGGTGGATTCCTACATTGAGCAGGGGGTTGGACTCAATGGCCTTAGGGGGTTCTTCCAATTCTGCTATTCTGTGATAAACCTCCAGACTTTCTGGGCTTTACGTGGAATTAATTCTACAGTAGGAGAAGCAGAGTCATGAACATACAAAGCTGCATTACCCCAAGTCAGACTATCTCATCCAGTACTTGTCCACTCAGGTGGGCTGTGGCTCTCCAAGGGCTCAGGAAAATTTGTCTTTCCTTTTCCTCGAGATCTTTTTAAAAGTGGAAATAGTATGGATTGCCCCTTACATGCTCTGCCACTGATCTGTCACTCTTTCAGACAGCCGCATGGTACAATTCTCATAAGAACGTGAGAAGTGCCATGTTGGATCAGACCAAGGGTCTAACTAGCCCAGCTGTCGGCCAGGGAACCACAAAGCAGGACATGGTGCAACAGCACCCTCCCACCCATGTTCCCCAGCAACTGGTGTATATAGGCTTACTGCTTCGGATACTGGAGGTAGCACATAGCCATCAGGGCTAGTAGCCATGGATAGCCTTCTCCTCCAGGAATTTATCCAACCCCCTTTTAAAGCCATCACTACATCTTGCGGTAGTGAATTCCCTAGTTAAACTATGTGCTGTGTGAAGAAGTCCTTCCTTTTATTTCTCCTGAATCTCCCACCGATTACCTTCATGGGATGACGCTGTTGGGCTCTAGTATTTTGAGAGAGGGAGAAAAATGTCTCCCTGTCCCCATTCTCCACGCCATGCATAATCTCCCAAAATATTGGGACAGATGTCCTTTTATTCCCTTTTCAGGTCTGATTCAGTGGTGTGTTTTTCTCTCTCTGGTTCAGCCTTCCTCAACCTGGGGCGCTCCAGATGTGTTGGACTGCAGCTCCCAGAATGCCCCAGCCAGGCTGGGGCATTCTGGGAGCTGCAGTCCAACACATCTGGAGCGCCCCAGGTTGAGGAAGGCTGCTCTAGTTGAAACTGACCTACTTTCTTGACGTCTTTTTAAACTTAGGGGCTCAGAGAGCCAGCTCCATTTTCCGATGAACTTGAAGTGGACTACAGCAAGCCATACGTCCGAGTGACGTTCGAAGAAGCAACAAGAGGGACTCCATGTAAGTAATCCTCAAAGCAGGGCCCTGGGGGCACTTTATTTTGACACTGCTCCCCTGACCCAAACTGTCTTCGTTTGGCTGTGCCTAAAGCAGCCAGGTACTGAGGTTTATGGATGGCGGAGACAACGGTACCGCTAACATTAAAACCTCGAGGTCTCCACTGAGTTGTTAGAATCACCTTCGGTTTGATTGCAGTTGTCCAAGGAAGTTTTGAATGGCTGTGTGGCTGGGCTTGTTGGGTGTTACCCAACACATCTGGAAAATGCCAGGTCAGGTCTGGAAACAAAGCTCTATGAAGAGAGACTGAAAGAACTGGGCATGTTTAGCCTGGAGAAGAGAAGATTGAGGAGAGACATGAGCGCACTCTTCAAAGACTTCAAAGGTTGTCACACAGAGGAGGGCCAGGATCTCTTCTCGATCCTCCCAGAGTGCAGGACACGGAATAATGGGCTCAAGTGAAAGGAAGCCAGATTCTGGCCGGACATCAGGAAAAATTTCCTGACGGTTAGAGCAGTACGACAATGAAATCAGTTACCTAGGGAGGTTGTGGGCTCTCCCACACTGGAGGCCTTCAAGAGGCAGCTGGACAACCATCTGTCAGGGATGCTTTAGGGTGGATTCCTGCATTGAGCAGGGGGTTGGACTCGATGGCCTTGTAGGCCCCTTCCAACTCTGCTATTCTATGATTCTAAGGCTGCTACATAGAAGGTGTGGGCTGAAAGTAGATCTCCTTATGTTTTGGACTACAACTCCCAGCATTCCTGACCATCGGCCATGCCAGCAGGGGTTTCTGGGAGTTGGTGCAAAACATCTGGAGATCATTCCTCTGCCCAACCCTGCTATACAGTACCAAGAAACCTGTGTCCTAGAGAACTTTGGTTTAACGTCTTAAAATACCCTTGTACTGCTCCTGTCTCTCACAACACTGGGCCATCCCCCGTTACATGTCAGTGAAGATTTGCCCTTGTCATCCTTAGTCAGAAATGCAAGAGGTGTGGCCACACTTAGAATACTGTGTACGGTTCTGGTCACCTCACCTAAAAATGGATATTCTAGATCTGGAAAAAGTACAGAAAAGGGCAACTGAAATGCTCAAGGGCCTGGAGCATCTCCCCTATGAGGGAAGGTTACAACAACTGGGATTGTTTAGCTTGGAAAAAAGGAGGCTAAGGGGAGACATGATAGAGGTGTCCAAAATTATGCATGGTATAGAGAATGTGGTCAGGGAGACATTTTTCTCCCTCTCTCAAAATACTAGAACCCCAGGGGGTCATCCCATGAAGCTGATTGGTGGGAGATTCAAGACAGATAAAAAGAAGGACTTCTTCTCACAGTGCATAGTTAAATTATGGAACTCACTACCACAAGATGTAGTGATGGCCACCCATTTGGATGGCTTCAAAAGGGGGTTGGATAAATCCCTGGAGGCGAAGGCTATCCATGGCTACTAGCCCTGATGGTTGTGTGCTGCCTTCAATATCCAAGGCAGTAAGCCTGTGTGCACCAGTTGCTGGGGAACATGGGTGGGAGGGTGCTGTTGCACCTGTGTCCTGCCTGTGGGTCCCTGGTTAACAGCTGGTTGGCCACTGTGTGAACGGAGTGCCGGTACTAGATGGACCCTTGGTCTGATCCAGAAGGTCTCTTCTTATGTTCGTAGGAGAGGATTTCCCAGGGCTTCCTCACGCTGACTGGGTGTAAAGTGCAGAGCCTCACCTTGGCTTTCCCCAGCCCCACTTTTGCAACAAACATGCGAAATCCCTTTAATCCCTCTGTCAATAGAGATGTAGTCGTCATCAGAGGTGAGGCTGAGCGCTGCCTCAGCATTCCAGATAAGGCTTCCTTTGTGCCCTTCGAGGTGGGCTGTGCCTGGTTCCTGTGCAGGGGAGGGGGCCGAGGGAAAGCAGGCCAAGGCCCCTTTCAGTTTGGCGAGGGCAGATCTCCTAATCACCCCAAACAACAAACGAGCTTTCAGGGGGATCAAGAAACCTCACCTGACTTGCTCTGACCTTTCTTTGGGAGGAGCCTTCCTTGGCTGGTTTCCTGCCAAGCACTGGGCGGTGGCACACAGGCTAAATCCCTCAGCTCAGCTGTTCTAGATCAAGTGCAAACTCCAATCCTGACAGAAACATTCCTGTTTTAGCCTTAAATTGTGTGTGTGTGTGTGTGTGTGAGAGAGAGAGAGAGAGAGAGAGAGAGAGAGAGAGAGAGAGAGGGAGAGAGAGGTCCTAATGGACCCGTTAGGTTTCCCCCAGTTTCCACAAACACTACAGGTGGAAATTCTACCGGTCTGCGTAGCTGCCACATGAAGCCAAAGTTCGTGGGTAGATGCGTGATGGCGTTTACATGGGGTGGGAATTCTACCGGTTCACAAAAAAAAAACCATGCCATATTGGGTATTGTTCTTCCAGTGTCAGAGGCAGCAAGCCTATATGCACCAGTTGCTGGGGAACATGGGAGGGAGGGTGCTGTTGCTTGTGGGTTCCTGGTTGACAGCTGGTTGGCCTTGAACAGAGTGCTGTACTAGATGGACCCTTGATCCAGCAGGGCTCTTCTGATGTTCTTGTGCATTAGAGTTGCCCTATATGGAAAAGATTTCTTTGTAGAAAGGTGTAGATAGATCTCATGTGACAAATGGCAATGCAACTTGTGTATGAAAACTGTAGTGCAAGAATCATATAATCATAAAATAGTAGAGTTGGAAGGGGCCTCTAAGGCCATCGAGTCCAACCCCCCCATCCCCGCTCAATTCAGGAATCCACCCTAAAGCATCCCTGACAGATGGCTGTCCAGTCCAGCTGTCTCTTGAAGGCCTCTAATGTGAGAGAGCCCACAACCCCCCTAGGTAACTGGTTCCATTGTCGTACTGCTCTAACAGTCAGGAAGTTTTTCCTGATGTCTAGCCGGAATCTGGCTTCCTTTAACTTGAGCCCGTTATTCCGTGTCCTGCACTCTGGGAGGATCGAGAAGAGATCCTGGCCCTCCTCTGTGTGACAATGTTTTAAGTATTTGAAGAGTGCTCTCATGTCTCCCCTCAATCTTCTCTTCTCCAGGCTAAACATGCCCAGTTCTTTCAGTCTCTCTTCATAGGGCTTTGTTTCCAGACCCCTGATCATCCTGGTTGCCCTCCTCTGAGTTTAAAGAAGAAAGGCCCTTCTTTAAAGAGAGAGATGTGAAACGTCTCCTTAACCGCCTCCCCTGATCTTTGTGGGCTACTATGCTTGCAGAGGCTCTGGTTCAGTTTTTTGCCTGCAACTAAACTCTGATTCATGTTCCTTTTGTGGTGCGGGAGCCATTTCTGGGCACTCTCACTCACGCTGTGCCTTTAAGGTCTGTCAATGTGACCCGCGAGAGTTCCAGCAAAGAAGCTCTACCTGAAACCATAACAAGACCCACATTAGTGTAGGAGATTCACCTTCCTCAGCCTGGGGCCCTCCAGCTGTGTTGGAGTGCAACTCCCAGCATCCCCTAGCCAGCTTGGGGTTGTAGTCCAACACAACTGGAGGGCGCCAGGTTGGGGGAGGCTGAAGTCGATGGGATCTTGGATATTTGGCCTGTGACGGACTTTGAGCAAGTGTTCATGGAGACCTCTGAGCAACTTGTTCACAGGCTTGGTTTGGCTTTTCTTGTTCCTCTGTTCAGTGGACAGACCCGTCCGGGTTTACGCCGATGGAATTTTTGACCTGTTCCACTCTGGACACGCCCGGGCGCTGATGCAGGCAAAAAACCTCTTCCCAAACACGTACCTCATTGTCGGAGGTAAGGAAGCGTTCTTCTGACTTGTGTCGGCACAGGTGGGCAGGGGACGGGGAGAGAGTTGGCTGGAGGGACCTGTGCCTGGGGAGGCGGAAGTGGGCAGACAGAGAAAATGTTCTTCTTCCTCTCTCATGATGCTGGAACAGCCCTTCCCTCACTCTGGGAATGATGAGAGTTGAGAGCACCGTGTTGGGCAGGGCTATGCTAAATCTTGGAGATTCAGCCCATGAAACCGACAGGCAATAGATTCAGGTCAGGCACACAGTCCTGCTTCACAAAACACAGGATTTGTGGCCTTCACCGCCACCGAACGTGGCTTTAAATGGCGGGCGGGGGGTAGACAGATTCGTGGAGAAGGAGCACTCTGACAATGGCTATTGGTCACGGTGGCTGTATCTGGCTGACCGCTTTTGGAATCGGGGAATAGGGTGCTGAAGCTGCCTGCTACTGAACCCAGTATTGCCGACACTGACTGGCAGCCGCGGCTGTCCAGGGTTTCAGCCAGGATGTTTTCCAGCCCTACTTGGAGAAGCCGGGGATTGAATCTGGGACCTTTGGTAGGGGCTCTACCAAATGAGCCACAGCTCTGCCTTTTTGCTCTTAGCCAGCAGGGTTCTTATATTCCCCCTACCACAGTTTAATCCTGTGGGCATTGCCCTGTACTCTTTTTGGCGTAGTGTACGAGCAGATTCGTACAGTAGTTTTCTTCCTCTCTTCTCGATCCTCCCAAAGTGCAGGACAAGGAATAACGGGCTCAAGTTAAAGGAAGCCAGATTCCGGCTGGACATCAGGAAAAACTTCCTGACTGTTAGAGCAGTGCGACGGTGGAATCAGTTACCTAGGGAGGTTGTGGGCTCTCCCACACTAGAGGCCTTCAAGAGGCAGCTGGACAACCATCTGTCAGGGATGCTTTAGGGTGGAATCCTGCATTGAGCAGGGGGTTGGACTAGATGGCCTTGTAGGGCCCTTCCAACTCTGCTATTCTATGATTCTATGATTCTATGAATACACCTGTGGCGGAATCCGTGTAAGAAGCATATTCCATTGGGATCCACCTTGAGGTGATCCCCAAGCCAAGGGGCCAGATTCCCACCAGCTCCTGTTTGCCCATCTTATCTGCAAAATCCCGCTTGGATATTTCCATGCTGGGATAACGTTGGTTGCATGGATTGTTCTGCAGGTAGCTTTCTGTGGAGGGAAAACCGCTGGATGACACCTCAAGAATGACACCAGCCAGTGCTGGGTTGAAATTGATTTAACTGGCGGTTCAGCTGAAATCTGCACTTTTCTGCATGAGGGACCCCGTTACGTGTCCCGTTGCAAGTTTCATGCAGGTCAGGTTTTATTGGGCAAGAGAGGCAAATATTCCCATAAAATCATGACATCTCTCCTAGTTGGCTATCCCGGAAATTGTGGGCTGGCCAAAATTCCTCACGGCAGAGGTGGGTTTTGAAGAGGAACGTGAAGGGTGAGGAAGTTGTAACACCGTGTAGCTGTTCTAGGCAGAAGTTTATTTATTATTTTATTTATTTATTACATTTTTATGCTGCCCATCAGCCGAAGCTGTCTGGGCAGCGCACAACCAAAAACTAGGGCTGTGCACGGACACGCCACCCCTCCCCACGATCCGCAACTTCCGGATCGGGTCCGCTCCGCCCCGCGTTGATCCACCTCTGCTCTGCTCCGCTGCAGGGCTCCAGATCTGGATCGGAGCTCCGTGTTTCCCCCCCCCCATAGACTTGCATTGAAAATCAAACGCCTATAACTTTTTTACTTTTAACATTAGAAACCTCAAAATTGGCACCATGAGAGCTTATACATGTATCCACATTCATGCCCAGTTTGAAGCAAATCCGAGCATCTGGAGACAGGTAAGGCCCCCCTCACCACTTACCTGCCTCCGTCGTGGTCCAGCGGAAGCTTCAGTTGAAGCTGCTGTTGGACCGCGACGGAGACAGGTAAGCCCCCTTGCCCGCTTAACTGGCTCCGTTACCGTAAGGACGGCGGTGGGAACACCAGGTAAGGCCCCTCTCACTACTTACCTGCCTCCATCGCGGTCCGGCGGTGGCTTCAACTGAGGCCCAGGCCTCAAACAGGAAGAACAGGCTGCGGCCTGGTCTTCCAGTTTGAGGCCTGGGCCTCAGTTGATGCTGCCACTAGACCGCGACAGAGGCAGGTAAGCCCCTCTCCCCTCCTGCTCCCTTACCTGGCTCTACCGCTGTCACTGCACAGACTGCGGTGGCACCAGGTAAACCCCCCACCCGCCACACTTACCTTTTTTCGGCACTCTGGATCGAGGTGAAGGATCCACTTCGTCTCAATCCGCTTCGTCTCAATCCGCTTCGTCTCGATCTGCAGCGAAGCGGAGCACCGCCCTACCAAAAACCGTAAAATATAACAAGTGCAAATTTAAAATGTTAAAAAGTTAAAAGGGCAATATAAAACCAGCTACATTAAAAACCAGGGAAAGCCTGTGTAAAAAGGTATGTCTTCAGGAGGCGTTTAAAGGGCATTACATTTCCCGCCTCCCAAACTGCACGAGGGAGAGTCCTCCAGAGGATGGGTGCCACCACAGAGAAGGCCCGCCGCCGAGGTTCTTCATGGCGGCATTCTGTCCATCTCGGAACGGCCAGTAGGACAAAGTTCCAGGGACGAGGGGCACAGGTGAGCACCCGCAGTCTTGCGATCAGAGAACCTTTGGGCATCGTGAGCCCTTCGTTGTTTCCACACCTGCAGTCTGCAGCGACGAGCTGACGCACAACTTGAAAGGCTTCACGGTGATGAACGAGGCCGAGCGCTACGATGCCGTGCAGCACTGCCGCTACGTGGACGAGGTGGTGAGGAACGCGCCGTGGACTCTCACGCCGGAGTTCCTGGCTGAGCACAGGGTAAAGGAGGGCGCGGGAAGCATCTCTGGAATATACTCGGGCAGCGGGGAGGCATTAGAGCCCTTGCAGCTCTTCCAGTTCTTTGACTCGCCTAAGGTCCTCCTCCGAGGGAAGCTCGGAGGATGGCAACAAGGGAGAGGGCCTTTTCAGTGGTGGCCCCCCAATTATGGAATGATCTCCCCGACGAGGCTCGCCTGGCACCAACATTATTATCATTTCAGCACCAGGTCAAGACTTTTCTCTTCTCCCAGGCGGTTAACGACATACGCTGAGTTATTTGTGTGTGTTTTTTGTTGAGTTATGGCTTTAAAAGCTGATTAGTTATGGCACAGACTGGGATTCTGGCACATAACCTTTTGTGTTAAGTCTCTGTCTGGGCCCCCAGAGACTAGCAGAGATGCAGCGGTTCTCAGCCAAGAGACAGCAAAGACGTGAATTAAGACAAAGATTCTTGTAGGTTAAAAACAAACCTTTTTACTGGCAAATATATATATAATTTAGTTATGGCAGTACAGTTACAAATACTTACAAACGGTCAGTCAATACAGCAACATAAGCAGCATACAGTGGGATAGAGGGATAGCATGCAAAACACATTTACTTTTATAGACAACCTGTACAATGATGCAACTCCTTGCAACCCTTAATTGAAGACAATCAGTTAGACAATTATTCAGTTATGACACTCAATGTCCAGGTGTAGAGTTGACCTTTAAGTTTCTGCTGAGTCCTCTGTCCTTTCAGATCCTCAGCAATTAACAAAACAATGGAAAACATAACCAAGATCCATTCCAGGATCCAACATTTTTAACTGACCCCGGAATAGTTGTTTTAAATGGATATTGTTGTTTTTGTGCTTTTGATGGTTTTGTGCTTTTTGTATATTTGTTTTTAATGTTCCCCGTTTTTAACTTTTGTGAACCGCCCAGAAAACTTTGGCTATGGGGAGGGGGAGATTTGTGGCCTTTGAAAAGCTGCAACAAGAAGCAATTTGGTCTGTGTCCCTCCTTACAATGAGGCTTGTCAAAGAGGGCCGGCAGGTGGGCTGAAAGACCCACGCCGTGCCCCCTTGCCAATTCCCGCTCCTGCCATCGCAGTGCCCCCTTTCTCTAGGTCCTTTGGGCCTCTGTTACGCCTGCAGGGGCCTCGCTGTCTCTTATGGCTTTTGTTGTCCGTCCTGCAGATCGATTTTGTGGCGCACGACGACATCCCCTATTCCTCTGCCGGCAGCGACGATGTCTATAAGCACATAAAAGAAGCCGGTGAGTTGGTGGCTGCAGTTGAAACGGCAAACTCCGTCCCTTTGGTACCACTTAGGAGGCCTCGGGCCGGCTCCTTTTTTGGCCCCTCTTGTCCAGAACTCTTCCGTTCGTCTGCATAGGCAGCCCTGGTGCCATTTTATGGAAATCACAGGCCCTGAGCCAGGCCCTCGTTAGCCTGTTTGATAACCCAGCCCTGGCCAAACCGGGCTCGAAAATAAAAATAAACCAAGTACAGATTTGCTTGCCTGTCATAGAATCATGATGTTGTTTATTCGTTCAGTCGCTTCCGACTCTTTGTGACTTCATGGACCAGCCCACGCCAGAGCTTTCTGTCGGCCGTCGCCACTCCTAGCTCCCCCAAGCTCAAGTCTGTCACCTCCAGAATATCATCCCTCCATCTTGCCCGTGGTCGGCCGCTCTTCCTTTTGCCTTCCACTTTCCCTAGCATCAGCCTCTCCTCCAGGGTGTCCTGCCTTCTCATTATGTGGCCAAAGTACTTCAGTTTTAATAGCAGACTTGGAAGGGGCCTACAAGGCCATCGAGTCCAACCCCCTGCTCAGTGCAGCAATCCAATCTTCCCTCCGACCACCTGAAGATTGTCCCCCAATCTTCCCTCTGACCACCTGAACGGAGTTTGCAGGCACCACTTGAGATCCTTTGATCTCATTAGTTGGCTTTTTCTTTCCTGCCTTTTCTTAAATACTCAGGGCCAATGACCACATAGACATTATGGCCCCGTTCAGAAGACATGATATTGAATAAAAGACTAGCTCTGGTGCTGTTGAAAATAGTTAAAACCTTTAATAATTCTTGTCCGTATGCATTTTGCATACGGACAAGAATTATTAAAGATTTTAACTATTTTCAACAGCACCAGAGCTAGTCTCTTATTCATTATCTGTTCAGTGGTGCCTCTTTACCCTGCCAACTACACGTTTTTAAAATGGTAGGATGTTATTAACAATGTATATTATGTTTTAATTGAGTATTATATATTTTATCGTTTATTGTTGTTCCCTGCCTTGATCAAAATGGCAAGGAATAAAATTATTATTATTATTATTATTATTATTATTATTATTATTATTATTATTATTCAGAAGACAACTTAAACCACAGCTTTAACAATGGTGGTTAAGCCAGAAGCCAGGCTGTATTCAGAAGACACCTTAAACCACGGCTTTAACCACAGTGAAAAAGGCAAAAAGCCTTATTCAGCATGGTTAAAGCCATGGTTTAAGGTGTCTTCCGAACAGGGCCACTGGGAGTGCATTAAGGCTATGTATCCTGTCTTTTCCTTTGTCTCTTCTCTGTTGACCCCCAATCCTTTGCATAATGTCGCCTCTCCCGACATGAACCTACCCGTACACTGTGCTCAACATCTAAGGTCCTCCTCCGAGTGCCTACTCTGAGGGAAGCTTGGAGGATGGCAACAAGGGAGAGGGCCTTTTCAGTGGTGGCCCCCCGACTGTGGAATGATCTCCCCGATGAGGCTCGCCTGGTGCCAACATTGTTATCTTTTCGGCGCCAGGTCAAGACTTTGCTCTTCTCCCAAGCATTTTAACAGCATTTAACAACGTTAAGTTTGTTTTTAATGGACCCCAGAATTGCTGTTTTTAAATGGATACTGTTGTTTTTATACCGGTTTTTATGTTTTTGATGGTTTTTAAATTTTATGTGTTTGATTTTGTATACTTTTAATGTTTACCATTTTTAATTGTTGTAAACTGCCCATAGAGCTTTGGCTGAGCGGTGGTGTATAAATGTAAATAAATAAATAAATAAATAATGCTTACTGCAAGCTTCCAGGGAGGGAGCAGCGTCTTTGCATATTGTATAACACCTTCTGCATTTGGGCTGTTTTGATTAACGTCCGTCCAACCTTTCTCTGGTCACCACAGGCATGTTTGCACCAACTCAGAGGACAGAAGGGATTTCCACCTCCGACATCATCACCCGCATCGTCCGGGACTACGACGTCTACGCCCGGCGGAACCTGCAGAGAGGCTACACGGCAAAAGAGCTCAATGTCAGCTTCATCAACGTGAGTTCCGTGGATTCGGATCGCCACCTTGTGTTCCGTCACACCGTGGCTTCTGCAAGCCTCGTGGCTGTGAGAGAAGGGTGTGTATTGAAGGTGGGGGGTTGATCATGGAGCGAGACTAGATTCTTTGAGAATCTGAAATTGCGTCCAATTCTGGGCTCCACAATTCAAGAAGGACACAGACAAGCTGGAGCGTATTCAGAGGAGGGCAACCAGGATGATCAGGGGTCTGGAAACAAAGCCCTACGAAGAGAGACTGAAAGAACTGGGCAGGTTTAGCCTGGAGAAGAGAATATTGAGGGGAGACATGATAGCACTCTTCAAATACTTAAAAGGTTGTCACACAGAGGAGGGCCAGGATCTCTTCTCGATCCTCCCAGAGTGCAGGACACGGAATAACGGGCTCAAGTTAAAGGAAGCCAGATTTCAGCTGGACATCAGGAAAAACTTCCTGACTGTTGAGCAGTACGACAATGAAACTAGTTACTTAGGGAGGTTGTGGGCTCTCCCAGACTAGAGGCCTTCAAGAGGCAGCTGGACAACCATCTGTCAGGGATGCTTTAGGGTGGATTCCTGCATTGATCAGGGGGTTGGACTCGATGGCCTTGTAGGCCCCTTCCAACTCTGCTATTCCATGATTCTATAAGAAGCTGGCCTTGGTCTCCCGTGGCCTGGCACATTTCCCTGGGTGCTGCCTGCACAGTTTGAAGTACATCATCTCCACCATAAATGCATGGAGTTGGGGGCCACCCCCGTGCTGTATTAAGGCCATGGGAATGATAAGTCCAGCACATCTGGAGGGCACCAGATTGGGGGAGGCTGGTTTACATCTTGGAAAACTGGGTGTGTGTGTGCAGGGAAGAGTTCCCAGAAGCCAGAACCGGGGCCAAGGGGCTGCCATCCCTCCACCCCCCAGATTCTGCTCTCTTCCCCACTTCCTTCTCGGGCCCCCTCCACCTGACACCTTCCAGAAGATCCCAATAATTGTGAAACCCAAATTTTGCCATCCAAATACTGTTCAGCTGAACCGGTCCGTACCCAGAACGTGGGCCTTCCGCGTGGCGACGTGCCTGCCCTCCCTGAAGGCCATGCCTTGCTCTCTTGGCTTTTGCAGGAGAAGAGATACCACTTGCAAGAGCGGGTGGACAAGGTGAAGAAGAGGGTGAAGGACGTGGAAGAGAAGTCCAAGGAGTTTGTCCAGAAAGTGGAGGAGAAGAGCATCGACCTCATCCAGAAGTGGGAAGAGAAATCCCGCGAGTTCATTGGCAACTTTCTGGAGATGTTCGGCCCTGAAGGAGCTCTGGTAATCAAGGGGGCTGGCGGGGGTGGGGGGGTGGGCCTCAGCCTGGGGGCAGGATTCCACTCCGGAGACGGTCTCGGCAGCCGTGTTTCAGTGGTGGGCGGGGCCAAAGTGAAGGGGGCGGGGCCAAAATACCCCAAATCCCAGCATCTTTTAGCTTAAAGCTTTTGCAGCTGGCAACTAAGTCTTAGGAGAAGCATTTCAGCCTCTTAGGAAGGGGGTAAAAATGGCACAAAAGCTGGGAATCCTGCAGGGTGGAGCAGGGGAGAGGGGGCAGGCCATCTGGGGAACCCGGATTAGCCTGCAGGCTTGGGACTCGCCACCCCTGTCGTGGGGCTTGTGCGCATGGGTTTGCCCTCCCCCCACTCTTCTCCCTGACCCAGCCGAACTTCTCCACATTCTCCCCGCACCAGCAGACTGTCACAAAGCCTGTTCGCCCTTATCCAAAGTCCTCCAATAGAACGAGGGACCACCACTGCAACAGGAGGGTCCCTGATTCGGTCCCTGGCACCTCTGTGGAAAGGAGCAGGAGGCAGGCGATGGGCGAGACCTGGTGCTAGTTGGAGCCCTGGGCTAGATGGACGGTCTCGGCAACCTCATGAAGGCAACCTCATCCGAAGCTCAGTTGTGGGGAGCGTTTCCCCGATGGTGGCCCAAGCTCCAAGGGGCCCCTGAGTTTGCAGAAGGTGGACCCTAAGGGAGAAGGGAAGCGCAAAGGGCCCAATGAGGGCAGTGCGGGCTCCGTGGCCGCAGCATGCTGGGTGGCTGGAGGGGAATGGAATGGAGTGTTCTGAAAGAGGGCACGTGTGGCCTGAACAGTGAAGAGGTGCTGTCGTGTTTGTGCCTGTTCCCTGTGGCATTCAGGCATGCTGGCAAGCTGACACGAGACACCCACATCAGTGAGACTTCCTTTATGGAGGAAATCACACGGTAGACCAGCTTAATGGTTACAGAGTCTCCAAAACACGCTTAAAGCTGAACGACGGTTAGGAAGCTTTAGGCTCTTTTCCTAAAGGCAAACACTTGGAGAGGGGGGTGGCTGAATAGGGTACGCCAGCAACCGCTTTGAGCTTCTCCAGACACCGCATACGCTGGCACCTCAAAGGATCATGGCCAATCTCCTAAAACAAAGTCCCAGGAAAGGTGGCTCAGAGCCGGGCAGAGAGATCCGTCAGGCACTTGGAAGGAAGCATCTGAACGGTGCACTCTGTGTTGCAAGGCGTTGTTGCAGGCTGCGCTTCTGTGTTCATGCGTAGAACAAGCCCTAGTCCGATAGAAAGCCGTTCGTGCCCAAGGCCTCGCCAGTGAGCGCCCTCCCTCAGCCAAGTTTTGGACCTCTGTATCGGGCCGCCAAGCCCACTGCTCCAACCAGTGTATCGCACTGCTCCTTCGGGCACCTGCGAGTATTCATAGAAACCGAATCCAACCAGACGGGCCGCTTTCTCCCAGCCTTCCGTCCTCCTGGCATGTTGGATTGAATGTGCCCAGCCAGCAGTTCCTCCAGGAGGGAGAGGAGCAGGAGGCCCCCCAGGCTCGGAGACCCAAAGCCTTCGCTAGCCAGGGCCGGGGGCTTGGGCTTTCTTGGCCACGGGAGACAGCACATGCGTAGAATTGCAGCCCAACGCGTTTGGGAGGGCACCAGGTGGGGGGGGGGGAAGGCTGCCGTAAGAGCTCTTGGAATAGGGATTACAAGGGGAGGGGTGGGCAGGAATTTTGTAAGAAATCCCTAAGCAAGGATTTGCTTAGAAAAAAAACATTTTCATCCTCATAGGAACATAAGAACTGTGCCGGATCAGACTAAGGGTCTATCTAGTCCAGCACTCTGTTCACCCAGTGACCAACCAGCCATTGGGCAGGGATGGACAAGGCAGTGGCCAACCAGCCATCGGCCAGGGATGGACAAGGCAGTGGCCAGCCAGCCATGGGCCAGGGATGGACAAGGCAGTGGCCAACCAGCCATGGGCCAGGGATGGACAAGGCAGTGGCCAACCAGCCATGGGCCAGGGATGGACAAGGCAGTGGCCAACCAGCCATGGGCCAGGGATGGACAAGGCAGTGGCCAGCCAGCCATGGGCCAGGGATGGACAAGGCAGTGACCAGCCCGCCGTTGGTCAGGGATGAACAAGGCAGTGGCCAGCCAGCCATGGACAAGGCAGTGGCCAACCAGCCATTGGGCAGGGACGAACAACCAACCCCCTTTTGAAGCCATCCCGACGGGTGGCCACCACTCCATCTTGGGGTCGTGAGCTCCATAACTTAACTCTGCGCTGTGTGAGAATCTCGGCTTTCGGGTTCAAGCGGCTGCCTTGGCTCCCCCCCCCTCCTCTCTCCCCCCCAGAAGCACATGCTGAAGGAGGGCAAGGGGCGCATGCTCCAGGCCATCAGCCCCAAGCAGAGCCCCAGCAGCAGCCCCACGCACGACCGCTCGCCCTCCCCGTCCTTCCGCTGGCCCTTCACCGCCAGGACGCCCCCCTCCTCGCCAGCCGGCCTCTCCAGGAACAAGTCCACGGTCACCTACGACATCAGCGAGGACGAGGAGGACTAAATCCCGGCTTCCCTTCCTGGGAGAAGAAGGAGATGTGTCCAATGCGGAATTGAGCAGCCCCACCTCCAGGCCTGACGGGAAGCGCCACTGAGCTCCAGGAAACCAGCGCCGAGGGGCCGGGTCTGCTGCAGCCGCCCGTCGGGGAGGCGCCTTTCTCCCACGCTAAGGGCTCTGGCCTGGGGGGAACGGGGGGCACGCTGTAACCACCTCCCCATCCCCAATCCTCCTCCCCCCCCTTCAACTTAGCAGTTATTTTCTTCTCGGGGCCGAGGGAGGAAAGCAGGTCTTCTTTTAAATCAAATGTTTTCTTTTAAACCGAAGCCAATGGTATTAAACTGAGTGCTTCTATTGGGGGGGGAGGGGGCAGGGCGGACAGGGCAGACAGACCCACCTCTGGACGAGCCCCCTTTCGCTGGCCGTAGCTTTGACCCACTGCTAGGCCCTCGAGCCTGCATGGAGTTGAGGCAAGGCAGGAAGCCGCCACAGTAGGCCAAGCTCGAAATACAGAGAGAGTGTTCGGGGGGGGGGAGGCAGCTGCAGGCTACGGAGCTGACGGAACCCTGTTTGGGATGCTGGAGGCGGGGGGGGCATCTTGCATGCCCTCCAGCCCCCACGTTGCCCGGATGGAAAGGGACGAGGGGCTGTGCAAAGCGGCGAGGGGCTTGCAGGTTTCCACTGTGACCCAACGATGCACTTGGTTGGTTGGTTGGTTGGTTGGTTGGTTGGTTCTGCTTTTGCTGTCTCCCGCCCCCAGGAAGGACCCCCTTCGGGTTGCTTCACATGCTTCACGTGCAGCGCCCCCCCAACTGGGCCAGATGCTTCGCTTGTTCCTGTGTTCAGTGGAGAGGGTTTCACCTCTCGTTGGCCTGGCACCGTCGGTGCCCCAAGTGGAAAATCTTGCCACGTGGGCAAGCCGGAACCAGAGCCGAACCGGGGTCACGTTCAATCTGACGGGGTCACGTTCAATCTGACAAGCAGCCTCTCTCTCTCTCTCTCTCTCTCTCTCTCTCTCTCTCTCGAGCTGGTGCCCCTCCAGACGCGTTGGACTACAGCTCCCAGAACTCTCCATGCTGGCTGGGGGATTCTGGGAGTTGTGGTCCAACCCATCCGGAAGGCATTGGGAGCAGCCCCTGTAGAGTTTGGAGGCCGAGTCCCGTTCCCTCAGTGTGCCCTCAGTCTTCATTCTGTTTGGGACTTGCTGTTGGGCAGCAAAACCACGGGACCCTGGAAACTTCTTCCAACGATCTTCCGGCTCTCGCGGATTGCTCTTCTCGCAAAGGCTGGTGACCCTTTCTCTGCCGCCTGGCATTTGTTCTTCGTTACCGCGAGGTTGGCTGGAATGTTTCCATACCGTTTCGAAACGTTCCACCTCTCACGGCCTCTCACTCACGGCTCGCATCGCTCTCCATCCGTCTGTCCGCTTCTGTCAGTGTTTTAAACACTGAGCAAGCAGGGACCCTGTTGCCTGCTCTTCCTGGCAATCGGGACAACGCCCCCCCACCCCACCCCCCAGGCTTGTCGAAGTATCACTTGAATGTCTGTTGTGCTCTCAGGAAGTCCAGCTGGGCCAACCCAGCCAGAGGGTGCTGGGAGTTACGTGTAACTCCTGCCATCCGTGAGCGTCATCCCCTGGGGAGCGCAGATTCACAGGAAACAGCTTGGCAAACTGCCTGTATCGCTGGGCTTTTGTTATTAACCGTAATAAATGTTCAGATGTAACTGTCCGCTCTGTCGCTTTCTGTCTGTGGATGGGTTTCCCCCGGATTTGGACTGTGCGAGGGCCTGCTTCTACCATTTCCCCGTTAAGGTCTATATCAATGTCCTTTTGAGTATTGCTAGAATCTAGAGGCATGTTAGGGTTGTTTCGTGAGTTACATTTTCTCTGCAAGGAGATCATCTCCCCATGGAGAACCAGGCTTGTGTCGTGAAAAGTCGGAGGGGTGGCACAGTGCTATTCCCACTTTGACTAATAGAGCAGGAAGCCACAATGCATTGGGGGTTTGCGGCAGAAAAACAAGACGTTTAGGGGTTAAACAACCCCGGGTTAACCCAGCAACAAACCACGGGCAGTTAACCCCTAAACAACCCACGTTTCAGGTTCGGACTTCGTGTTAACAACCCAGGAAAACTACAATCCTGGGTTGTTGATTGCTCACTGCTTCATGGCTACAACTAACTATGACTTAAACAACCTTAGTTAGCCATTACATGCAAACCACGTCAAAGTGTCAAGAACAGCAAGGCCGGGGGGGGGGGGGGAGGGAGGGGGGCTGAAGGAGTGACTGTGACGGGTAACCAGCCATTCTGAACGGATATTTGCAGGGATCAGCACAGTTTAAAAGTGAGTTCAGAAGCAGCCGTTAAGGCCAGCTTTGTCGGAGGGCTCTTTCAAAATCTCCGAGTGATTCGGAGCATTGCAACATGCGCCTGCTGCACTTCGCCAGACGGCAAACTTCCTTCTGTCTGCGATGTGGAGCTGCCGGGCCGTTGCAGCGGTGGAACTACAGCTTTGGCTTGCCCGGTGCGTCTCGTTGCTTTTCAGTCTCTTCCAGGGAGAGCTTCCCAGCTTCTCCCCTACTTAAGTGCTCTACCGAAGTGAATTCCAGAACGTGCATGAACCTCGCATATCTGTTGTCATGTGCAGCGAACCCTACGCGTGTGGAGTTCAGCGTGCGTTACGCTCACCGTGAGCGACACAGGTGTAAAACTGCCTCGTGGCAACGTGCCTGCAGGACGTTCGTGCAGATTAATGCATCAGACACAGCCCTGTAAGTCTAGCCAAAGGCGGGGCTTCAGCTCACTGAATGGAAACTTCAGAGCGTTATAGATGGGGACAGAATCCATCCCTGCTACTACACTAGAGAATAACACTTAAAAAAAAAAGTGGTGCTAAAATCTTCCCTTTCCTGCTGCATTTTCAGTGTTGCTTACATTGGTGAGACGACACATGGTGGTCTGTGGATTAGGGTGTGGCGGGTGGCCTCCTACAGCTTTGCATGCCCACGTTGTGCACAGATAGCCTTTCTCCCAATTAGAGATGTGAAGGCTTTTTTTTGGGGGGGGGGGCAGTAGAAATATAACAAAATGGGAAGAGGGGCCCTTGTTTTACCACATTTCCCCAAAATCCCTGGGGGTGGGGAAATGGGGGGGGGTGTCTTTTCAAGGCCTTCCCATCTCTACTCCCAATATAAATCCCTTGAAAGATATTTTGCTCAGGGTTAGGTTGCACCGGGATCAGCTCATCCAGATCCCGTGTGAGAGTGTTCTTTAGGGATTTGCACATGGTCACCTTCCAAAATATTTGGACACATTGAGGATTTCCACACTTTCAGGGATGGGACGGGGTGGGGTGGGGGAGACAGATCTAGCAAAGGGCAGAGGGTTGCTAGCTTTTTATGCCTCGTATAGACAATGGGTCTGGGGCTTCCCTTCCACTACTTGGACTACAATGACAACTTGTTTTCTGGGATGGTGACCCTCAGATGTTTAGAGGGAAATTATATCTCCTTCCTTCGCAATGGAACAGTTCATCGAAACACAAGCGGCCCCGCTCAACACGCACTTGGTTTTCATCTAACGCTGTAGAAGCCCACGTCTCTTCCCCCACTTCACCAGACATTTCTAGAATGAATCGTTATTTAGGAACTATTGCACGGAGCATGCTCAGATCACCCCAAATCCCCATCCAGGCCAGCAGTGCTGTATGTTAGCCGAAGGTGGTAGTTGACCGTGAACGGGAAACTGCATCATGACCTTGTGTGGCAAAATGAAAGAAGGGGTCAGGCGTTGTGGAGTCTAAAGCTGGACCTGGGGAAGCCTCCGTATAACCAATCAGTTCGTATCACGACTGTAGAATAGAGTGGTCTGAAGGCTTCCATGGAGGTCTCGTTGACTTTGGGTGTCAACATCTAAATCCCAAGTGGTTAAACCCCTTCAGGCAACCCGGTTCAATGTGGATTACACAGGGAGGCGGCTGCAATTGCCCCTCTGATGTTTTCAAATGGCGAATGTGCCAGATCCACGCCCCTTCGTTGTCTTGACTTGCAGGAGTATTGTATATTTGGAAGGGGGAGTACAAGTTGCAATTCAACGAATTGCTAGCAAAGGCCACGCTGGAGAGTCTGTTGCAGCTTCTTCTAGCCCTCAAGTACTCTCAGTGACATTCAGAGAGTAAGCCCTGCCATCCGTTCACACACGTCCTCCAATAGCGTCTACACCAGAAGTGGGCAATTTATGGCCCTCCAGATGTTTTGGCCTAAAACTTCCATCAGCCATAGCCAGTGGTGAGTCGTGACGGGAGTTGTAGACCAAAACATCTGAAGGACCACGCTTTGTCCACCCCTGGTCTATAAGGTAAATCCCAGAGTGCTGCCAACGAGGGCACGGTTGCAACCCATTTCTCCTGTTCATGCGTAATTTTTGGCGCGCACCTCGGGAGCCATTTGTGTATGCCAGTGTTTGAGTTTAATGGGAATGGATGTGGCCAGCGTGAGGAATGCAGGCTGAGCTCTTGTAAGTCTTGGCTGGTGTCATTCAGAATACGTCTCTGCATGTATCTTTAGGCCCCAAAGTGCTCCCCTGTCTGTAAAATAGGTGCACACCAGTCATCTTGAACACGTCCTTGGCTTGAACTTCTCTATTTGGATTTTGTTTGTATTAGAGTCAATCCTATATGAATGATTTACATGCTACCAGAGTCCCATGGGGTCTTTTCATGCGGCTGGATCCTTGGGTGGAGGAACCATGCCATCCCCTCAGAACCATACGGTTCCTCCTAACAGACCTTAGTGGGAATACCATGGGATCCAGACGCATTGGAGTATCTGCCATGTAACTCCAGTACTATCGGAATCAGCGCTTTGCCTGCTGCACAACCGGCAGCCTTCCTTAACCAGGTATGCTCCAGAGGTGTTGGACTGCAACTCCCACCATTCCCAGCTAGTACAGCTGTGGCTGATGGGAGTTATAGTCCAAATACATCTGGTGGTCACCTGGTGAAGGAAGGCTGAATGGAGATCTCTTCCAACAGTTGGCCATCCAATATGGACAGGAGAAAGTAGCACTAAGAATCTTGTTCTTTTGACCACTTGAAAAATAACCCTTGTCTTGATTCTGTTCTGCGCCCTCACTGTTGCATCATTGCTGTTTCCCCCTCAAAATTAAAAGGTGTATTGAAACTGTTCTAAGCAATAAATTGTCCCGGCACGTCCAGCCGAACCTTCACAGTCGGGCTTTCTGTGATGGCCCAATTTAGCCCTTTGAGACCAGCTAAGTTCCTCCGTTGAGACCCTGCATTATAAAGCTTTATCCAGATTACCTTTCCTTTAGAAAAGAACGAATGTACCGAGAGTAGAATTCATTTGGGTTGGTGTTTTCTATTTTTAGCACTAATAAAAGGAACAATGAAGGGATTTTAATTTCCCCGGCCTATATTTTTATGTAGCTTCTTTCGTCTATTTAAGTATCACATTTACCATAGGCTTAGTAAAGATCTTGGGATTAAGTTTTTAATGCTAGAAGCTTTGAGCCGCATACTGTGGTGGTCAAGACGGCCTACGCTGGGCAGAGGGTCTTCCTCTAACCTCTCTACAGAGAAGCCAACACACAAAAAACCACCCCTCATCGGTTACCTCAGTGGAGCCAACAGGGCTCTATGGGTGATGGACGCACTATCGCTGTGCCTCTCTTGATCAGTGTTAACTATCTCGTTTTCCTGTCTTTGTGAATACAATTTCCTGGTTTTGTTCAAAGTTGAGTTTCTGTTTTGTGTGTTGTTTGGTTTTCTTTCTTTTTTTTCCCTTTTGGCTTCTGTGTTTAGCCAAATAAATGTCATTTTACCCAAAACCTTTCCATGGTGTTTGACTTTATACTTTCGTCACACAATCCAGCCATATTTGTAGAACTGAAATGGCACGGTGATTTGGGTTGAGAGAGGGCTGCAATGTCCCGGAGTCCAAATTTGCATCGGAAGGCAGAAGCACTCATACTAGAAAGAGCGTGCAAAGAATCTGAAGGGGTTCTAATCACACCTTTGTGTTTTGAAGGATGGGAATTGGAGGAGGTGAAAGGAGAAGCAATTTGTACAAGAATGACTGGAAACAAAGCCCTATGAGGAGAGACTGAAAAGAACTGGGCATGTTTAGCCTGGAGAAGAGAAGAATTGAGGGAGACGTGATAGCGGTCTTCAGATATTTGAAAGGTTGTCACACAGAAGAGGGCCAGGATCTCTTCTCGATCCTCCCAGAGTGCAGGACACGGAATAATGGGCTGAAGTTACAGGAAGCCAGATTCCGGCTGCACATCAGGAAAAACTTCCTGACTGTTAGAGCAGTTCAACAGTAGAACCAATTCTCTAGGGAGGTTGTGGGCTCTCCTCACTAGAGGCATTCAAGAGGCAGCTGGACAACCACCTGTCGGGTATGCTTTAAGATGGATTCCTGCCTTGAGCAGGGGGTTGGACTCAATGGCCTTGTAGGCCCCTTCCAACTCTACGATTCTATGACCTCACACCAGATGGAAACACTTGTCATAGCTGCTTGACTCAACTAAGCAAGGTCAAAATATGAACAGATCAACAATCTCTGTTTGGGGCGGGGGAAGGTCCATCTTCCCAAGTGTGAGTGCAAAGCAGGGATAGCATCCATACATACACACGTGTCGTCCAGCTCACAAGAGACCTGGCACAGGCATGCCCTAAGGAACAGGCTCCTATAAAAATTGCCTCCTTGCCAGGTTCCCCATACCCTGATTGGTAGTAAGTGCACGGCTCTGAGGGTCTTGCTACATGAAAAAAATGCTAGAGATGGAACCTGGGACCTACAAGGAATGTGTTCTGCAACTAAGCTGTGGCACTGTTCTCAGGTTCACACACAACAGCACAGCCTCTTTGCACACGTCCGACTTCTGCTTCACATCCATTTTGCTAAACAACCCAGAAATGCCCCATGGTGATGTCTGAATCCGGCACCCTGCACAGAGGGTTAAGCAACCCAGAGTTTGTGCCCATGGTTTGTCATTGGGGTCAAACTCTGGATTGTATAACCATCCAAACTCAGGCTGCTGGGTTTGGTCATCACAACTAAAAGCCCAGGAACAGTGTATTCCTGGGTTGTTTCAGAACATGCAAAGGTGCTCACTCATTCCTAAATGGCCTTGTCAATTCATGGGTTGAGTCATCCATGAATTGCCATTACGTGCAAACCAGGTCAGTGAAACCAGTTCTGAAGGACAACAGTGGAAGTGGGAAGGTTACAGCTCCGTGGCAGAGCCCCTGTTTTGCATGTGGAAGGGTGTAGTCGATCCCGACAACATCTCCAGGTAAGGCTGGAAAAATTCTTGTCTGAAAACCCTGGAGAGCCTCTGCTGCCAGTCGGGGTCAGCAATACTGGACCAAGGGTCTGTCTCAGTATCAGGCAGCTCCTATGGAAAGGGCTCCTGCCGTCAAGTCTGGCTTGTTAGCTTCCTGGAAGCATCTGAGCCACTGTGGGTAATCAAGATGGTCCACCACATGGACCTTTAAGCAGATCCAGCAAAGGGTGTTCTTATAGAGAGGTGGTGACCCAGCCAAGAATCCCTCTGGGTTTTTTAGCATTGTGTTCACTGGATTACTGGTTGTTTACTGGATTACTCCACCCTAGATGGCCCTGTGGATGTTGTCAGCCAGCCTTCTGGAACCAGGTGCACTCCAGATGTTCTGGACTTCCAATTCCTATCAGCTCCAGCTCCCATAGTGAATGGTCAAGAATGCCCAAAATAACTGGAGGACTCCCGCTTGGACTGGAGCACTCAATAAGTTTCTCTTCCATATGTTCAAAATCATCTCTTGACTACTTTGAAGTTCTGAGCTGGAAGTTGCAAAACGGAGGGGATTTGTTTCAAAATGGCTTTCCAGTAATGTGCCAATAAGGAGCTACATTTATGACTTTGAGTCTAGCTTAGCTCACGGTTCCCGTTCAGACAATACGTGAAATTCAAAAGAAGGGCATTGCATCACAATCCTCTCTGTGTTAGTCTCTCGGGCATCTGAGGTAAAATCCAATGTAAGTCCTACTTAGAGTAGACCCATTGAAACAAATGGGGCATAAGTGAATCATAACTAACTTAAGTCCCGCTTATTTCAAGGGGTCAACTCTAAGTAAAATTTATATTCGATTTCTCCCCCTGGTGTTCAGAGTGATGACCAGGGACCTGTTGTATGTTATAACTGCAGAATTTTGTATTGGGTGAAGAATTTAGCTTCTTAAGTATCTTTCCTTTTTTTAAAAAAATAATAATGCACATTTTCAAGTGATTGTGGCTGTGAAGAAAATTGTGGGCAAACTCACGGAAGCCAGAAGGGCAGCCAAATAAGATTCCTGGTGGTCAGAAAAGCAGGTGATCACTACCCTACAAATCTACTTGCCTCTTCCAATGGTTAGCAAAAACAGGATAAATTATGTAAAGTAGAAATATGCCTATATTAGGAAAGGAAAGGAAAGGAACCTCTCATGCAAGCACTGAGTCATTACTGACTCTTGGAGGGACACCAGCTTTCGCTGACGTTTTCTTGGCAGGCCTTATAGTGGGGTGGTTCGCCGTTGCCTTCCCTGGCCGTGATTACCTTTCCCCAAGCTAACTGGGTACTCATTTTACCGACCTCGGGAGGATGGAAGGCTGAGTCGACCTGAGCCGGCTGCCTGAGAACCAGCTTCTGCTGGGATCGAACTCAGGCTGTGGGGAGAGTTACATGAGTTCTGCAGGTTGAAGAATTCTGGATTTTGGTTTGTATTTTTGACGCAGATGTTTGGATGGTGTGGGTGCAGGCTTCTAAATTTGTATTTATTTATACAACGCGGTTTCCGTCTGACCATGGAAATAACAGATGCAGCCATTGAGCAGAGTAACCCCTGAGACCTCTCACCCATGGAGTTCTCTCATCCCAATGACACCTACGACCTAGAAAGCAGCGATAGACTCACCCCACCCCCCGAGGTTTTGGACTACAACTCCCATCTGTCCCAGCCAGCATGGCTAAGGGTCGGGAATGATAGGACGTGCAGTCCATAACATCCGACGGACACCCCAGGCTGCCTATCCTTGTTATGAAACCTTGGGCACTTTAATAATAGGTGCCCACATCCCTGTCATCATATAAAGCCCTGGTTAATTTAGCATGTCCATGTAACGTGCCGGCCGTGAATCGACTTGAAGCCTGGGTCTTTCCACACTCTCCAGCGAGCTGAAAATGACCTCCAGGAAATGGCTGCTGTCTTTTCAAGCTTGAGATTTAAGAACGAGCGTCCTATGCTTCCCGTGATCCTGCCAGCTTTGGAAGGTCTCTTGGTCAGTGGCCCTGCTGCGTCCGGCTTTAGTGTTCGATGATCTCTGTCTTGTTCTCTGGCGATCCATCCAGACAGCAGCCTGCCTTGTCATCTGGCTTCCTGTAATACATCCTTGACAGCACTGCCATGATGAAGGTCTCCAAGATCAGCAGCTGCGCGTGCATCTCTGCAAGCAAAATATCAGACAAGAGCATGTGGGACCCTCTTCCAGCAGGCCTGTGGCTGCTTCCGTGGCCTGCTTCCACGGCCCACCTTCCCTAACCCGGGGCCCTGCAGAGGTGTGAGATCGCAACTCCCATCCGTGGCCACGCTGGCTAGGAATGCTGGGGGTTGCAGTCTGGCACATCTGGAGGGCACCAGGTTGGGGGAAGGCAGCTCTGTGGGCAGTGATGCGCAGGTCGATGTTGAATGTGCCGGGGCTCATCGTGACATTCCCTGTTGCCACGTCCCCCCCAAGGAGGGTCTCAAACTGCAAGCAGCTGTTTCGATCCATGCCAAGAAACCCGTCCTGGGCGTTTTCAACTGCTGGGAGCAGGTCTTTTGTAAAGCTCGTGGCTCTGAATCGCCTATCTGGGACCAAGTCGCCCCAAAGAATTTTGCCTTAAAACAGGGGTAGGTCTCAGTAATATCGTGTTGCCAGTGTGCAGGCAGAAGCCTTTCCAGCTGAGCAAATGTGACTTGACATGTCATGTCACATTTGCTCAGCTGGAAAGGCTTCAGCCTACAGCGGAATGGGTGACTGCAGCAGGATGTTGTCTGCTATGGATTATCCTCACTGGGAAATCAATATCTACCCCCACCCACCAACACCACCCTCAATTTCAATGAAGACCACAGCTGAGCTCGGAGAGTCAGGAGCTCTGGTTCTACAACACCACTGTCTATAGAATCATGGAATCATAGAATAGCAGAGTTGGAAGGGGCCTACAAGGCCATCGCGTCCAACACCCTGCTCAATGCAGGAATCCACCCTAAAGCATCCCTGACAGATGGTTGTCCAGCTGCCTCTTGAAGGCCTCTCGTGTGGGAGAGCCCACAACCTCCCTAGGTCACTGGTTCCATTGTCGTACTGCTCTAACAGTCAGGAAGTTTTTCCTGATGTCCAGCTGGAATCAGGCTTCCTTTAACTTGAGCCCGTTATTCCGTGTCCTGCACTCCGGGAGGATCGAGAAGAGATCCTGGCCCTCCTCTGTGTGGCAACCTTTTAAGTATTTGAAGAGTGCTCTCATGTCTCCCCTCCGTCTTCTCTTCTCCAGGCTAAACATGCCCAGTTCATAGAGTCCATAGAGCTTTTTTTGGGAGGGGGGAGCTTTTGCAGTGGGTGCATTAGAACTCTAACCATCATGCGAACTGTATCAGGGATGGACAGAAGGTAGTTCTCCAGCAGTTTGGAACTTCAGTTCCCAGAAGCCCCTGCCAGCATGGCCAATGGTCAGGAATGCTGGGAGCGGAAGGCCAAAGCAGCCGGTGGTCTACTTTCTCATCACCCCAGAACAAGAACATAGGAACATCAGAAGAGCCTTGATGCTGGATCAGGCCAAGGGACCATTTAGTCCAGCACTCTGTTCACACCGTGGCCGACTAGCTGTCAATCAGGGACCCATAAGTAGGACACAGTGCAACACCACCCTAAAATGGTCAAGGGCCTGGAGCATCTCCCCTATGAGGGAAGGTTACAACAGCTGAGATTGTTTAATTTGGGGGGGAAAGGCTGAGGAGAGACATGATAGAGGTGTACAGAATCATGCATGGTGTGGAGAATGTGGACAGGGAGACATTTCTCTCCCTCTCCCATAATACTAGAACCCAATGGGATCATCCCATGAAGGTGATTGGGGGGAGATTAAGGACAAATACAAGGAAGGACTTCTTCGCACGGCACGTAGTTCAACTATGGAACTCACTACCGCAAGATGTGGTGAGGGCCACCAATTTGGATGTTTTTAAAGAGGGGTTGGATAAATTCCTGGAGGAGAAGGCCATCAATGGCTACTAGCCCTGATGGCTATGTGCTACTTCCAGCATCCGAGGCAGTGGGCCTTTATGCACCAGTTGCTGGGGAACATGGGTGGGAGGGTGCTGTTGCACCATGTCCTGCTTGTGCGTTTCCTGTCAACAGCTGGTTGGCCCCTGTGTGAACGGAGTGCTGGACTAGAGGGACCCTTGGTCTGATCCAGCAGGGCTCTGTTTATGTTCTTACCCTCCCACCCACGTTTCTCAGCAACTGGTATTATGTCGGCTTGCTGCCTATATACTAGGTCATGCATAGCGCTGATTCAGGCATTGTATGGGATGACAACCTCTCCTGCCTTGGACTTGGAGTTCCCAACTGGCAGGGGGTAGGGAGTAGGAATAAACACAGGAACTCAGAAAGCTGCCTTATACTGTGTCAGAACCTTGGTCCATCTAGCCCAGTACTGTCAGCACTGGCTGGCAGCAGCTCTCATCATATGGATGCAAGAAAGGCAAATGCGATTTTGGGCTGCATTAATAGAAGTATAGCTTCCAAATCGCGTGAGGTCCTGGTTCCTCTCTATTCAGCCCTGGTTAGGCCTCATCTAGAGTATTGCGTCCAGTTCTGGGCTCCACAATTCAAGAAGGACGCAGACAAGCTGGAGCGTGTTCAGAGGAGGGCAACCAGGATGATCAGGGGTCCGGAAACAAAGCCCTATGAAGAGAGAATGAAAGAACTGGGCATGTTTAGCCTGGAGAAGAGAAGAGAAGATTGAGGGGAGACATGAGAGCACTCTTCAAATACTTAAAAGGTTGTCACGCAGAGGAGGGCCGGGATCTCTTCTCGATCCTCCCAGAGTGCAGGACACAGAAGAACGGGTTGATGTTACAGGAAGCCAGATTCCAGCTGGACACCAGGAAAAACTTCCTCACTGTTAGAGCAGTACGACAATGGAATCAGTGACCTAGAGAGGTTGTGGGCTCTCCCACCCTAGAGGCCTTCAAGAGGCAGCTGGACAACCCTCTGTCAGGGATGCTTTCAGGTGGATTCCTGCATTGAGCAGGGGGTTGGGCTCGATGGCCTTGTAGGCCCCTTCCTACTCTGCTATTCTATGATTCTATGATTCATGCGGGATTCTTTCCTTCACCCTATCTGGAGGATGCAGGGATCGAACCTGGGACCTTGTGCATACACAGCACGTGCTCCATCACACTGAGCTATGGCGCTTCCCCTGCACCCAGATTGGTCTTTGTTTTCATCCTTCTGGTTTACAAGAAAAGGCATGGGCCATTTGTTGTCTCGGCCATTTACCAGTCTTCTGCAAGCTCGTGCCCTCTAGTTGTTTTGGACTTCGACTCCCGTCAGCCCCAACCAGCATGATGAATGGTCAAGAATTCTGGGAGTTGAAGTCCAACCCATATGGAGGGCGGCAAGTTGAGGAAACCTTTGCCCTGCCCGTTAGAGGGGCCCCAAAAGGCTGTGCCCGCTGGACTGGACCGTCCCACAAACTAGAAGTTCCGAAAGTTCTGCACTGAAATCTGCTCCCATTTTCTCCCTTGAGAGATCTCTGTTCTATTTTTCTCGCTTCAAGCCAGGCAGTGGGGATCAGAGTGGCCCTATAGAATCATAGAATAGCAGAGTTGGAAGGGGCCTACAAGGCCATCGAGTCCAACCCCCTGTTCAATGCAGGACTCCACCCTAAAGCATCCCTGACAGATGGTTGTCCAGCTGCCTCTTGAAGGCCTCTAGGGTGGGAGAGCCCACAACCTCCCTAGGTCACTGGTTCCATTGTCGTACTGCTCTAACAGTCAGGAAGTTCTTCCTGATGTCCAGCTGGAATCTGGCTTCCTTTAACTTGAGCCCATTATTCCGTGTCCTGCACTCTGGGAGGATCGAGAAGAGATCCTGGCCCTCCTCTGTGTGACAACCTTTGAAGTATTTGAAGAGTGCTATCATGTCTCCCCTCCATCTTCTCTTCTCCAGGCTAAACATGCCCAGTTCTTACAGTCTCTCTCCATAGGGCTTTGTTTCCAGACCCCTGATCATCCTGGTTGCCCTCCTCTGAACACACTCCAGCTTGTCTGCGTCCTTCTTGAATTGTGACATCCTTCCAGTACTGGACACAATACTCTAGATGATGCTTCACCAGGGCCGAATAGAGAGGAACCAGGACCTCACGTGATTTGGAAGCTATTCTTCTATTAATGCAGCCCAAAATAGCATTTGCCTCTCCAGATGTCATTGAACCACAAGTCCCATTATCCCTGAACATGGGCCAGGCTGGCTGGAGTTGATGGCAGTGAGGAGGCCACTAACAGCCAGAGGGCCACAGGGTTCTCCCGTGCTGCGTTGAAGCCCAGGCAGGCAGGGCTGGGATACTCACGCTGAGACCGCGCCCGAGAGGAAAGCGGCGGGGAGCAGGGGATCTGGCCACCATTGCCCAGGATGCTGAAGATGGACGGCTGCAACGCGGTCAGGATGAGGAGGACCTGAAACCAGAAGGGAGATGCTGAGGTGGTTCCAGGATGGCCTCCAGGTATGTTGGACGGCAACTCCAGGAAGTTCTTGGAGTTGCGTCCAACCCGTCTGGAGGGCGCCCGGTTGCGGAAGCAGTTCACAGCAGTTGACTTCGGACCGGATTACCTGAAAGCAAGCAAACTTGCCCCCCAAGTTCTGTTCGGCCAGATGCGTCCTGGCTTGGCGGAACAGGACCGCCAGCGCCCACAGGCCAAATATGGTGGACACTCCGAGGAAGGTGTTTATCCAAAGAGCCACACTGGTGGCCGAGATCTAGAGGTGGGAGAGGAAAGGGTTAAGGGAGAGCAACAGCAAGTGGGCGACGGCTGAATTTTCTGTGGGGCTCCTCGATGGAAGCACCTTGAATACTCCAACCTAGTGCCTTCAGATGGGTTGGGCGGGAACTCCCAGCATTCCCAGGCAGCATGATTGGGAAAGATGGGAGCTGGAGTCCAACACACATATAGAGGAGACCAGGTTGGAGAAGATTGCAGTAGGCATACTACCTAAATTGGCGTGGTTTTACTTATAACCGAAAGGAGGAACCCTAGAACTAAATTGCCGAGAGAGAATCTATTATTATTGGGTTAGGTAGTGGGATAGCTGAGAAATAAATATTCATAGTAGCTTTCTTTTCATTTAGATTTAGCTCTCTGAGAACTGAGAACCCTCCTGGCTTGTAAGATCTGGGCAGACATCTGGACAATTTAATAAGAGCCATGCTGGATCAGACCCAGGGTCTGTCTAGTCCAGCACCCTCTTCACACAATGGCCAGCCACGAGCAGGACATGGTGCAACAGCACTCTCCCATCCATGTTCCCCAGCAACTGGCGTACATAGGCTTACTGCCTCTGATACGGGACACTTTCGCACCTATCAAATTAGAAAGCCTAGAACCTCCTTTTTTTCAAAAGCAAAGCTAAAGCTGAGATTGCCAGCTAACCTGCCCTTCTGCAGTGCAGATGAAGACCCAGAGAATACAGAAGACCCTAATTTAACAGAAGCAATAAAAGATCTCTTGCCTCCTCACCTCAAAACGGTTGTCGCAATGCGACATCAAGCCATTCTATACGTCTCCCTGCGGCCAGCAAAAGCAGAATAAGATGCGTACACACACACACACACACACATACATGCAAAATGCATGCAAACACATGCTTCTGGGGTCCGTTTGCATTTACCTTGTTGGGAGAGCCATTTGAGAAGCCAAAAGCTCCCCAGGCATGCTAGAATGAGCTATTACCACACCGAACCACATAGAACCAGTGATTACCAACCTGGCGCCCTCAAGATGTGTGTGTGGGACTACAACTCCCATCGTCCACAGCCAGGGCCACCATCGGCCATGCTGACTGGGGATGATAGGCATTGTAGTCCAAGGCATTTAGAGGGTGCCATATTGGGGAAGGCTGAGAAAGAGGATTATTCACAAGAAATCGACACGGTCAAAATCATCCGGTGATCCAGCATTCCCGGCCTTAAAGGGACACAGGAAGGAAAGTGACACTAGAATAGGTGCAATGTTTTTTCTTCCCACTCTGTGCATGAAGGTTTCTGCTGGCCTCCAAAGCACCTACTGACAGCCCCCCCCCCCCGGCTTGTTTCGCCCTGGAGAGAGCAGCCCCGTGCATACATCTCCCATCGATTTTATTTTAATAGGGTACGGCCATCGAGATCACTTACATCCGCCGTGTTATACAGGCCTTCTGTGGTCAAAACGAGCCCAAGGAAGGCACAGGCCACCCTGAGGAAAGCGTACTGGAACGTGCCCAACAGCATGAGCCTAAGTTTTTGTCTGTAATGAGAAAAAGGTGGCAGGTGTTTGCTCCTAGGAAATCCGTGCATCCCAAAGTACGAGCAAAACTGTGCTTGAAGAGACAGGCGGAAGGTTCTTGAGCATTTGCTGGACCGGGCCTAAGTGAGCTGCTCTCTCTTCCTCCCTGCCCCCAATTCAGGGGTCGATGCACCCCCTGGCCAGCCTCTTCCGCTCTGCCCCTCCCATGAAACTCACAACATTAAAATGTGCATCTCACCATTTGAGCCATTCAATCATTGCCCACAATGACTAGGTTCACGCGATCATGGTGAGGGAAATAAGCTGTGGCCTGCGTGCCGGCCAGTTTTTGAATATTCAAGCCATGAGTGTGGCTTGTCGTGTTGTGCAAACCTGGCAAGGCGTAGTTAACGAACCACCCACAACCCCCAAACGGTCCATAGGTTCTCGGTGGTTTGTTAAGCACGCCAACAATCCATCATCGCCGTGTTCACGTCAAACAATAACTTGTGGTCATACCTTGAATATTCAAAATGGCGGTCTGCATGATGTGGCAGCACCCGCGGGTAAATTAGCCTACGGTGGGCAGTCATGAAGTATGAACAGACCAATGTCTAGCCTGGTCCTTGAGCACAACTCAATGGTCCGGTCCCCATACCCTAGAGCAGCCTTCCTCAACCTGGGGCGCTCCAGATGAGTTGTAGTCCAACACATCTGGAGCGCCCCAGGTTGAGGAAGGCTGCTCTAGAGCAACCTTCTCCCGACTGAGCGCCCACAAAATCTACTTAACTACTACTCCCAACATCTCCCATTTGTCCATTCCTGGTCACTCTCCGTCCACCTTGATGAATGCAAGATGCTCTTGAGCAAGGATGTCAGACTTCAGACCCATAGGCCAAATTTGGCCGTCCTGATGGAACGCCTCTCCCGACGTGAATATACCCAGTCACTACGTTCAACATCTAAGGTCCTCCTCCGGGTGCCTACTCCCAGAGAGGCTCGGAGTGTGGCAACGAGGGACAGGGCCTTTTCGGTGGTGGCCCCCAGACTATGCCTGACGAGGCTCGCTTGGCACCAACGCTGCTATCGTTCCAGCGCCAGGTTAAGACTTTCCTCTTTTCCCAGGCATATGGCGGCACATCTTAATCACCCACATGTTTAGTTTTTTTTTTTAACGGTTTTTAATGCTTTATGTGTGTATGTTCTTTGAATTTTAAATTTTAAATTTTGTATACTCGTTTTTATCTTAATTTTAGAATTTCTGTAAACTGACCAGAGAGCCCTGGCTATGGGAGCGGTATATAAGTGCAATAAATAAATAAATAGGCCAAATTTGGCCGTCCCAGTCCAGCCATCCGGGTTTCTGTTTCCTGGGCCCCACCCAATTTCCCACCAAAGCCAATCATTTGCTGGTGTCCCAGCTGACACGTGCGGCCCCCGACAGCTTCTGTGAAATTGGATGCAGCCCTTGGGCTGAAAGAAGTCCAGCACCCCTGCACTAAGGACTGCTGACTAAGGACCTGGATGTAAGTCTAGTTGCTCTCCTAGCTTCCTTGGCATGGGAGTTCTGACGTAGGATGTGCTTTCCCCATTTATTGGGTCCCCCCACTACTTCCCTTCCCCCCATTTCATCTTTACTTGCATGAACTTGCTCAATTGGATCACGGAGCGCGATGACTTTCCCTCTTCGCCCCTTCAAGGGTCGGGTGTTTTCCCCCATGCTGCCAAGGCCATTTGGGAGATGCTGACCAGGGTGCCAAATTGAGACAGTGAAGGAAGGATGAGCGAGGTGCTTCCTAATGGGCACTGGAACACCCTCCCTACTCCTGAGTAGATGCCTCGAGAGCACAGGAATCCCACCCTCCTTCGTGTGAACTAGCGAAGGGTGGCCAGTGGCCCAAAGAAGTGATGT
This sequence comes from Elgaria multicarinata webbii, assembly GCF_023053635.1. Lineage (NCBI taxonomy): Eukaryota > Metazoa > Chordata > Lepidosauria > Squamata > Anguidae > Elgaria > Elgaria multicarinata. The sequence continues at coordinate 4,433,323 of NC_086178.1, forward strand.
ACACATGTAGGTTAGCTTGGATCATGGGCCGACCCTAGAGGGCTACCTTTACCCGGGGCCACTGGGCAATTTTGTCAGCCGCCTTTTCCGCCACTCACTTGCTCATTGTGATGGGAGGACAGCAGGGGCAGCAGCAGCAGCACGGCCCGGTGTTGATGTTCACGGGGGTATCCTTCAAGGCCTTGAGCACGGCCGCCGTGCCCCCAAAGCCTTCCACCATCACCAGCATGGTCAGGTAGAAGCAGACGCCAAAGTACCTGGCGGTGAAACGGGAGAGGACAGAGGTAGGGTTCATTTTTTAAGTAAGGGCATAAGAAGAGTCACGTTAGATCACACCAAGGGCCCATCTCAGCCCACGTTCTGTTCACAGAGTGGCCAACCAGCTGCCCACGGGACACCCACAAGCAGGACATGAGTGCAACAGCACCCTGCTGCCCATGTTCCCCAGCAACTGGTGTACATAGGCAGAGGGCCACTGATGGTAGAAGGTAGCACAGAGCCATCAGGACTAGCAGCCAATACTTCCCCTGTGGTTGTTTTTTCCTGCTCCCTGCCCACCCTCATCACAAAGGGGAGGAACGGTTAGGGTGACCATATGGAAAAGAGGTCAGGGCTTCTGTACCTTTAACACAGTGGTTCCCAAAATTTTTCTGGTAACTGCCCCCTTGGTTCCACAAACTCATGCCCAGTGCCCCCTGCGCGCGGCCCCTTTAAATGGGAAGCACCCGCTGCAGGCTTGCCGAGGGAGGGAGGGAAAAGAGAGCGAACACCTCTGTTTTGCAGCCGGCATGGCGGGGCACACCAAGCAGGGTATGTCTCTTCATTAGCGTTTTGGTGCTTTTGAAACATTTCAATTCACCGTTAAAAGGACTCTTCTTAAACAGTATTAATACATGTGTGGATCCTTCCCCTATATGTCTTGGGACCAAACTACCTTCTCCCATTTTATTCTCCCATAAAAATGTCCCTGGGTTTTAAGACCTTCTGGAGAGGCGCTTCTCAGAAAAGGCCACCTCGAGCCCCCCCGCCTCTTAGCGCCCCTCTGCTGCTCCCTTGCCTCTTAACGCCCCCCTATGCAATCCCGTCGCCCCCAAGGGGGCAGTACCACCCACTTTGGGAACCACTGCTTTAACAGGTGTATCGAAAAGGGAATTTCAGCAGGTGTCATTTTTATACATGCAGCACATGGTGAAATTCCCTCTTCATCACAACACTTAAAGCTGCTCTAGATATACGAGAGTGACCAGATACAAAAAGGGGCAGGGCTCCTGCAGCTCTAACTGTTGTGACGAAGAGGGAATTTCACCAGGTCCTGCCTGCATAAAAAGGACACCTGCTGGAATTCCCTTTTCCATCCAACTGTTAAAGATACAGAAGCCCTGTCCTCCTTTGCCATATGGTCACCTTATGCATGGGCATGGGGTTCATCACCACCCCCTCCTCCTGGTATTAACCTGAAGGGACAGTGTCCGTTTTTGCCCTGCCTTGTGCAGAGCAGGGGGGAAGGAGGGTTGTCTCCCTGGAGAGATACTCACGAGGCAATGGCCATCTCCACCACCGGCATGGCGCGCGGGACCCAGAGCCCCGAAAGGCAGAATATCGAGACTACCTGGAAAAAGAAAAGGCAGCCCAGACTGAAGCACAGCAGAACGGCACGCAGGACGTGCGGAGGTCACAGCAAGAGAGGCTCCCTCTGTGGGGCAATCCTGTCTTTCCTTGCTGTGGCGTTACACCCCACAAGTCAGTCCCCTAAAGCATGTCTAGTGTTTGTAAGTCTGGTGTGTTTAGAATGTTGACCTGAGTGGGCGGAGTTAGAATGTCTTGGGAGGGGGAGGAGTGATATATAAGGGAATCATAGAACAGTAGAGTTGGAAGGGACCTACAAGGCCATCGAGTTCAACCCCCTGCTCAATGCAGGAATCCACCCTAAAGCATCCCTGAGAGATGGCTGGGCCCAGGACTGAGCCCTGCGGCACCCCACTCGTTGCCTCTCCCCAGTTTGAGAAGGTTCCATTGATAAGTCCTCTTTGAGTCCGATTCTGTAGCCAACTGTGAATCCACCTAATAGTTGTTCCATCTAGCCCACTTTTAGCTAGTTTGTTAATCAGAATGTCATGTGGTACTTTGTCAAAAGCTTTGCTGAAGTCAAGATATATGACGTCTGCAGCATTCCCACACTCCACAAGGGAGGTTACCCGATCAAAAAATGAGATCAAATTAGTCCTTTAACTTGAGCCCGTTATTCCGCGTCCTGCACTCCGGGAGGATTGAGAAGAGATCCTGGCCCTCCTCTGTGTGACAACCTTTCAAGTATTTGAAGAGTGCTATCATGTCTCCCCTCCATCTTCTCTTCTCCAGGCTAAACATGCCCAGTTCTTTCAGTCTCTCCTCATAGGGCTTTGTTTCCAGACCCCTAATCATCCTGGTTGCCCTCCTCTGAACACGCTCCAGCTTGTCTGCATCCTTCTTGAATTGTGGAGCCCTCCACAATTCAAGAAGGATGCAGACAAGCATCCTTGAATGGCAGAGGAGATTGGAGGCTCTCTATATGTTAGCTCTTGGTGTGTAGAGTACTTGGGTTCTGGAGCGTTTGAGGTTCAGTGTAGAGAGGGGTGTCTTTTGAGGGTGGTGTGCAGATAGTCAATGGGTGTATATTCATCAATACCGATAATAAAGAAAGTTCAAGAGTGAATGTGTGAGAGAAAGGAAAGCGTGTATGAGAAAAGTGAAAGGATTGGATGAGAGGCTTTAAAAAGGGTTTTTTTAAAAATGTTTTATTATGAAACAAAGCTTGTGAACTTTTAAACTAAAATTTTAATCAGTTTGTTTTAACTACCACAAAAATCCCACGTGTCTGTTTGGCATTTATCCTCTGCAGTTGTTTACATTTAACACCCGCTCTGACAATAATTCACCTCAGTACATATAATTCACAGGGCTTTAATTTATTACTGAAATCCTTCCAATTTAACCCCTTTCTCCACATAGTTTGGAGGGAGGCAGTGGTTGTCCCTCGCCTCAGGTTCCTCAAGTGGTGGGGCTTCGCTTGAGCAGGGAGTGTCCGTGGCTGGGCCTGGTGTTCAGAGCCTGTGTCATGGCACGTGCCTTTTTCCGTGATGACTTTCCAACAACAGGTGAAAAGCTTTAGGTGTTTGGCCTACAGTGGGGCAGGGAGCGCAAGCCGCAGACGGCCGTTGGCTCCAAGTCGTGCGGCAACCACCTGCTCTTCCCCACAGCCCAATTGGAGAGTCGGGCTGCAGGGGAAAAGGGCCGCTGCTATTCGTGGTGGGGCAGCAAAGCAAATTGAGGACATTGCTGGTCACCGGTACACCTAGGGGTGACCATATTATACCAACTTTAAAATCACTTCACTGGCTGCCAATTAGTTACCGGGCAAAGTCTAAAGTGTTGGTTATCACCTTTAAAGCGCTGCATGGTTTGGGTCCAGGCTACCTGCGGGATTGCCTTCTCCCGTACAATCCGCCCTGCACACTCAGGTCCTCTGGGAAGAATCTACTTCAGCTAGCAAAAACTAGATTAACAACTGTTACCCAGAGGACCTTTTCCTCTGCCGCCCCCAGTTTGTGGAATGGCTTGCTGGGAGAGATTCGTCAACTTAACAGACTTCTAGAATTTAAGAAAGCCATGAAGACTAATCTCTTCCGGCAGGCCTACCCAGCTGAATTTTAAGATGCCTTTTTTAATCATAGAATCATAGAATAGCAGAGTTGGAAGGGGCCTACAAGGCCATCGAGTCCAACCCCCTGCTCAATGTAGGAATCCACCCTAATGCATCCCTGACAGATGGTTGTCCAGCTGCCTCTTGAAGGCCTCTAGTGTGGGAGCGCCCATGACCTCCCTAGGTAACCGGTTCCATTGTCATACTGCTCTAACAGTCAGGAAATTTTTCCTGATGTCCAGCCGGAATCTGGCTTCCTTTAACTTGAGCCCGTTATTCCGTGTCCTGCACTCTGGGAGGATCGAGAAGAGATGGTGTGCTGCTTTTAATGATGCACTGGTTTTAAACGTTTGAATTAGTTTTATGTATTTTATGGTGTTTTTATTTGTGTTGTACCCCGCCTCGATCCAGAGGGAGAGGTGGGTAACAAATAAATAAATAAATCCTTGTTGTTTATTCGTTCAGACGCTTCCGACTCTTCATGACTTCATAGACCAGACCAGGCCAGAGCTTTCTGTCGGCCTTTGCCACCCCTAGCTCCCCGAAGGTCGATTTCGTCATATAAATAAATATAAATATAAATAATAAATATATTATTATTATTATTATTATTATTATTATTGGAGAGGGGAGGTTTTCTTCAGCTCTTAGTGCTCAAAAGCCCAAATTTATATAATAAATATCATTTTAGGATGTTTTAAAATGATTTTAGGATGTTTTAACAACGTATATTATGTTTTAATTCAGTTTTATATTTATTTATATAGCACCAAGTACATTGTTGGTGCTATATAAATAAATAAATAATAATAATAACAATTTTATGTATTTTATATTTACTGTTGTTCCCCACCTCAATCAGAATGGAGAGGTGGGTAAGAAATAAATTTATTATTATTATTATTATTATTATTAATAATAATAATAATAATAATAATAATAATAATAATTCATTTCTTACCCACCTCTCCATTTGGATAGAATAACAAGTATAAAATACAGAAAACTGAATTAAAAACATCCTAAAAACATCCTAAACTTTAAATACGGCTCTTCCAACATGATGATGATGATTTATTTATTTATTTATATAGCACCATCAATGTACCATGTTCAACACCTCAACAGGTGTTTAAAAGAGCGCGGTATTGGAACTTTAAGTGCCTGGCCCTTTAAATTTTGATATTTAAAGGGCAGAATATTTAAATTAAAACGAAACAAAAAAACCAAAATAATTCTCCTGGGACCTGCCTTTTTGTTTGTTTCTTTCTAAATAGTATTTTTTTTATATAGCCTTTCAATGGCAGTTCCCACGGTAGTTGGTAGGTCAAATGATTCATCGCAACCATAAAAATCAACAATAAAACACCAGGAACAGCCTTTAAAAGCTGTATAACAACCAGATCAAGGTTTAAAAAAAAGCCTGGGAAAATGACAAGGTCTTTGCTTGGTACGGAAATTTAAAAAAGTAGCAGCACAGGTTCCCAGAGATAGACACGTGTGGTAAGATACATTTTTGTGAACCGCCCAGGGAGCTTTGGCTATTGGGAGGTATGAAAATGCAATGAATTAATAAATAATACCACCATCCAGAAGGTACGAGATGGACACTTACAGTGGGTGCTGAGCTACTCCAGATGAGGGTCTTCATCTTGACGAAGCAGCGGACCTTCTTGGAGAGATACAGGGCATCTTCCACAAAGATGACGATGGACAACAGCGTCAGGAAGGTCACCATGCCTGTGACGGCGAGGTCCACTGAGCTCTGCTCTGCAAGGAAAGGAGAGCTGATGTCACTGCGAGGGGCAGCTCCTGAATGTACAAAGGCAGCTGACTCCATGCCAAGACTCCCCACGGGATTGTGGAGCCTCTTCCAGATGGAGAGCCAATTCCGTTTTGAAGAAGTGGTTGCAGTCACAGAATCATAGAATGGTAGAGTTGGAAGGGGCCTCTAAGGCCATCGAGTCCAAACCCCTGCTTAATGCTGGAATCTACCTGAAAGCATCCCTGACAGATGGCTGTCCAGCTGCCACCTGAAGGCCTCTAGAGTGGGCGAGCCCACCACTTCCCTAGGTCATTGGTTCCATTGTCGTAACGCTCAGATTCCGTCTGGACATCAGGAAAAACTTCCTGACTGTTAGAGCAGTACGACAATGGAACCAGTTACCTAGGGAGGTGGTGGGCTCTCCCACACTAGAGGCCTTCAAGAGGCAGCTGGACAACCATCTGTCAAGGATGCCTTAGGGTGGATTCCTGCATTGAGCAGGGGGTTGGACATGATGGCCTTGTAGGCCCCTTCCAACTCTGCTATTCTATGATTCTATGATTCTAACAGTCAGGAAGTTTTTCCTGATGTCCAGCCGGAATCTGGCTTCCTGTAACTTGAGCCCGTTATTCTGTGTCCTGCACTCTGGGAGGATCGAGAAGAGATCCTGGCCCTCCAGTATGTGACAAGTGTGGGAGAGCCCACAACCTCCCTAGGTAACTGCTTCCATTGTTGTGCTGCTCTAACAGTCAGGAACTTTTTCCTGAAGTCCAGCTGGAATCTGGCTTCCTTTAACTTGAGCCCCTTATTCCGTGTCCTGCACTCTGGGAGGATTGAGAAGAGATCCTGGCCCTCCTTTTAAGTATTTGAAGAGTGCTCTCATGTCTCCCCTCCATCTTCTCTTCTCCAGGCTCAACATGCCCAGTTCTTTCAGTCTCTCTTCATAGGGCTTTGTTTCCAGACCCCTGATCATCCTTGTTGCCCTCCTCTGAACACGCTCCAGCTTGTCTGCATCCTTCTTGAATTGTGGAGCCCAGAACTGGACGCAATACTCTAGATGAGGCCTGACCAGGGCCGAATAGAGAGGAACCAGTACCTCACGTGATTTGGAAGCTATACTTCTATTAATGCAGCCCAAAATAGCATTTGCTTTTTTTGTAGCCACATCACAACGTTGGCTCATGTTCAACAATTCCAAGAGCTGGCATTCCAGTGGTGGGCAGTCCCAGAGGCAAAGGGGGTGGAGCAAAGGCAAGGGGGCGTGGCTGGAATACCCACATATTTTTGCTTAAAGCTCTTACTGCCAGGAACAATGGCGGGCCCAAGGTTCGACCCCTCTGTTTTAAGGCGTGGGTAGGCTTGTGTAGGAGAAGGTCTTCCTTCTGTTATCTGGGGTCTAGACTGCTTTTTGCTTTATATAGTACGCCCAATAATTCTCTTTAGCAGATCCAGAAATTATCGTTTTACAGCTGGCATGCAGACGTAGATAGTTGTACTATATAATATAATACAGTACAATATATACAATTTGCTTAAAAGAGTATCTCCAACTGCAAAACATGCTGCACAACCGCCCTCTAAATAACTGGGAAACAGGCACCCTTGCACTAGGTAAGCCAGTTAAAGGCGCAACCCTGCGGGTGTTTACACAGAAAGGAGTCCTACAACGCCCAGCTAGCAAACTTACGACGCAGTAGTTGCAGCGCGGTTGGCGGTTGGGAGAAGCAGGCGACTGGGATGCTGAAATTGTAAATCAGCAGACGGATCACTTCAGGGGGGAACCTGCAGGTAAAATGGAAGAACAGCCACACAAGTGAGACAGGGTGGCCCTCACGCCTATGTCTTAGCCACCACCCACCTCCAAGCCCCCCAGCATCGCCCAGAATTGTCTTCTCCAAGAAATGCCCACAGGCTCGCTAGTGCAGGGCTTCACACCTAAGCTACTAACTGGGGGGTGGGGGGAGGAATTTGCCAGCCCTGATTTAGATTGACCAGGAGATGTGTTTTATCAGGTACAACTGGCAACGTTTGCTATCGATCCAATCTTGAATGCTCAAAGCAGGTAACTAGCTAGTGAATATCTTATTTTGGGTGCTGTTTTGGAAACAGAAATCCTTCCAATTATCAGTGAGTCAATGCTAGGGTGGCCCTATGAAAAGGAGGACAGGGCTCCTGTATCTTTAACAGTTGCATAGAAAAGGGAACTTCAGCGTGTGTCATTTGTATATATGGGGAACCTGGTGAAATTCCCTCTTCATCACCACAGTTAAAACTGCAGGTGCCCTGCCATCTTTTAAATCTGGTCACTCTAGTATAGCTCCTGCAGCTTTAACTGTTGTGACGAAGAGGGAATTTCACCAGGTTCTCCATATATACCAATGACACCTGCTGAAATTTCCTTTTCAATACAACTGTTAAAGATACAGGAGCTCTGTCCTCCTTTTCATATGGTCACCCTATTGAGTCAACGTTACTCTCATCTTTAAAGAGATAAATACATGATAATAATAAATCATCATGGCCATGATTCCACCAGGACGTTCTGCTCCACAGTTCCCACTGAAAGGAATGAGAGTTTGTGCAAGCATCTGAATTGTTCATACGCACACCTCCCATTCATTACAACGAGATTTGCACAGCAGTTGGACTGAACCCATCATCTTAGTTTGAGTTGTTGCTGTTTGTTACTGTTAAAAAAACAGTTCTGTCACAGTAGCACAATACTGACTTATGGAGCACAGAAACTCAGCGAACAACGAAACAACTGTTAACCATACTGATATTTGCTTCCTTGCAACTTAGGGTGACCCTATGGAAAGGAGAACAGGGCTCCTGTATCTTTAACAGTTGTATAGAAAATGGAATTTCAGCAGGTGTCATTGATATGCAGGCAGCACCGGGTGAAATTCCCTCTTCATCACAACAGTTAAAGCTGCAGGAGCCCTGCCCTAAAGTGACCCGATACAAAATTCCTGCATTGAGCCGGGGGTTGGACTCGATGGCCTTGTAGGCCGCTTCCAACTCTGCTATTCTATGATTCTATGATTCTATGAAAATGACACCAGCTGAAATTTCCTTTTCTATGCAACTGTTAAAGATACAGGAGCCCTGTCCTCCTTTCCACAGGGTCACCCTAGCATTGCAGCATAGAAACTGGGTTCCATAAAATTAAGGCATCTCCACTTTTGATAGCTGCTGAACATTATTGCCAAGAAGCAACACGTATCTATGTTGGTGATGATTCTCTTACAAGGCACATCCGTATATATCAGCGGCACTTACTTCCAGTTAAGTGAATATACTAGATTGTGGCTTGAATGGTGGCAGATTATGCATTGTACGGCTGATTAGTGGCCAATAGTCCAGCATAGACAGCTGATGTGTCATCGGTGAGATTTAATGTAGGGAAGGCGGGCGTCTCCTGTTAGTTGGCAACTGCTCACCAGATTGGAAGGATGTGCCCACCAGACCTTGAACAAGGTGACACATGAACACCTGGGTTCTGGGCCAAGTCCTACTAGAACCAGCACTCATCTTAACCCTTCCTTAGAATCATAGAATAGTAGAGTTGGAAGGGTCCTCTAAGGTCATCAAGTCCAACCCCCTGCTCAGTACAGGTATCCACCCTAAAGCATCCCTGACAGATGGTTGTCCAGCTGCCTCTTGAATGCCTCTAGGGTGGGAGAGCCCACAACCTCCCTAGGTAACTGGTTCCATTGTTGTACTGCTCTAACATTCAGGAAGTTTTTCCTGATGTCCAGCCGGACAGCAGGACAGCAGATGTTCATCTTAGGCCCTGCATCATGTGTGCCTTGGTCTGTTTCTCTCCTCTCCTACCCCAGCTTTCAGGCAGGCAGCAGGGACCGAATATCCCATGCCTGAAATCCTACAGAGCGGACCCCAGTGCCTCTGGGCTGGATGGCACTGTACAAAAACAAACCTCCTTGCTGCTTACCTGAGGTCTTGCACCAGATCTTCCAAGGGGTCCATGATTCCTCCGTTCTGGACAGCTTCCCCCAATCCCTGATCACTCGAGGAGCAGCGTTCTTCTGATGACGGCCTCTTCTCCGGCAGTGTTTGCCATGCCGGGTCAGAGTCCTCCGGTGCACTGCTGCCCGTGGGAGGGTCTCCGAGTCCACCGCGTTTTGGCTCATTCGCTTTGAACCAGCCCTCGCCTTCTCTCCCATCCTTTCCCTTCATCCAAAGGCTGCCCCGGCAGGGTCATTGACAGAGAGGCCGGGTCATCTGCGAACTTGTGTATCCTGGGTTAATGATCCAGGAAGGGGCCAGGGCTGCAATCAGGGGCAAAGGGTGCTTCCAATGTCACGCAGGCAGCGAGCCAAGGAAATCAGGGACGATCATTCCCAGTTCCTCCTCTTCCTCCTTCTTCTTTTCTCTCTCTTTCTCTCTCTCTCTCTCTCTTTCAGTGGCAGCAGAAGGGGGTGGTGGAGAGGGGCAACCCCCCCCCTAACAAGGAGCTTGCCACGACACCAGCAGTGGGGCTGGAGGTGGTTTGATCTGGAGACAGTTCTGCGGCTGCTTGCTCGTCACACTGCTGGGTGACTATTTGGACAGTGGCTTCAATGCCCTGCTGCAGTAAAACCCCTGCAGTCGTCAGGGTGATTGATTACCTGGAAGAAGCACGTCCCGGGTGGCTTGTTTTAGAAACAGGTGGGGCAGGATGAGGAGGTTAGGGAGGAGTGCGTACGCAAGAGCAGAGAGGAGAGCGAGCACGGGCCAGGCTGAGGCTGCCCAAACGAAGAGTGGACACTGATGGATCCAAAAGCAAGCCAGAGGTTGGACAAATTCCTGGAAGATCTCTTCCGGATCCTCCCAGAGTGCAGGACACGGAATAACAGACTCAAATTAAAGGAAGCCAGATTCCGGCTGGACATCTGGAAAAACTTCCAGACTGTTAGAGCAGTAGTGGGCTCTCCCACACTGGAGTCATTCAAGAGGCAGCTGGACAAGCATCTGTCAGGGATGCTTTAGGGTGGATACCTGTACTGAGCAGGGGGTTGGACTTGATGACCTTAGAGGACCCTTCCAACTCTACTATTCTATGATTCTAAGGAAGGGTTAAGATGAGTGCTGGTTCTAGTAGGACTTGGCCCAGAACCCAGGTGTTCATGTGTCACCTTGTTCAAGGTCTGGTGGGCACATCCTTCCAATCTGGTGAGCAGTTGCCAACTAACAGGAGACGCCCGCCTTCCCTACATTAAATCTCACCGATGACACATCAGCTGTCTATGCTGGACTATTGGCCACTAATCAGCCGTACAATGCATAATCTGCCACCATTCAAGCCACAATCTAGTATATTCACTTAACTGGAAGTAAGTGCCGCTGATATATAAATGGATACTGTTGTTTTTTTATACTGTTTTTATGTTTCTGATGGTTTTTTTAAACCTTGTATACTTTTTAATGTTTACTGTTAACAGGTTGTCACACAGAAGAGGGCCAGGATCTCTTCTCGATCCTCTCAGAGAGCAGGACACGGAATAACAGGCTCAAGTTAAAGGAAGCCAGATTCCAACTGGACATCAGGAAAAACTTCCTGGCTGTTAGAGCAGTATGACAATGGAATCAGTTACCTAGGGATGTGGTGGGCTCTCCCACACTAGAGGCCTTCAAGAGGCAGCTGGACAACCCTCTGTCAGGGATGCTTTAGGGTGGATTCCTGCATTGAGCAGGGGGTTGGACTCGATGGCCTTGTAGGCCCCTTCCAACTCTGCTATTCTATGATTCTATGTTTCTATTTTTAACTGTTGTAAACCGCCCAGAGAGCTTTGGCTGTGGGGCGGTATATAAATGTAATAAATAAATAAATATTGATGGATCTATGGATCATAATAAAGTGATGATGATGATGATGATGATGATGATGATGATGATGAAATAAATTTCTTCATGAAGACAGACTTTCTTCATAACCTATTCAGAATTATTCCTAATATTAACAGGGATGTTGTCAGGGTGGGATGGGGGTAGAGAGAGCTTTGCATGCTGCCTTGGACTCATTGGAGGAAAGGCTGCCAGATCTACACCAAACAGGATATGACACTTTGAAAACGGTTTGAAAACTGCATCTGGAGTGTGTCCTGGGCCCATTATTTCTCTTTCCAGCCTAACACTCTAATCCCTATACTACACAGTGGGCCGTTCAGAAGACAGCCACCATGGTTAAAGCATGGCTTAAGGTAAGCCAGAAAGCTGGGGGCATGTTCAGAAGACACCTTAAACCATGGCTTTAACCACAGTGAAGAAGGGTTTTTGCCTGTATTCACCATGGTTAAAGCCGTGGTTTAACGTGTCTTCTGAAGACAGCCCGGCTTTCTGGCTTAACGACCGTGGTTAAAGCCGTAGTTTAACATGTCTTCTGAACAGGGCCTCTGGCTCTCGTTATAATAAACATAAATCCATCTTTTGGTGCTCCTATGAGAAAAGAATAAGTGGCATGTCTTGTCTGGGAGCATGCATGAATTCACATGTGGGATGCCACTGAAAAATAGGGCCATATGAAGTCAGCTCCCAGCATCCTTTGCACCTTGAGCTCATTAGTGGTCATTCTGTGCCACCGCCATGGCGACATAATGCAGCAGAAGAGATTCCCCCCCTTCCTTCCGCCACCACCTCCAGCCATGTCATAGCATCACCATGGCAACCGGTTGAGTGTGGTTCCATCCAGGCCAGGCCTACGGATTGCTCCATCAGCTTCTCCTGGGTCCTCTCCTTGAGACATGGGCTCCAGCCAAGATGGATGCCACTCTCTCACGTCCAGTCTCTTCGCCGCTTTTCATTTCAGCACCCTCATGGGTCTCAGCTGCCTCTTTTTTACCTTTCCGTAAGTCATGGCAGCGGGTTCTAGCTACTTGTCCGTAAGGTCAACTGGAACCAGGTGACCTTAAGAACCATCTAATCCCAACTGAGCCTGCTTGAACATTAAGATCAATATCGGGAACACTGCTTCATGTTCCTTCATCTTCAGAAGTGGGGCCAATAGAAATGAGGAGTGGGGCCTTTTCTGTTGTGGCACCAAGATTGTGTAAGAATGTCCTTCCAAAAGAGTTCTCCCTCGCTCTATTTGCTCTTGTCACTTTTCACCGAACAGCAAAAACACATCTATTCCAAAGAGCTTTTAGGATGCCTTTTAACTGATAGATATTTGTTGATTTTGCTGGTGTGTGTCAATAACAGTTGTGAGGGGGGAGTACTGTGTATTTTGCTGTTTGTTTGTTTGCTTGAAATGCACCTCAAAAGGCAAGTTAAACATCTTTTAAATAAATATTTATTAAATAAATCCATTTTACTTTTGTAATCCACTTTAGGCATTTCCTTTTTACTGGAAAATCTGGGTCAAGGTCCCTAAAATTAGGGCTGTCCTCCGCTTCTCTTCGGATCGGAGAAGCAGAAGCAGATCGGGGTGCTTCGCCTCCCGTTAAGGTGGAGGCGAAGAGGATTGGGGGGGCAGCGGAGCGGATCGAGATGACGGCGGATCCTTCACCTCGATCCGGAGCTCTGCAAAAATGTTAAGGGGGCCTTACCTGGCGCTGCTGCCGCCTGTGCGGCGACGGTGGCAGAGCCAGGTAAGGGGGGAGGGGGGGTCTGACCTGCGTCCGTCCGTGGTCCGCCGGTGGCTTCAACTGAGCCCAAGGACTCAAACCGGAAGACCAGGCCGCAGCAGCCTGGTCTTCCTGTTTGAGTCCTCGGGTCAGTGGAAGCCACCGGTGGACCGTGGACAGATGCAGGTAAGGGGGGAGGAGGGAGGGGGCCTTACCTGGCGCCGGCGCCACCGCTGCAGAGCTCCGATTCAGATCTGGAGCTCCACAGCGAAGCGAAGCAGACCACTGGCAGATCGGCACGGAGCAGACCCGATCCGAAAGTTGCAGATTGGGATCTGAAGCGGATCGGGTGTGTGTGTGTCTGTGCACAGCCCTACCTAAAATTAAGTTATTTGATCCAGCAAGCTATGAAGTTTTATTCTGAAGGCCATTCCCTTCTGAATCCAGAGTCTGGCACCAACCTCCTTTTGCTTTCTTTCAGCTGCAGCTGGCTTGCCCTCCACGTGTCCTGGGCCTTTCCCGTTATCTGTGGCCACCTCTTCATCCCAACCATCCTCTACTTCCTCCTCACCAGTTTCACAGACACGGGAATTCTCCACAAAGGTAAGACGGCTGGCTGCCTCCCCTCTGAAAGTGCCCAGCGCAATCTCTCAAAGATGCTTTGGCAAAAGAGACAAGTGTCCTGTCCTCGCTGCAGCTCAGCTTACAATAGCAGTGGTCAAATTCCAAGCTGAGGTCAGAGCACAGGAGGGCCGGCGGACAAGAGGAGCAAGCAACAACAAGAGCGGTCACAAAGAGCAGGCAAGAGGTCAGATCACAGGTACACAGTCAGTATGTTACGTAGTCCAAGAGCAGAGTTGTTAGGCAGTCCAAGGGTCAAGAAACAGGGTATCAGGCAGAGGCACGGTTCAGGAGACAAGGCAGGGTGGACTAAAGTTGTTCCAACACTGGCTGATTTCTGATGCAGGCTTTTAAGCATGAAGCCTGCTAGACCCCACCCAGAGCTCACCTGCAGTCCTCAGAGCTCTCCTTTCAGAGCCCTACTCCTGAGGAGTCCCTTTCTCCTGAGACCTTTTCTGCAGGCGAGCACTTGGTCACATAGGAGCCCTACTAGCCTGTCACTTGAGGTGACGGTGCTCCTGGGGGTCAGGGGGGTGCTCAGCCTCTGCCTCAGAGGACAAGTCACTTTCTCCTGCCAGGGATGGCCCTGCGACCACCTCCCCCGTGGGCTCAGGCTTCTGTGAGGCTAATGGCAGTCCCTGGTCTGGGGCTTTCACTTCTAGTAGAGCGACCCTATGAAAAGGAGGACAGGGCTCCTGTATCTTTAACAGTTGCATAGAAAAGGGAATTACAACGGGTGTCATTTGTATATATGGAGAACCTGGTGGAATCCCCTCTTCATCACAACAGTTAAAGCTGCAGGAGCTATTCTAGAGTGACCAGATTTTAAAGATGCAGGAGCCCTGTCCTCCTTTTCATAGGGTCACCCTACTTCTAGAGTATCCTGGGCTTCTGGGTCCTCTTAACTCCTCCTCTGAAGAGGACTCCTCAAGCAGGGTCATGACATGACAGATAGAGAGATAATTAATGCAGTGCCTGCCAACCATTTTGGCGATTGATTGATTGATGACATTTTTATACCATCCAATAGCCAAAGCTCTCTGGGCAGTTCACAAAAATTAAGTGATGCCACAAATATAAGTGGCATATAAGTGTAATAAAGTGGTATATAAGTGTAATAAAGTGACATATAAGTGTAATAAAGTGGTGTACAGCACCATGAAAACTGATGGCGCTATATAAATAAATATTAATATAATATAATATAATACTAAATAAATAAATAAATAAGCCCCTTCCAATCCACTCCTTCCATCCCACATGGCTTCTTTGAAAACATATTAAGGGTGCAATCCTTCACATATTTAGATGGCGGAAAAGGGCCTACAACTACCAGCATGCACAGCCAGTCTTCTCTCTGTCTAAACGTGCATAGGGTTGCGCCCCCAAAGACTTGGGAGATCTGACCAGGGAGGTCCATCATCTCCTCCACATTTAGAGCTTCACCCCACGTACCCGTTTCCCTCGAATTATCTCCATAGCGTAAAGCTGTTGTTGTTGTTAGCTAAATGTTGTTGTTAGCTAAAAGGCCTTTTGGGGACTCTCTCCTACACATCTCTCCTCCACATACTACAAACGAGAAGGATCTTGGAATTGTTGTAGATCGCAAGCTGAATATGAGCCAACAGTGCGATATGGCTGCAAGAAAGGCAAATGCTATTTTGGGCTGCATTAATAGAAGTATAGCTTCCAAATCACGGGAGGTCCTGGTTCCTCTCTATTCGGCCCTGGTTAGGCCTCATCTAGATATTGCGTCCAGTTCTGGGCTCCACAATTCAAGAAGGACGCAGACAAGCTGGAGTGTGTTCAGAGGAGGGCAACCAGGATAATCAGGGGTCTGGAAACAAAGCCCTATGAAGAGAGACTGAAAGAACTGGGCATGTTGAGCCTGGAGAAGAGAAGATGGAGGGGAGACATGAGAGCACTCTTCAAATAACTCGAATTATCTCCATAGCATAAAGCTGTTGTTGTTGTTAGCTAAATCACACCCTGGGCAGCAGCGCTCCTAAGATCCTTTGCATACCAGGAAAGGGTTTAAAAGGAAATGTAAAAAATCATTTAAAAAATCAACGGATGACCCAATCCGATTCAAATTTGTTATGCTGAAAGCCCTCCTTAATATCTATTACTGTGCCGATTTTGATGTCTTTATCTCTAAAATTTACGCAGATATAAGCATTTGTTTAATTTGAAGTTTCAAAACCATCCTTCTGCGCCCCCAGTGGCTAGGGTGACCCTATGAAAAGGAGGACCGGGCTCCTGTATCTTTAACAGTTGTATTGAAAAGGAAATTTCAGCAGGTGTCATTGGTATATATGGAGAACCTGGTGAGATTCCCTCTTCATCACCACAGTTAAAGCTGCAGGAGCTATACTAGAGTGACCAGATTTAGAAGAGGGCAGGGCACCTGCAGCTTTAACTGTTGTGATGAAGAGGGAATTTCACCAGGTTCCCCATATATACAAATGACACCTGCTGAAATTCCCTCTTCAATACAACTGTTAAAGATACAGGAGCCCTGTCCTCCTTTTCATATGGTCACCCTACCAGTGGCCGCTCGTAGAAGGACAAGGAAGTATGTTAAAATTGGCCTCGGGATTGTGGGCGAGTAAGAAGAGTCGCTCTTTCCGTGATTCTATTTCCGGCGCTTCTTTTAGGGAAGCAGGATGCATCGGAGTACTTCGCAATAAAAGCCGATTATAAAGTAGAAAAGCATCAGAGTCCTTTGTATGTAATTCACAGTGAATGCACAGTATAATGCTGGTGTGATGAAGCTCCTAGCTTAATCATGAACTTCAGTGTAACAACATCACACCCTGCAATTGGCAAACAGGATGAACCCTCCGGATTGGCCAGGCCTGGATATCATCGAATCATAGAATAGCAGAGTTGGAAGGGGCCTACAAGGCCATCGAGTCCAACTCCCTGCTCAATGCAGGAATCCACCCTAAAGCATCCCTGAAAGAGGGTTGTCCAGCTGCCTCCTGAATGACTCTAGTGTGGGATAGCGCACAACCTCTCTAGGTAACTGATTCCATTGTCATACTGCTCTAACAGTCAGGAAGTTTTTCCTGATGTCCAGCCGGAATCTGGCTTCCTTTAACTTGAGCCCGTTATTCTGTGTCCAGCACTCTGGGAGGATCGAGAAGAGACTCCGGCCCTGCTCTGTGTGACAACCTTTTAAGTATTTGAAGAGTGCTCTCATGTCTCCCCTCCATCTTCTCTTCTCCAGGCTAAACAGGGCCAGTTCTTTCAGTGTCTCTTCATAGGGCTTTGTTTTCAGACCCCTGATCATCCTGGTTGCCCTCCTCTGAACACGGTCCAGCCGGGCCCTCACCTTCTGGCTTGGTCTAGACAACACAGCAACATCTTCTCTTGCTGCTTCTGTCACCAGCCACAAAAAATGCTGAGATGGAAGGTCAGGATTAGAGATGTAAAATTTCCGGAAATTTTGAAGCCATGGAAAAAAAACCGGGTTTTTTCCATTTTTTTCCTGGGGAAACGGAAATTAAAATAATGCAATATTAGCACTTTTTACAGATTGAAAGTCACTTTGTTACTTTAGGAACATAAAATGTAATTATGTCCAAGTTGGTTTGGCATAAAATTATTACGTTTGGTATATTAAAAGTAGTGTATTCAAACAATTATTACAAATTTAATTTACTTTTTAAAACTTTTTTTGGGGTAACAAATGGGGCTACAACCTCCTGAACTGTTAGGAACCTCTTTGGTTCTGCCGGTTTATGAGGAACAGGCAAAAAACTATTTTAAAAAACAACTGAAGAAACCACCAATATTAGTAACAAGGAGAATTATTTATGTCTCTGCTAGTCCTCCAGTGTCAAGACATAAAGCCCCCATTCCCATAAAAAGAACTGAGAAAAAGGCAGGGACCAAGATTCAATGAATATGCATGAAATTTAATCAGACACATTTTCTGACCTATAGCTGTCAGTATTAGTTTCAGTCTCTGCTTCCATGGCAGTGCTGCCCCCTAGAGGCAGAAATGTATCTTGCTCTTGCATTTGAGAGTTGTAGTCTCAGTTTGCAACCCAGGACTTGCTTGTCCTCGGTGCACAGACATTGTAATAATCTGATACTGTACAGTTTTTAGAAATCATCTGGAGAAGTAAATATCTGAACACCTTGTCTTAAACATTTTATTCATCATGCTAAAATAAAACATCCTGTAATCCGTTTTTTCTTCATTTTTTCCAATTTTTCCAATTTTGGGTGTGGGGGACAAAAAAAGCTTCGGAAAAAATGGGAGGGGGGAGAGTTTTCTTCCTGAATTTTTCCGGTTTTTTTCTGGCCCTTCACATCTCTAGCAAGATTCACTCACAGCTTGGCCTGGGCCACCATTTATAAGAGTCATGCAAATGCCTATCACAGCAGTCTTCACTATTTTTTTTCATCAGGAGCTGCTCTAGCTCCTGTCACCACCACTGAGGCCACTTGGAGGCCTCTTCTCAGGCCAGGGGGCCTCTCCCCAAGAAGCAGTGCTGTGCATCAGACTTGGCTGGAGGCCTTTTGGGGACTCTCTCCTCCACATCTCTCCTCCACATACTACAAACGAGAAGGATCTTGGAATGGTTGTAGATCACAAGCTGAATATGAGCCAACAGTGCGATATGGCTGCAAGAAAAGCCAATGCTATTTTGGGCTGCATTAATAGAAGTAGAGCTTCCAAATCACGTGAGGTACTGGTTCCTCTCTATTCGGCCCTGGTTAGGCCTCATCTAGAGTATTGTGTCCAGTTCTGGGCTCCACAATTCAAGAAGGACGCAGACAAGCTGGAGCGTATTCAGAGGAGGGCAACCAGGATGATCAGGGGTCCGGAAACAAAGCCCTATGAAGAGAGAATGAAAGAACTGGGCAGGTTTAGCCTGGAGAAGAGAAGATGGAGGGGAGACATGAGAGCACTCTTCAAAGACTTAAAAGGTTGTCACACAGAGGAGGGCCAGGATCTCTTCTCGATCCTCCCAGAGTGCAGGACACGGAATAACGGGCTCAAGTTAAAAGAAGCCAGATTCCATCTGGACATCAGGAAAAACTTCCTGACTGTTAGAGCAGTACGACAATGGAATCAGTTACCTAGGGAGGTTGTGGGCTCTCCCACACTAGAGTCATTCAAGAGGCAGCTGGATAACCATCTGTCAGGGATGTTGTAGGGTGGATTCCTGCATTGAGCAGGGGGTTGGACTCGATGGCCTTGACTCTGCTATTCTATGATTCTATGATCCTCTTTCATGTGAAGCTTCATCAAGTCTGTCACCAGGCAGGCAAATTCCAACAGGCTCCCTTGGTCCTTGGATTGGGTTGGATCTCTTCCTCACCCCCGAGGGAGCGCTGCAAAATCTCCCAGGCAAAGTCTGCTTTGCTTGCTTGGACGGTCGCCAGTCATGTTGATCTTTGCCTCTTTTCGAATCCTTCTCCAGCACACCGAATGGGCTGATTGCTCCTGCGTTCTCCTCTCCCCCACACCCCACAGCCATTTATAGCTGACAACGGTCAGGTCTCCCGACTCCCCACCCCTGAAGCTTCCCCCAGTAGCCCAGATCGCAGCAGCTGGCCCACGCCAAAGCAAACAACAAGGCAAAACTAGAAAGCCCCTGCTGAGAGTGAGCAGCTCCTGCAAAAAAGCAAGCAAGACTAAGTCATTGTGATGAAAGAGACAGAGAGCAACACTTGAGATGATTGGGAACTGTCAGGAGCCCTCTGGCCTTAAAGTCACAGAATCATAGAATCATAGGATAGCACAGTTGGAAGGGGCCTACAAGGCCATCGAGTCCAACCCCCTGCTCAATGCAGGAATCCACCCTAAAGCATCCCTGACGGATGGTTGTCCAGCTGCCTCTTGAAGGCCTCTAGTGTGGGAGAGCCCACCACCTCCCTAGGTCACTGGTTCCATTGTCGTACTGCTCTAACAGTCAGGAAGTTTTTCCTGATGTCCAGCCGGAATCTGGCTTCCATTAACTTGAACCTGTTACTCCGTGTCCTGCCCTCTGGGAGGATCGAGAAGAGATCCTGGCCCTCCTCTGTGTGACAACCTTTCAAGTATTTGAAGAGTGCTATCGTGTCTCCCCTCAATCTTCTCTTCTCCAAGCTAAACATGCCCAGTTCTTTCAGTCTCTCTTCATAGGGCTTTGTTTCCAGACCCCTGATCATCCTGGTTGCCCTCCTCTGAACATGCTCCAGCTTGTCTGCGTCCTTTTTGAAGTGTGGTGCCCAGAACTGGACAAACATTGGCCTTTCCTGACCAGCATTCTCTTCCTCAGTGGCCAACCAGATGCCCCAAAAGGCAGCTCACAAGCAGGATCTCTTCTTGATCCTCCCAGAGTGCAAGACGCGGAATAATGGGCTGAAGTTACAGGAAGTCAGATAACGGCTGGACATCAGGAACAACTTCCTGACTGTTAGAGCTGTACGACAATGGAATCAGTTACCTAGGGAGGTTGTGGGCTCTCCCACACTAGAGGCCTTCAAGAGGCAGCTGGACAACCATCTGTCAGGGATGCCTTAAGGTGGATTCCTGCACTGAGCAGGGGGTTGGGCTCGATGGCCTTGTAGGCCCCTTCCAACTCTACGATTCTATGATTCTATGATTCTATGACATGAGCACAACGACATCCTCCTGCCCATGTTCCCCAGCAACTGGTATTAAGGAGCATGCTGTCTCTGATGCCACTGATGGTAGTATATAGCCATCAAGTCTAATAGCACTGATAGACTTATTCCCCATGAAACCAACCATAGAATCATAAAAACATAGAATAGTAGAGTTGGAAGGGGCCTAAAAGGCCATCAAATCCAACCCCCTGCTCAATGTTGCCCATCACTATATACCTTGTGGAAGTGAATTCCATTGTTTTTCTATGCGCCACGTGAAAAAGTGCTTCCTTTATTCTGTCCAGAATCTCCCACCATTCAGCTTTACGGTACGACCCCGTTGGGGTCTAGTAGTATGAGAGAGGGAGAAAAACCGTCTCCACTTTCTCCACACCGTGAAAAATTGTGTACACCTCCTGTTACTCACCTTTTTTCTAATCTGAAAAGCCACAACCGTTGCTACCTTTCGTCTGCTGCTGCTGGTTGGCCACTCGTGTCCTAACACAGCCTTCCTCAACCTGGGGCGCTCCAGATGTGTTGGACTACAACTCCCAGAATGCCCCAGCCAGCTGGCTGGGGCATTCTGGGAGATGCAGTCCAACACATCTGGAGCGCCCCAGGTTGAGGAAGGCTGTCCTAACACAAGGTCCGCCCGTCTTCATGGCTCCAGCCGCGTGGATGTGGCTGAACCCACCATCTTCTTCTCACGTTCCCCCTGTGTTCCCTTCCACCACCAGGCATCGAAGAAGAGTTAGTGAACCAGTCTGTTACCATGAGCGATCTCAACCAGCATTGGTGCAACAAATGCCAGCTCTACTGTTTGCCGCATACCTTCCACTGCTCCTGGTGCAATACTTGTGTGGAGGTAAAGTATGACACGGCCGCTCAAGGCAATACATACACATACGTTATAACCTGTGGTATAATGGTAAATATTGAAGTGCAGGCACTCATCATGCCAGTCTGCAAAGCCACGCCCTCAAGGAGAGTCCGCCTCTCTCCAAAATCCTGTCGTTTTACTCACCTGGGGGGAGAGGACAGGGTTTCCAGCAGTCATTGGGTATCAGTGTTGCCCCGCTCCCGTCCTCTTCCTGTTGGAAGGCGACCAATCACCGCTCGCTTTCCACTAGGACCACACCCACCCACACCCCAGATTGGCCCGGGAACAAGATCAGACAGCGGAAAAGCCGTACTGAAAAAGTCGGGGTAATGCGCAGCTTTGCGGGAAAGCCCCGCAGTGGCTGCGAAGTTGCAGCTGCATCGTATAACTGACGCAGTGCAGATTCACAGCCACTGCGGGGCTTTCCCTGTGTATAGACAGGCCCTATAAGGCTACCAGCTCAGGGTTTTTGGGGAGTCCCCCCCCACACACACACACTTCACCAGGGTGAAGCATTTTGACCTGGTTCTCACAATCATTGCAACCCATCGTGGTTCATTAGCCATAGACAGCGGGTTGCGGCGTCCTCAAACGCCAGGTTGGTAATCCAACCCCCCACCGGTGCAACTTCTCATTACGTGCAAGGTGGGTTGCTGGGGTGTTTGACAAGCCACCCAGAACCTATGGGGCTCTTTTAGGGTTGCGGGGGGGGGGCTGTCAACCACCCCAACAACTGATCCTCACCAGGTTTGCACATAATGAAAAGCTGTGGAGCGTCTGGCTGCACCACCAAATATTCAAAATGGCCACTGCAACGAGAAACCCTGCTGGGAAATTTTTGCCGGGTGGCCTCTCTTTAGGTGTGAACCTGCTGACGTTATCCCAAAGTCAACAAACCAGTACTAACAGTTTTAATCTCCACCAGGAGCAGGTCTCTTGTAAACCTAAGGGGTCTTAATTGTCCATTCCACACCCAGCCAGGGCCGGCGCCAGACTATTTTGCGCCCTAGGCAGGTGCGCCATACGGAAGCCTCTGCCCCGCCCCCCGCGCCCGCGCCCGCTCCTGGCTTCGAAGCCAGGACGCTGGGGTTGGGGGGGCGGGGCGGAGGCTTCAAAGCGGCGCACCCCTCTAGAGGGGGCACGTGCACAGCACCGCGTGTAGTTGGTTGGCCAGAGGGCACGGAGGAAAGAGATCACGATCGATGGGCGCTCCAGGCAGGTCGCACATTATTTTACAGTGGCCATTAGAACGGAGGGCAGGGAGGGGTGAAAGTAATACTGTCGCCCGCGTTCCTCACCCTTTGCCCGTGTGGAGCTTGACTACCTTGTTCAGCTTCGTCTCCAACTGCAACAAGCTCCTGATCCCACCACTGCTGCTGCCGCCACTTCCGCCTCCTCAGCACGGCCTGAAGCATAGATGTAGCTTTGAAGCCAGGACGCTGGGGTTGGGGGGCGGGGCGGAGGCTTTGAAGCGGCGCACCCGGAAGTGGCTTCCGGGCGCACCGTTCTGAAGCTGCTGCCCCGCCCCCCCAACCGCAGCGTCGTGGCTTCAAAGCCAGGAGCGGCTTCTGGCCTAGCACTGGCTTCGAAGCCAGGACGCTGGAGTTGGGGGGCGGCCGGAGCGGCAGCTTTGGAACATTGCAAAGGAAAGCGGCTTCCGGGTGCACCGTTCGGCGCCCTCCTTTGCTTGGCGCTCTAGGCTGCCGCCTGAGCTGCCTCTATGGCAGCGCCGGCCCTGGACCCAGCCACAGTAAAATACTTTGCATTACAACAGGGAGAGCTCAGAACAATATATTGTTGTTGGGAAAATACACACACACACACACGCACACACCCCTACTGTTAGGATCACAGCTAATGCAAGTCGGAAAGGTGCCAGGGCAGTTCAACCTGGCCTTGGGGACCCCGGGATGTTGTATCCTACAGGGGGCCCTTCCGTAACGCTCTGGCCCCACCTGCAGGAATTTGATCATCACTGCATGTGGATTAACAATTGTATCGGATGCCACAACCTTCGCTTCTTCATCCTCTTTGTGGTCTTCCTGTGTGGCTACGACCTGGCCGTGCTGGCCTCCTGCCTGGTCTACATGGCGCTCAACGCCCAGCAGGTTTTCAGCGTGGAGAAGATTTGCACGTATCCTTCGCCCAGAGTGCATTCTGGTTCCAGCTCTGTGTCTCTCTGTGTGTGTGTGTGTTCCCCAACAGTTTGTGACTGGCCACCCCCTGACAGCCATTTTGCAACAAGCCACGCCCCCACAGAAGCCATTTTGTGACGGCACCCCAGGACTTAAAAAAACAAATGAGCCCAAAATATTGGGTACATCTGTCTTATTCCTAATTATGACCTCTCACTAGACAACCAGTCTGGACTGTTTGGCCTCACAAAACAATAGGCGGCATAGCGGTGGCCAGGTGACCTATATTACTGAGGACAGTCCTCTGTTTTGGGGAGCTGGCGGAGGGCAGCCTTCTATTTGAAGGTATCCTTTATTTGATGAGCTGTCCAAGTCCAAGCCTGGTTTCAAGTGAAAGAGCCATAAGGAGGGAGAGCAGAGCACAGCCCACGAAGCTGACTGTCCACAATTAGCACCTTGACAGCAGATGGAGGACACTATTTATTTATTACATTTATTGCATTTATATCCCACCTTTTTTCCTGCAAGGAACCCAAGGCGGCGTACATAATCCTTCTCCTCTCCACTTTATCCTCACAAACAACAACCCTGTGAGGTGGGCTGGGCTGAGAGTCTGTGACTGGCCCAAAGTCACCCAATGGGCTTCCACGGCCGAGTGGGGACTAGAACCCAGATCTCCCAACTCCCACTCCAACACCTTAGCCACTACTACGGAGGAGTGTCTTGTCTTTCTGTTTAAATAATAGTTATGATTTCTAATTCAGCACCTATACATAAAGAACTGCATGTGCAAATGTTGTGCAAACGGGTGTCCTCTTTTTTGGCGATGCGTTTCCTCTTTTTGTTGGTGTGACGCATAAGTGGCCGCCCTGCATGACGCCTGTGATGCTTGTGGACATGCAAAACTACTTCCAAAACTGGCATGTTGCATAGTACGTACCTACTTCCAGTGACAGCCGTGGACCACCTCACTCCGTCCCTCCAACATGTCCCCACTGGTGGTCCTTCCGTCTCTGCCCCTGCCCCAGGACCGAAGGCCTGTTGATCAGGTCTTCACCTCCGTCTTTCTCCTTGACTGACCCTCCTGCACCCAGAGTGCTGGTGACCATCCCTGCCGCCTTCTACCTGTTGCCTTTACTTATCCTGCTCTGCAACCAGGTCAGCAACTTCTTGGCCGCTCAGCACCAGTGCAAGTCCAAGGTACCACCTGGCTGGGTTCAATCGGGGCACATATGAGGGAGGGGGGAACCCTTGAAGAAGGCCCGGAAACTTCAGTTAATATAAAACATAGCGGCTTGGGTACTGACCCAGACAGCGCATCACACTCATTGTGATGGTGCTATATTGATGGTGCTATATAAATAAATAAATAAATAAATAATAATAATAATAATAATAATAATAATAATCACACTCATAATATGCCAGCATTGTACCATGTTCGCTGCTTCTCATTTTGTTTCCAGGCCCAATTCAAAGCGCTGGCGTTGGACTACAAGGCCCATCACGGCTTGGGCCCCCAGTATCTGTGTCTTTAGATTGTTGGTTGTTTTATTATGTTCTTCATGGTTTTAATTTTTGTGAACCGCCCAGAGAGCTTCGGCTGTTGGGCGGTATAAAAATGTAATCAATAAAATAAAATAAATAAAATAAAATCTGGCCCCTACTCTGCTGTCTTTTCTAGGGATGTGCACGGACCCCCCGATCCTCTTCGCGCCCGATCCGCAAATTGTGGATCGGGCCTGATCTGTCTCGATCCGCCTAGGGGCCGCTCTGCTCCGCTGCGGAGCTCCGGCTCCAAATCAAAGCTCCGCAGTGGCAGGGAGTGGCACCGGGTAAGGCCCCCTCCCTCCTCCCCCTTACTTGTCTCCGTCCCGGCCCATCCCAGCTTCACTAGAGCCCACGGCTCAACCAGGAACTGTAGGCCCCGATTGCGGCCTACACTTCCTGGTTGAGCCACAGGCTCTAGTAAAGCTGGGATGGGCGGCGACAGACGCAGGTAAGACCCCCCTCCCCCTTACCTGGCTCTGCCACCGTCGCCGCATGGGCGGCGGTGGCTGCAGGGCCAGGTAAACCCCCCTCCCTCCTCCCCCTTACCTGCGTCCCTCTACAGACCTGCGGCTGCTTCAATGAAGCTCGAGGCCTCAACCAGGAAGACCAGGCCACAGTTGTGGCCTAGTCTTCCTGTTTGAGTCCTCGGGCTCCGTTGAAGCAGCCGCGGGACTGTGGACGGATGGAGGTAAGATCCCCCTCCCCCTTGCCCCCTTACCTAGAGTGACCATATGAAAAGGAAGACAGGGCTCCTGTATCTTTAACAGTTGTAGAGAAAAGGGAATTTCAGCAGGTGTCATTTGTATGCATTCAGCATCTGGTGAAATTCCCTCTTCATCGCAATAGTTAAAGCTGCAGGTGCCCTCCTCTTCTTTGTATCTGGTCAAGAGGGCAGGACTCCTGCAGCTTTAACTGTTATGATGAAGGCAAAATTTCTCCAGGTGCTACAAGCATTCAAATGACACTTGCTGAAATTCCCTTTTCTATACAACTTTAAAGATACAGGAGCCCTGTCCTCCTTTTCATATGGTCACCCTACCTTACCTGGCTCTGCCGCCGTCGCCGCACGGGTGGCGGCAGCGGCGGCGGCAGGGCCAGGTAAACCCCCCTCCCTCCTCTCCCTTACCTGCATCCGTCTGCGGACCCGCGGCTGCTCCAACTGAGCCCGAGGCCTCAACCAGGAAGACCAGGCCGCAGTTGTGGCCTAGTCTTCCTGTTTCAGTCCTCTGACTCAGTTGAAGCAGCCGCGGGTAAGGATGCAGGTAAGACCCCCCTCCCCCTTACCTGGCTCTGCCACCGTCGCCGCATGGGCAGCAGTGACAGCGGCAGGGCCAAGTAAAACCCCCTTACCTTTTTTGTGGAGCTCCGGATTGAGGCGAAGGATCCGCCTTCACCTCGATCCGCTCCACAACGCTCCGCAGCTCCCCTGATCCTCTTCACCTCCGCCTTAAGCGGAGGCGAAGCCCCCCGATCCGCTCCTGCTTCTCCAGTCCAAGGAGAAGCGGAGCACATCCCTAGTCTTTTCAGCATCAAGCAAATAGCTCTTTATTCAAGAGGCAGCCGGACAACCATCTGTCAGGGATGCTTTAGGGTGGATTCCTGCATTGAGCAGGGGGTTGGACTCGATGCTCAATGCAGGAATCCACCCTAAAGCATCCCTGACAGATAGGGCTTCCAACTCTGCTATTCATAGGGCTTCCAACTCTGCTACTCTATGATTCTATGATTCTCTCAGGCCTTTTAATCCTCTGCATATTCCTGCTGTGCTCATGCCTTTAAGTTTAACACATTTTATCATTGTTATGTTTTTAGATCTTGTCGTGCGATGTCAGTTATTTCAGCCTCTCCTGCTTTTAACGGATCGTGTTATTATACCGCTTTTAATTCGCTGTATTCATTTGATTCGCTGTTGGAGTCTGTTTGTGTTTTTATTGTATGTCGTCCGGAGACCTGTTTCCTAAAAACATCCGTCTTTACGCCTCCATGTTGCTTTCTGCAGGCTCTCTCCTCCAGCCAGACTTCCGCCCGGGACCGGTACTACTTAGCTTTTTGCAAGCAGCAGGGAGCAAAGTGAGTGATTTGGGGAATTCGTTGAGCAAATCTTTCCTTGCCGATTACTGCCCTTGCCTCAGAGCTTCTCTACATTTTTTTAAAAAGTCACACTGCCTTCCCAGGCCTTTCTACATCTTATTTCTTTTGCGGGGCTATGATCAGCGCCATTGCAAGAGTGGCCAAGGTTAAGGTGACCATATGACCAGATTTGCCCGGATTTGCCCGGGTTTTTGATGACAAATCCGGGAGTTGGAGGGAAATCCGGATTTTTCCCCCAAAGAGCAGCTCTAATGGGAATTAACAAAAATGCCTATAACTCTGTCATTTTTTAAGATAAAGTAATGAAACTTGGCACAATGGTAGCTCTTAGGAAGGGCTTTAGTCATACCAAATTTGAAACAGATCCGTTCATCCATTGATTTTTTAGGAATTTTTTAAAAATTGAGGTTTTAAAATTATTATTTTTAAAATCGTCATTTTTAAAGATAAAGAGATGAAAGTTGGCACCATGATAGCTTTTAGGTAGAGCTTTAGCCATACCAAATTTGAAACAGATCTGTTCATCCATTGATTTTTAGGAATTTTTTAAAATTTGAGGATTTAATTTTTTAAAAAAATATGTTTTTTTTTAAAGATAAGGAGATGAAACTTGGCTTCATGATTGCTCTTAACAAGGACTTTAGCTATGCCAAGTTTGAAACAGATCTGTCCAACCATTGAGTTTTAGGATTTTTTTTTAAGTTTGAGGTTTTAAAATTATTATTTTTAAAATAATTTTAACATGGTGACCATGTTGTCCTCCTTTTTGGTTTCCAAAATATGGTCACCCTAACAGTGCTCCATTGGTTCCATTCACATTATTGAGACAGTGCCATCTAGTGGTGTAATGATAGAGCAACGCTGAACTCACACACTGGGAGATTGCATGATTTCCCAAACATTCCCGCATTATCTCTGGATTTATTTATTTTTTTAAATCCACAATTTCCAAGGGATAGCGTGGGAGGCGCCCTGGATGCTGACAGCATCGTGTAATTGGACCCGCAAACTTCAGTGAGTGGCCAATTAGAGCATACTGTAAATCGCTCGTTTAGTGAAGCGCTGAGCATTAGGGGCTGTTACTCAATGAAAATCTGAGTTGGTAGATGATATAATACTGCTGCACTACTGCTCTCCTTGTGGGCGTCCCACAGGCAGCTGATTGGCCACCCCGTAAACAGAATGCTGGATGAGATGGTCCAGAGCTGCAGAACCTCAGGCCCAGGGGTCTAATCCAACCCTCCAGATAGCCCTGCCCTGTGTCAACCAATCATCTGGTGCTTTCCGGGCTTTTGTGCAGGTTTTTCCCCATCCTAAAAGCAGAGAAACTTCTCCTAAGAGTTACCAGCAATAAGAGCTTTAAGCTGGTGTGTTTCCGGGGGCAGGTGAAAAAACATCTGTTCCGGCTGGCCTTTGGCGGGGGGGAAGGGGTAGTCTGGACCTTTGTTTATGTGTTGTTTATATATTGGATTTTTAAAATATATATATATTCGTATTTTAAATGTTTTTAAATGTTTTAATATTGTAGCATGTTTAATTATTTTAAGTGTACGTGTTTTCATGTTTTGATTGTTTTAACTGTACTTGTTTTGATTTGTAAGGCTGCTTTGAGTCCCAGTATTAGGGGAAAAGGTGGGGTGATGATAATGATGAAGAGAGACTGAAAGAACTGGGCATGTTTAGCCTGGAGAAGAGAAGATGGAGGGGAGACATGAGAGCACTCTTCAAATACTTAAAAGGTTGTCACACAGAGGAGGGCCGGGATCTCTTCTCGATCCTCCCAGAGTGTAAGACACGGAATAATGGGCTCAAGTTAAAGGAAGCCAGATTCCAGCTGGACATCAGGAAAAACTTCCTGACTGTTAGAGCAGTACGACAATGGAATCAGTTACCTAGGGAGGTGGTGGGCTCTCCCACACTGGAGGCCTTCAAGAGGCAGCTGGACAACCATCTGTCAGGGATGCTTTAGGGTGGATTCCTGCATTGAGCAGGGGGTTGGACTCGATGGCCTTGCAGGCCCCTTCCAACTCTGCTATTCTATGATTCAATGATGATGATGATGATGTTGATGATGATGATGATGTTGATGATGATGATGATGATGGACCCCCTGGGTTATGCCCATAATTTCATCAACTCCTCCCTCCATCCTGCAATTCTTCTCACAGGTACAGAGTAAGGTCGGCCATGCCGATCCCAGGAGCCTCAGCTTTGGAAGCCGCTAAGACCTCTGAGTTCCAGCGCGTCCCCTGGGCTTCCAGCACCAGCCAGGCGGTCCCAGGTTCCTGCCCGCACAGCTGCCCCCAAGGCCTGTCCAGAGAGCAGAAGGCCCGCAAGGCATGGCACCACTTCCTGACCGCCGTGGGCAGCCTCGTGCCTCGAAAGGACCCCAGGCTGGGAGTATCGGCCGAGCAGGTGGCAAAGCAGGTGAGCAAAGCGTGAGAAAGCCCAGGTCGAGCCGCCTAAAGGGACCTGGGTATCGGATGACACCTTCCGTTTGTGCCGTGGCTTGGATTGTTGGGGCATTTTAGCTTAGAATGGATTGAGAAAGGGGGAAAGGGGGAAACAGCAGAATAATATTCCAGAAAGGAGGGATGTGAAGGAGTGAACAGAGAGGACATAGCGCTAGTGTCAAGGTTCAGCAACATAAGGGTATCCTCATAATTCCCACCATGGCCATAGCTAGACCTAGGGTTTATCCCTGGATCGTCCAGGGGTCAAACCTGTTCATCTAGGTGACACACAGGGGATCCAGTGCTCAGGCAGGGGCGAACCCTGGATGATCCCAGGATAAACCTTAGCTCTAGTCTCTCTCTCTCTCTCTCTCTCTCTCTCTCTCTCTCTCTCTCGCTCGCTTGACTAACAGAAGTGATAGCAGATCCCTGTCCCAAAACACTTACAAATTAAATGTCAAAGCAAGAGGGGGAGAAGAGTGGAGCAAGGAGATCAGTGGAGACAGAGGCCACTTTCCAGTGAGGCTTTTACTGTGCAAATGCACTGCCACATTGAGGGTGTTTTACAGGATGTCCAGTTGACGACGTCTTCCATTTCCTGCACTCCTGGGTTTTCCCACTGCTGTTTCCATCTTTTTTCATACTGGGGAAAAAATCTGTTAAGAAAAAAAAAAGATGGTTGATGATGATTTACATTTATATACCGCCCCACTGCCGAAGCTCTCTGGGCGGTTTACAAAAGTTAAAAACAGTGAATATTAAAAAGAAATATACAAAATTTAAAACCATTAAAAGCGCAAAATACAAACAAAAACAGACAATATCCATTTGAAAACAACTATTCTGGGGTCAGTTAAGAAACTCGGCATATTTTGTTAAATGTTGTTAAATGCCTGGGAGAAGAGAAAAGTCTTGGCCTGGCGCCGAAAAGATAACAGTGTTGGCTCCAGGCGAGCCTCGTCGGGGAGATCATTCCATAATTGAGGGGCCACCACTGAAAAGGCCCTCTCCCTTGTTGCCATTCTCCGAGGCCTTAGCTAGACCTAAGGTTTACCCCGGGGTCGTCCCTGCCTGCTCCCCAGATCTCCTGTGTGTCATTTACATGAACAGGGATGACCCCGGGACGATCCCGGGATAAACCTTAGGTCTAGCTAAGGCCCAAGGTTCCCTCGGGGTAGGCACTTGGAGGAGGACCTTAGATGTTGAACGTAGTGTACGGGATTATTCACAGAAGGTAGCTTCACTGAGGGAGGGGGCCCATGGAGTGGGCCCAAACTCTGGTGCCGGCACTGCCCCGATTCATTGAAGAGCTGCTTCAAATGAGTATATAAGCTTGTTGAACAGGGACGGGTGGCGGCGGGATCATATGTAGAAGATGAAAAGCTACAGTCTCCCCAGCCATGGCCAAACAAAATTGCCACTCTTTCTTTGGGAGGGGGGCAAATTGAGGAGGGGGGCAGCACAGGTGTGCCCTGCCGTGCCTTAGAGGGGCGGAAATGCCTTGCCAGTTTGGTGACAGCTCCACGCTCCCTCCCCGCAGGTCGGCAAGAAGGAAAAGAAAACCAGCTGGAAGCTGAACGCCGCGGACAAATGCGTGGAGATCCCCAGTGAGTAGACCTGGGGCGGTCGGCTCTCCAGCTTGCCTCTCCAACAGCTCATTTGAAGGGGGGCGGAGAGAGAGCTGGACACACTCCGTTTAAGTGCTCTAGGGCAGGGGTCCCCAACCCCCGGGTCCCGGACCGGTCCCGGTCCGTAGCCTGTTAGGAACCGGGCCACGTTCTCATTGACAAAAAATGCAATTTCTGCATTGACAACAACCAAAAGGAGATTGCGGAGTAGACTGGACATAAGCGACACACTTTGGGTGTCACTGTCTCCCATCACCCCCAGATGGGACCGTCTAGTTCAGTGGTTCCCAAACTTTTTCAGGTAGCCACCCCCTTGGTTCCACAAACTCATGACCAGTGCCCCCTACCCTACTCTATAAAAATCATTATTCAGAATAGCAGTTTTCAACAACCCACTAAGGAAGATAATAACAGTAAAATTCAAAACAGTAACAATTAATTGAATATTTATTCAAAATCCAAAGCACCCTCCGCAGGCTTGCCAAGGGAGGGAGGGAAAAGAGAGTGAACGCCTCTGTTTTGCAGCCGGCGTGGCGGGGCACACCAAGCAGGGTATATCTCTTCATTAGCATTTTGGTGCTTTTGAAACATTTCAGTTCACCGTTAAAAAGACTCTTCTTAAAAGGTATAAATACATGTGTGGATTCTTCCCCTATATGGCATGGGACCAAACTACCTTCTCCCGTAAAAATGTCCCTAGGGTTTTAAGACCTTCTGGAGAGGCGCTTCTCGGAAAAGACCACCTCGAGTGCCCCCCTGCTGCCCCCTTGCCTCTTAACGCCCCCCTATGCAATCCCACTACTCCCAAGGGGGCAGTACCGCCCACTTTGGGAACCACTGGTCTAGTTGCAGGAAAACAAGCTCAGGGCTCCCACTGATTCTGCATTATGGTGAGTTGTATAATTATTTCATTATATATTACAATGTAATAATAATAGAAATAAAGTGCACAATAAATGTAATGTGCTTGAATCATCCCAAAACCATCCCCGGTCCGTGGAAAAATTGTCTTCCACGATACTGGTCCCTGGTGCCAAAAGGGTTGGGGACTGCTGCTCTAGGGGGAATCTACACGTTGTCGTCGAGGCGCTTCCTCGCACCCGTAGTGCACATGGAAGCCTTCTCGATTCACATATGCTTTCTTCAAATGTGCCCCTAACCGCTGAATGACCGATCTTTTTTACCTGGTCTTATGGTGACGGTAAGCCCTTGCTACTTACAAAGTGTGTATCAATCCTGCACTGTTTCCTCCCCTCCCCGTCTTAAATCATTTGTTGACCATATATGGTCACCTGTCTGTTAGAACGTCTTAACCAATGACTGCTCAGTACATTTTCGGCAGGAACCGGAACCATTTTGATTCATTGCTTTTCGTGCTTGTGCTGAAGTTAGTCCTTTTATTTCCCACTTAATCAGTAGTATTCCCTTAACAATCTTTTTTTTAAAATCCTTTTAAAATTTAATTTCTGCGCAACAACGCACATGCGCATAAACAGTTAAACATGAAAAAAAGAGGAAATACGGGGACTTTCGGGGACGTCATTAGCGGCGACGACAAAAGCCCGCCTATACTCAACGCCCTGTTGCGACTAAAGGGGACGAGATTTGAAGGATGTGTGACCTGGGATAACAAAACACAGTGCAGTAAAGGGACAGATATCACGGCAGGCAGAGATAAGCGCTACGTTTTGGTTCGTTTTAAATAAACTGTGCGAGGAGGTGCACAGTTATTCCTTATTCCTCTCTACTCAGCACTAGTGAGGCCACACCTGGAGTATTGTGTATGATTCTGGGCATCCCATTTCCAGAAGGACGTCGACAGGTTAGAGCAGGTTTGGAGGAGGGCAACAAAGATGACGCGGGGACTTGAGGACACGCCCTGTGAGGACAGGCTGAAAAAATTGGGGATGTTCAGTCTGGAGAAATGAAGACTGAGGGGAGACATGATAGCAGTGTTCGTAAAAGGCTACCACAGGGAAGATGGCCACTGATCAGATAATCTTGCCAGAACCAAGCCTGGCCCTGCTGTCCCTGCCCAACGCTCTAAACCCCTCCCTTATCCATAAAGAATTGGTATTTATCCTCCTTACGGCAGCTCATTTAGAAATCGCCGAACATTGGAAGGATCCGAAGGGCCCTACACTCACTGGATGGAAAGGGAAAGTGTGGGATATAGCCTGCTCTGAAAAATTAACCTACCACCGCAGAGTCTCGTCGGGCCAACTTAGCTATGACCCATTCAATGAAATATGGTCTCCTTTTCTCGATTACATCAATGGTACAGATGTGGCATCCAACTCTGGTTTAACAAATCTTCCTCTGACCACAGTAAATTGAAGGAAACAAGCTCGGTTCGGCATCTACAGAAATCGTGTTTGTGTATTTATTAGAAACACTGTCTGACTTGTATGTTTTTTTATATATATTTAACTTTTTTAAACTGCTTTGTTAAATAGAGTTTAATAAATATTATTAAAAAAAAAAACTATTTTCCATGGCCTCAGAAACCAGGACCCGAAATTATTATGGGTATAAGTTACACCTACCTAGATTCCAAACAAATATAAGGAAAAACTTCCTGATGGTAAAATCTGTACAACAGTGGGACAGTCTACCTCTGGAGGTTGTGGGTTCTCCATCTCTGGCAGTTTTAAGAAGAGGCTGGGCACTGGGGCAGCCATCTCTCATTAATTGGTTTTCTTGCACATGGTAGAGGGTTGGACTAGATAATCCTTGTGGCCCCTTCCAATTCAACAATCCTATGATTCTATAAATCTGGTGCCCTCCAGATATGTTGAACCACAACTCCCAGCATGCCCCAGCCAGGACCGGAACTGCTTTTCAGAGCATCAAGAGCACAAATGCGAAGGACGCTGGCCCTGCCTCCTTTTAAAACTGACCACTCTATTTATTTTATTTATTTATTTATTCATTTATTACATTTTTATACCGCCCAATAGCCGAAGCTCTCTGGGCAGTTCACAAAAATTGAAACCATATTATTATTATTATTATTATTATTATTTATTTATTTATTTATTTATTTATTTATATAGCACCATCAATGTACATGGTGCTGTACAGAGTAAAACAGTAAATAGCAAGACTCTGCCGCATAGGCTTACAATCTAATAAAATCATAGTAAAACAATAAGGAGGGGAAGAGAATGCAAACAGGCACAGGGTAGGGTAAGCAGGCACAGGGTAGGGTAAAACTAACAGTATAAAGTCTGCACAACATCAAGTTTTAAAAGCTTTAGGAAAAAGAAAAGTTTTTAGTTGAGCTTTAAAAGCTGCGATTGAACTTGTAGTTCTCAAATGTTCTGGAAGAGCGTTCCAGGCGTAAGGGGCAGCAGAAGAAAATGGACGGAGCCGAGCAAGGGAAGTAGAGGCCCTTGGGCAGGCGAGAAACATGGCATCAGAGGAGCGAAGAGCACGAGCGGGGCAATAGTGTGAGATGAGAGAGGAGAGATAGGAAGGAGCTAGACCGTGAAAAGCTTTGAAGGTTAACAGGAGAAGTTTATATTGGATTCTGAAGTGAATTGGAAGCCAATGAAGAGATTTCAGAAGCGGAGTAACATGGTCAGAGTGGCGAGCCAAGAAGATGATCTTAGCAGCAGAGTGGTGAACAGAAACCAACGGACTGATGTGAGAAGAAGGAAGGCCAGTGAGAAGAAGGTTGCAGTAGTCCAACCGAGAAATAACCAATGCATGAACAAGCGTCTTGGCAGAAGAGACAGACAAAAATGATCGAATCCTGGCAATATTATACAGGAAAAATCGACAAGATTTAGCTACTGCCTCAATAATAAAACAACCAACAGGTTAAAAGCACAAATACAAAATACAGTATAAAAATACAGTATATACTCTAGTATAGCTCCTGCAGCTTTCACTGTTGTGATCAAGAGGGAATTTCAGCAGGTGCTGCCTGTGTGCAAATGACCCCTGCGGAAATTCCCATTTCAGTACAACTGTTAAAGTTACAGGAGCCCTGTCCTCCTTTCCATGTGGTCACCCTATCGCAGGCTGGATTTGACCCAAAAGGCTGAGGCTTATTTTTATTTATTTATTTATTTATTACATATTTATACTGCCCAACAACCAAGGTTCTCTGGGCCACAATTCAAACCACAATATACAGAAGTCAGAATTTAAAACTTTAATATATATATTTTTTAAAAGTCATAAAACCGGGAAAAGTTATAATCCAAGGAAAGCTTGCCTAAAAAGATGTGTTTTCAGGAGGCGTTTGAAAGATGTTACATTTTCCGCCTCCCAAACCATACAAGGGAGGGTTTTCCAGAGGATGGGTGCCGCTACAGAGAAGGCCCCGCTGTCGAGGTTCTTTGTGACGACATTCTGCTCGTCTTGGAATGATGAGCAGGGCCTCTCCTGACGATCGTCATGTTGTCTGGGCTTGTATAATGGAAAGCGGTCTTGCCAGATATCCTGGTCCCAAGTTGTTTAGTGCTTTATGTGAGCTAGGGTGACCTTATGACAAAGAGGACAGGGCTCCTGTATCTTTAACAGTTGCATAGAGAAGGGAATTTCAGCAGGTGTCATTTGTACATATGGGGAACCTGGTGAAATTCCCTCTTCATCACAACAGTTAAAGCTGCAGGAGCTCTACTAAAGTGACCAGATTTAAAAGAAGGCAGGGCACCTGCAGCTTTAACTGGTATGATGAAGAGGAAATTTCACCAGGTTCTCCATATTTATTATTATTATTTATTTAAAATATTTATATCCCGCCCTATATCACTAAGATCTCAGGGCGGCATACAGATCAAAACATACAGTATAAAACAATAAATATACACAGTTAAAAACAAATTAAACCATAATCCAAGTTAAAACAATATATAATTTAAAAGCAATTGATGCAGTTAAAACAGTTAAAACAATGTGCCAGGGAGTTTAACCATCAAAGGCTTTGTTAAAAAGCCATGTTTTTACTTGGCATTGAATTGCAATCAATGCTGGTGCCAATCAGGCCTCCAAGGGGAGGGCATTCCACAGTCGGGGTGCCACCACAGAGAAGGCCCTCTCCCTTGTCCCATCATAATGTATTTGATGCATTGGTGGGATGCAGAGAAGGGCTCCTCCAACAGATCTAAGGTTTTGGGCAGGCATATATAAGGAGAGGCGCTCTCTCAAGTATCAAGGTCCCAAGCCGTTTAGGGCTTTAAACGTCATTACTAGCACTTTGAATTCCGACCGGAAGCGTATAGGCAGCCCGTGCAGTTCCTTTAAGACCAGTGTTATGTGGTCTCTGTAAGATGTACCTGCCAGCAGTCATATATACAAAGAACTTCCCTTTTCAATACAACTGTTAAAGATACAGGAGCCCTGTCCTCCTTTCCATAAGGTCACCCTACTTCTTGGGCATCCTGGGCTTCTGGGTCCAGGTTCTCCATATATACCAATGACACCCGCTGAACTTCCCTTTTCAATACAACTGTTAAAGATACAGGAGCCCAGTCCTCCTTTCCATATGGTCACCCTACTTCTTGGGCATCCTGGGCTTCTGGGTCCAGGTTCTCCATATATACCAATGACACCCGCTGAACTTCCCTTTTCAATACAACTGTTAAAGATACAGGAGCCCAGTCCTCCTTTCCATATGGTCACCCTACTTCTTGGGCATCCTGGGCTTCTGGGTCCAGGTTCTCCATATATACAAATGACACCTGCTGAACTTCCCTTTTCAATACAACTGTTAAAGATACAGGAGCCCAGTCCTCCTTTCCATATGGTCACCCTATGTGAGCAGAGCTATGTGGGCAGAGCTTGACGCCCCTGCTGTGAAAGGGATGCACGCAGCACCTGGGACAAAATTAATGCATCCCTCTATTCTC
Source organism: Elgaria multicarinata webbii (assembly GCF_023053635.1). NCBI lineage: Eukaryota > Metazoa > Chordata > Lepidosauria > Squamata > Anguidae > Elgaria > Elgaria multicarinata. Next base: position 4,470,164 of record NC_086178.1, read on the forward strand.
ATTTTTCCTGCCCGTCCCAGACATTCTGGATTCTACAGAGTTGCTGGACCCAGACCGCGACACTCACTGGAAATGCCAGATCCACAGCACCCGGCGAGGTCCCTCGTCATCTGCAGCCACCCTCCTCTACGTGTCCGATATCTGAAGGGAACCTCGGAGGATCTGCTCCTTTATTCCAGTGACTGCAGTTTTTGTAATGGGGAAAGTACATAAAAGCATTTGCAAAGTTGGGGTCTCCCAGAGGGCTTCAGTTCCTCTTGCCTTCGTTTGGAATTGTTGGGCTGGCTGGGGGTGGGGTGGGGGGCAAGGCCTAGGATGGGGGCTACACCAGGCCTCGAAGGAAACCCGTTCATGAGCTGCGGGGCAGAAAGGGAGCAAGTCCTGGAGTTACACCAAACACCTGAAAGAGACGTTGAGGTTTTTAGTTCTGGTTGAGGCCCATGGAGAAAAACTATGTTATTTATTTGAGAATTGAAAAGGGGTATTAATATGCTATCAAATAGGAAAACAGAAGTGGACAGGAAGCCCGATTCTCCAGTATCCTGGGACAAGGGGAAGTGCTGGATTTGGGGCAACAGGGCGGGAGACAGGGCCAGGATCTCTTCTCGATCCTCCCAGAGTGCAGGACATGGAATAGCGGACTCAAGTTAAAGGAAGCCAGATTCCGGCCGGACATCAGGAAAAACTTCCTGACTGTTAGAGCAGTACGACAATGGAATGAGTTACCTAGGGAGGTGGTGGGCTCTCCCACACTAGAGGCCTTCAAGAGGCAGCTGGACAACCATCTGTCAGGGATACTTTAGGGTGGATTCCTGCATTGAGCAGGGGGTTGGACTCGATGGCCTTGTAGGCCCCTTCTAACTCTGCTGTTCTATGATTCTATGAAATACTTGAAAGGTTGTCACACAGAGGAGGCCCAGGATCTCTTCTCGATCCTCCCGGAGTACAGGACGTGGAATAACGGGCTCAAGTTAAAGGAAGCCAGATTCCGGACGGACATCAGGAAAAACTTCCTGACTGTTAGAGCGGTACAACAATGGAATCAGTTACCTAGGGAGGTGGTGGGCTCTTCCACATTAGAGGCCTTCAAGAGGCAGCTGGACAACCACCTGTCAGGGATGCTTTAGGGTGGATTCCTGCATTGAGCAGGGGGTTGGACTCGATGGCCTTGTAGGCCCCTTCCAACTCTGCTATTCTATGATTCTGTGATCTCTCCCTGTGGGCAGCATCTGGAAGGAAGTTCTTCTGCACAAGCCCCAGCTGCAAGGAACACCTTCATGCTTTTTTGCCGCTCTGAGGAATTCCAGTGAGGCGAGCATCAGACGTCTCAAGGGGGACACCAGGGGCTCACCTACACCAAGCAGGATACTGTACTATGAAAGTGGCATGAAGGCGGAATATGAAAGGCAGGAGCCACACGACGGCTTTATAGCGGTATTGAAGTGCACTGACAACTGTTGGGGCCCATGACACAGACCATACACCGCCGCTTTCATACTCCTTTCATAGTGTTATATCCTGCTTGGTGTAGATGTGTCACGAGCCCCAACAGTTGTCAGTGCACTTCAATACTGCTATCAAGCAGTCGTGTGGCTCCTGCCTTTTCTATACCGCTTTCATACCCCTTTCATAGTGGAATATCCTGCTTGGTATATAGATGAACTCCAGAGCAGCAAAACATTATTTCAGGCCTCACCCACCAGGTCACCTGCTTTGCAACCTAAAAGTCTTGATTGCTGTTCCTAGCAAGGTCTCCAGGTGGCAGTACTGCTCCGCTACCATCCAGCTTTTGGTTGACCTGTTCCCAAAAATCACTTAGGGCACGTGGTGTAGTCTAAGTTCTGAAGGACAGGAGCACAACATGACAGCCCCCAAATCCTCACCTCCAAAGAGTGTGGATAGACTCATCCCCAGAGTATGTACACGTGGATCAGACCCAGGGTCCAGCTAGTCCATCCATTTATTTATTTATTTATTTATTTATTTGCATTTCTATACCGCCCAATAGCTGACGTTCTCTGGGCGGTTTACAAAATTAAGACAATTCAAAGTCTAAAACAACAGTCGAAAACCATAATATAAAATACTCACACAATGGCCCAAGGGAAACCCTCAAGCAGGACATGAGTGCAAGAGCACCCTCAAGCCCATGTTCCCCAGCAACTGTTCCCCACACAGGCTTACTGCCTCAGGTAGCACATAGCCATCAGGACTAGTAGCCATTGATAGCCTTCTCCAAGTATTTCTCCAACCCCCTTTTAAAGCCGTCCAAATGGGTGGCCATCGCTACATCTTGTGGTAGTGAGTTCCATAGTTCAACTGTGTGAAGAAGTCCTTCCTTTGAGCTGTCCTGGATCTCCCGCCAATCAGTTTCATGGGATGACCCCTTGGGGTTGTAGTATTATGGGAGAGGGAGAGAAATGTCTCCCTGTCCACGTTCTCCACGTCACGCATGGTTTTTTTACGGCTCTATCATGTCTCCCCTTCCTTGCCAGTCCCAGATGTAACCTTTCCTCATAGGGAACCTGCTCCAGCCTCTGGAACTTTTTCGTTGGCCTTCTCTGCGCTTTTTCCAACTCTACACTATTGGGCACAGTGGGTCTGGCTTCCGAATAAATGTACATAATATCAGGCCATTGTCGCAGCATGTGCAGGGTTTTTTTTTCTTTCTCCCCCGGTGGTAAACACAGGTAAACATGGTGGGGACAGTTGTGCTTTAGGCAAAAATATTAGCAGTGCAGATGAACCCTGACCTCCAAAGCAAGCTGGGGTCCATGCCTTGGAAAGAGAATCAGCTGGTCTCCAAGGCGCCAGCCTGTGTTAGCGCAAGGGGCAGTGACCCACTGGGTTTTAGCCAGATTTGATATCTCTCCAACCTCTGGCCATGTCCTTAGAACTTTTTCATCCACATGATAAGAACTGAGATTTGCCAGAAATCAATCCCCTACTGCAGCCTTCCCCAAACCACTGCCTCCAGACTGGCCATGCGGACAGGTCTTGCGCAGGAGTTTTATTTATTTACTTATTTATTGACTTATTTCTTACATTTTTATACCGCCCAATAGCCAAAGCTCTCTGGGCGGTTCACAAAAATTGAAACCACAATAAAACAACCAACAGGTTAAAAGCACAAAATACAGTATAAAAAGCACAACCAGGATAAAAACCACGCAGCAAAATTGATATAAAATTAAAATACAGAGTTAGAACAGTAAGATTTAAATTTAAGTTAAAATTAAGTGTTAAAGTACTGAGAGAATAAAAAGGTCTTCAGCTGGCGACGAAAGGAGTACAGTGTAGGCGCCAGGCGGACCTCTCTGGGGAGCACGTTCCACAGCCGGGGTGCCACAGCAGAGAAGGCCCTGCTCATAGTAGCCACCTGCCTCACTTCCTTTGGCAGGGGATCACGGAGAAGGACCCCTGAGGATGATCTTAAGGTCCGGGCAGGTACATATGGGAGGAGGTGCTCCTTCAAATAACCTGGCCCCAAACCGTTTAGGGCTTTAAATGTCAATACCAGCACTTTGAATCAGGCCCGGACCTGGACTGGCAGCCAATGAAGTTGTAAAAGGACTGGCGTAATGTTATCTCACCAGCCAGTCCCTGTTAGTAAACGGGCTGCCCTGTTTTGTACCAGCTGAAGCTTCCGGACCGTTTTCAAAGGCTGCCCCACGTATAACGCATTGCAGTAATCCAAGCGAGAGGTTATCAGAGCATGGATCACTGCTCTGGTAGTTGTGGTCCAATTCCAAAAGGAAGTCCTGAATCACTGCCTAGACTCAGTAATGGGCTGGATGAAGGCCAATAAACTGAAATGGAATCCTGGCAAGGCGGAAGCCCTGTGGGTGAGTGGTTCCCAGATCTGGGAGATAGGACCATTGCCTGTTCTGGATGGGGTTGCAATCTTCTGAAAAAAGATCAGGGCAGGATCTACACTATTCATTACACCGTTGTTTAAGTGCATTGTTGCGTCCTCCCTTGCTACGTTACAAAATGCAGCTTGAGCCCAGTCAATCGAAATACCTTTTCTTCTATCGTTTTACCCCGGCACACTCTTCTTTAGAACGTTCTTCATTATGCTCATACCGGCTCTGAAGTAAACCTCCTTCTTCCGGTGACTCTGAGCTAGACCTGCCGGGATAAGCCGGCAGGGAGGCGGGGTGACGCGTAGGGACGAGGGAAGCCCTGCAGCGTCTTAAAGGGGCCACGTGCGCCCCGAAAGATAAGCAGTTTTTTAAAAAAATTAAGCCTCTGTCCCCTCTTTCACCGCCCTCCCTCCCCCTCCCCCTCCCCCTCATCGCGTTGTGCCAGCTCTCCCTCCCCTCGTCTAGAAAAGCCCTCACTTGTCCTAATCAGGAAGCAAAGACCATGGTCACGAGACATGACTTTGAAAGACGGCATTGAAAACAACGAAAGGTTGGGGCACATTGTTAGTTTTAAAACGATTTTAACAGAAAGTGGAACGGTTTTAAAAGTCAGAAGAAACGTAACAACAACAGCATCACGTGACTGCTGACGTCATCTCTGCCAACTTGTTACGTTTCATCTAGACAAGTGTAGACGGGCCCCAGGTCCGTTGTCTGAAGGTACGCATAGATCGGTGGCACGGAGTGCCTTTTACCCGCTTCAGTGGTTCGCTGACTACTGCTTCTCCTGGACAGAGATAGCTGGGACACAGTGGTACATGCACCAGTAACCTCAGGACTGGATTACTGCAATGCGCTGTATGTGGGGCTGCCCTTGAAGCTGCTCCGGAAGCTGGAGCTGGTGCAGAACGCTGCAGCTCAGCTGTTATCAGGAGCTGCCTCTTTCCAGCATGTAACTCCTCTGCTGAGGGAACTGCACTGGCTGCCTATTCGCTACCGGACCAGGTTTAAGGTTTTGATACTAGTGTACAAAGCCATAAACAACTTGGGACCAGGATACCTGAGAGCGCCTGCTTCCCTATCAACCTGCCCAGTCACCGATGTAATCAGAAAGCATGTTCCTGATGGTTCCACATCAACCTACGGCCAAATTGCAGTCTGTCTGGAGAAGAGCCTTCAGTGTGGTGTCCCCTCCTCTCTTTGGAACTCCCTGCCTCTGGAGGTCAGGCAGGCGCCAACATTGTATGGCATCCAGCACCTCCTGAAAACAGCTTTTTTTGCAGGAAGTCTTCCTTGACTGACCAGCCATGGTTTTTATCAGTCCTTTTTATCTTTTTTATCATTTTAACTTTTCTTGTTCACCACTCCGGAATCTGTTTACATGTGGAAGGAAAAGGAAAGGAACCTCTCGTGCAAGCACTTGAGTCATTGCTGACTCCTAGAGGGACGTCTGCTTTTGTTGACATTTTCTTGGCAGACTTTGTAGCGGGGTGGTTTGCCATTGCCTTCTCTAGTCGCGGCTACCTTTCTCCCAGCTAGCTGGGTACTCATTTTACCGACCTCGGAAGGATGGAAGGCTGAGTCGACCCGAGCTGGCTGCCTGAGAACCAGCTTCCGCTGGGCTCGAACTCAGGAAGTGGGGAGAGTTTTGGCTGCAGTAACCGCCGCTTACCACTCTGCGCCACATATATAAATGCTAGGCATGTGCTCCGCTCCGATTAGGAGCGGAGAAGCAGTAGCGAATTGGCCTGCTCCGCCTTACCCAGAGGCGGAGTAGAAGTGGACCGCGGACCCCTAGAAGCAAGGCAAAGAGAAGCGGCCATTTTTCGGAGCTCCTATTTCAGGCGGAGCGCTCCGATCGCCATCTTGAAAACATTTCGCCCATAGGATTGCATTGCGGGAAATAATCGCAGATAACTGGGTTGTTTTTGAAGCTATCGTTCTGAAAATTCTTGTGCTCAGAGAGTCGTGGATGGGGGTCATTTTGAGACTACTCTCAACTTTCTGCGTCCTGTGGTTCACGTGCAATATTTTTTTAAAAAATCGGGTACATTTACAATACAAACGATAGGGTAAACCGGCTGCGGCGCGGCGGGGTTTATTTGAAGCGATGACAGGCACATTCAACTCCCAATCCTGATGAGAATTGATCACCTCATGAAGCATCATCCTCCAATCCCAGCGTTGGAGGGGGGACTAAGGCAGAGCCACCCTGAGAGCTTTCTGCTTTGTGTCTCTTTGTGGGTTGGCGTTCGTGGAGGGAACACTTAGTTATAGGTGCTGCTGCTGTGTTTGGACTTTGGAGATAGATTAGGATTTAGCTTGGCGCGTGTGTGTGTGTTTGTTTGCTTCTTTCTGACTTTTAGCTTAGTTTGCCCTGTGTTTTTCCCTTACTTTGATTTAATATAAACTTTATTTTTAAATTTTGGAGTGTGTGTTTGGTTGGTTGGTTGGTTGGTTGTCCCCCCCCTTCCCTCTCTTAAAGCCTGACTGTGTTTCATCTTCCTTCTGCTTTTGTGAAAGCTTTCTTTTGAAAGCATACACACACTTCTTGTCCCATTTCCTTACATTTATTAGTAATATTCTTAAACATATTATTATATTCTTTTACATATTCTTAGTAGTATATATATTAGTATATTCTCATACATATTATTAGTAGTATTAATATTTTATTCTTCTTATACATATTAGTAGTAGTGTTTGGTTGGTTCTTTCCCCCCTCCCCTCTCTTAAATCCTGATTGTGTTTCCTCCTATCTATATACAAAAAAATACCAAAAAAATATTATTCTCTTTTTCTTCTCTGTGTAACTTGGACTGTGAGTGTGCTGTGTGTGCACTGCTTTTGTGAAGTGCAACAGCCACAGATTGAGCATTTTGGGGAAAGCATACACACACTTCTTGTCCCATTTCCCTACATTTAAACATATTATTATATTCTTATACATATTCTTAGTAGTATATAGTATATTCTTATACATATTATTAGTAGTATTAATATTTTATTCTTCTTATACATATTAGTAGTAGTATTAATATTTTATTAGTCATCATGAGAAGAGGGAGCCCGCTGATGGACCTAGACGAGGTCCTCAGCACAGTGGAGGGGGAGGAAGAGGAGGCAGTGGTCCTCCAGGATGTGGGGGCTGAGGAGGAGGAGCAGCAGGCCGAGGCTCTCTCCCCAGTCTCATCCCACCCCTCTTCCGCTGCCACCCCTGTTTCTGTGGCAACACCAGGGAGCTCAGGCGGGCAATTGGTGGTGTCACCACGGAAGCGAAAGACAAGCATCGTGTGGGACCACTTTGAGGTGGGAGCGGATCCCCGCTTTGCTGTCTGTCGCCACTGCAAACTCACCCTAAGCAGGGGTTCATCGACAGGGCATTATGGAACCAGCAGCATGAAGATGCATCTTCAGAGGCAGCACCAGGCGATCTTGCTGGGGAAAGAGGCGGGCAAGGCGACTGGTTCCAGGGGAAAGCCGAAGGCTGCTGCTGGCACTGCCACTCTAAGCAATCCATCTCCCATCCCCACAAGGGTTAGGCAGGCAACCCTGCAGGACATGGGGTGGGGGAAGTATGGACCCACAAGATGGCGTTTTCCAATGCCCACCCAGGGTGCTACTGTGGTGGGGCATCTGCCGGGACTGACTCCTCCCCAATACTAGATCTATGACATGTCACTCTGCCTGCACCTCTGCTAGCCTGTCCTCCTCAGTGACCGACTCACTGGGATGGTTTGCGTTTGCAATGCGTGACTAACTGTAGTGCTGGCTTAGAAACCAGCCATCCTTGCCTCACTTCCTTGTGCCCCCAGAAATGCCCGCAGCCTGCCTGCCTGCCTGTCTGTCTGCCCGCCTCCCCCGGGGTGCTGCTGTGGTGGGGCATCTGCCAGGACTGACTCCTCGCCTGCTCTGCCTGCCTCTCTGCCCGCCTGGTGCCTGGGAGATGGGCTTTGCGGTTCGTGCCCAATGCGTTAGTGCTGCCTGCCTGCCTGCCTGCCTGCCTGCCTTCCCTCCCTTCTCGCCTTCCCTCCCTTCTCCCCTTCCCGCCTCGCAGGGATGGTGTCTTGCTTTGACTCAGGGGAGAAGTCCTTCCTGCGCTCACTTAGACTTTATCAAGTTCAATAATCCATTTTTCAAGTGTGGAAGAAGATTTAGGGTTATCTCATGGCATGTTGGGATTTCCTTTGAACTGGCCCCATTGAGCTGTCTGCATTGCAACTTTAATCCCTGATATACTGGAGTGCCCGATTTTCAAAACTTCCCCTAACATCAGGGGATGATGGGATTGCCTTGAAACTTGGCATCCATGTGGACACATGGGTAAGCTGTCATGGGACCAAAGGATAGGTTTCTGACCTGCAAATTGACGTAGTTGTAGAATGGGACTTGATTTGGGGTGCCAAAAATCAGGGGATGATGGGATTGCCTTGAGTCTGGGTGTCCATGTGGACACATAGATAAGCTGTCCTGGTGCCGAGTTTGAGGTTTCTAACATGCAAATTGACGGAGCTATCCCAAGGGGTGTGAATGGGGTGCCTGATTTTCAAAAATTCCCCAAAAATCAGGGGATGATGGGATTGCCTTGAAACTTGGCGTCCATGTGGACACATGGATAAGCTATCATGGTGCCAAGTTTGAGGTTTCTGACATGCAAATTGACGTAGTTGTAGAATGGGACTTGATTTGGGGTGCCAAAAATCAGGGGATGATGGGATTGCCTTGAAAGTTGGCGTCCATGTGGACACATGGATAAGCTATCATGGTGCCGAGTTTGAGGTTTCTAACGTGCAAATTGACGGAGCTATCGAAAGGGGTGTGAATTAGGGTTATGGGTGGTGCGTTAGAGGTTAGAGCCGCGCCAAAAATCAGGGGATGATGGGATTGCCTTGAGTCTGGGCGTCCATGTGGACACATGGATAAGCTTTCATGGTGCCGAGTTTGAGGTTTCTAACATGCAAATTGACGGAGCTATCCCAAGGGGTCTGAATGGGGTGCCCAATTTTCAAAAATTCCCCAAAAATCAGGGGATGATGGGATTGCCTTGAAACTTGGCGTGCGTGTGTATATATCCATGAGGTGTCATGATGCCAAACATGAGGTTTCTAACTTGAACAGAAAAAAAGTTGTATAATTTTTTAGCTTTCCATGCAACCCTATGGGGGGAAAAACGGAGCTCCGATCCGGATCCGGAGCTCCGAGCGGAGCGGAGCGGAACTGGGCGGAGCGGGGGCGGGGTGAAGTGGCCCGCTCCAAAAATCATGGATCTGCAAGTGAAGCGGAGCGGGGGATCCGTGCACACCCCTAATAAATGCTGTAAATAAATAAAAATACGATATGGGTCCTCTCAAAAACTAATCTAACCAGAACAAAGACCCAGTACGCACATACACAATACATTTACTTTGTCCATTAAATTTATGGAGACACGTGTCAATGCCAAAGCAAATATATCAGGATGCATCAATACATAGGTGAAAATGCACATTAGAAACTCATGACTCAGACTCTTATGGCAACAACTACGGAGTACTGGTCAAATTCCGTCTTTATCAAGTCACTGGAGAAGAGGTTTGACCACCTTGGGAAGGGGCAGGTTGAACATTCTTTTGGTTTGGCGCTGATGGAGGTTGTGAAGTTGAGGTCCTGCTGTTCTTGCCCCCACAATTCAGAGTAGAGAGGGCTGACTACATGGGATAAGGCAACTGCCCACAATTTTTCTATCTGTGGCACACGGGATTGGCCTCATCAATCCTTCCACTTAACTAGTGTTGAGGAACATGACAGGGAGATGATGGGCTGGGATGTGACAAATGAATCAGTGGATGGGCAGAGAGCATTAACTGGAAATATCGATTGGTTCTAAAACCACTTCCTTTTTTCGTCTTCTTTTTTTTCTATGTAGAAAAAATTGCTACATAGAAACTTCAAACAGCTTAAATAAACCACAAATGGAGGAACACACAGGAGGGTGGGGTGCTCATCAGGGTGGCCTGAACATTGGGGAGGGAGAGTGATGCTTCAGCAGGGTTGATTCCCACAATCCAGATGTGCTGCGGAATTCTCTGGCCTCTGCCTGGGCCACCCTGGGCCACTTGGCTGACAGCAATGAAGTCGCAGCACTGCAGTTAGTTCAAGTCAACAGTGCGATATGGCTGCAAGAAAGGCAAATGCTATTTTGGGCTGCATTAATAGAAGTATAGCTTCCAAATCACATGAGGTACTGGTTCCTCTCTATTCGACCCTGGTTAGGCCTCATCTAGAGTACTGCATCCAGTTCTGGGCTCCACAATTCAAGAAGGACGCAGACAAGCTGGAGCGTGTTCAGAGGAGGGCAACCAGGATGGTCAGGGGTCTGGAAACAAAGCCCTATGAAGAGAGACTGAAAGAACTGGGGCATGTTTAGCCTGGAGAAGAGAAGATTGAGGGGAGACATGAGAGCACTCTTCAAAGACTTAAAAGGTTGTCTCACAGAGGAGGGCCAGGATCTCTTCTCAATCCTCCCAGAGTGCAGGACATGGAATAATGGGCTCAAGTTAAAGGAAGCCAGATTCCGGCTGGACATCAGGAAAAACTTCCTGACTGTTAGAGCAGTACAACAATGGAACCAGTTACCTAGGGAGGTTGTGGGCTCTCCCACACTAGAGGCCTTCAAGAGGCAGCTGGACAACCATCTGTCAGGGATGCTTTAGGGTGGAATCCTGCATTGAGCAGGGGGTTGGACTCGATGGCCTTGTAGGCCCCTTCCAACTCTGCTATTCTATGATTCTAAGTCCTCTGGCTGTCGAAGGTAGCTGCACCTCGTGATTCAAGCAATCACTTGGAAAAGGACAGTGGGGTTGGACCTCTGAGGGAGAAGGCGAGACGTGGCGTGGATGGTCTGGTCTGGAAGTGGCCTCCCCAATTCAGTTCAACTGTGCCTTTTCCTCTCCTGGGACATGCTTTTGAACAAAGTCATCAACAAAGCACCCGTAAACTTCCGTGAGCAGACAGTCATGTCCGTGCCATATATTGCTGGTATAGAGATGCTCCCTGTGGTAAAGGAATGTATGAGCAAAGCAGCTGAGATAGCTTAAATGGATGAAATGTGCAGTCCTGATTTCGGGGACAACAAATGTTCAGAGGTAACAGTGGGATAGAGGTGGGATTCCCCTCACCATCCCAAGCCTCCCAGGTCTACAGCCTGCAAGAGGAGGGCCCCGTGAATGAAGCCCAAACCTCCACAAAGCTGAACACATCTGGAGGGTACCAGGTTGGGGAAGGCTGCTTTAGGATCAGTGGAGGCTGGTCACTCCGATGTCAGTGGGGCAATGAATCCACTCTGGGTTTCAGTCAGAACCAGTCAGGATCCTCTAGGACAGCCTTCCTCAACCTGGGGCGCTCCAGATGTGTTGGACTACAACTCCCAGAACGCCCCAGCCAGCTGGCTGGGGCATTCTGGGAGTTGTAGTCCAACACATCTGGAGCGCCCCAGGTTGAGGAAGGCTCCTCTAGGAGCTCTTTGAAGTGCAGAGCCACAAGCCTCCACTGTTTCAAATAAATCCAAGGCCGAAAGAAGGGGCCTGGAGAGGTGTGTCCTGAGTTTGACGTGGTCCAAGTCACCAGCCAGCGAGGGCCAAGTGTACTTTAATGGAAATATTTCACTAAAGGGTGGTCTTTATTTTCATAAACTTTAAACACCTGGAATTCTGTTCTGCAAACTCCAAATCCCTAACCAAAGAAGTCTTGTTCAAAGACACAAGGGAGCCTTTCTCCTTTTGCCACTTCAAATATTATGTCCCGGGCGAGGTTGTTATTGCTGGCTTTTTGGCCGGTGGAATTTTAAAAATATATGTTCAGCAAATGGACTGAGGTCTTCTACTTGGTTTAACTAAAAAAAAAAAAAAAGTTTGTCTCCTTCACTAGACCGGAAGGCTAAATGTTCAAAAGAAGAACAAACTAGAATTTACACACAAATGCATGTAGAAAAGTCCTGAGAGTTTAATTTTAAACTAATAGTGTCAAGGCACACAACTACTAATATGAATAAGGAGTATGCAATGCTTATTAATATGTATCAATTTTAAATTACAACATCTCTCTCTCTCTCTCTCTCTCTCTCTCTCTCTCTCTCTCTCTAGTTTTTAAATGGATATTGTCTGTTTTTGTTTGAATTTATGCTTTTTGTGGTTTTAAACTGTGTATATTTCTTTTTAATGTTCACTGTTTTTAACTTTTGTAAACTGCCCAGAGAGCCTTGCCTATGGGGCGGTATATATATACATATACACACACACACACACAATATTGTCATTATGACAGTGAGAAAATGTATTACAATTTTTATTATAATGCCGAAACAACTAAGTAAACTATATATGAAACATTAAACAGAACACAAGGTTAATTAGATATCTTGTTAATGAAATATTAAACAGATTTCAAGGTCAAATGAGTATCTTTAGTATTAAACAGATTCCAAAATTAAATAGATATCTTCAATGTTAATTAGGCTGTGTTGAATTTAATCTAAAAATCCATTCCACCTCTTTTCTTAAAAGTACACCTTAACCTTAGATGTTTTTTATTGTATTTCCATGTGTATTTTATGTTTGTATTTCTGTTTGTATTTTAGGTAATGGTTTTGTGGTATGGATGTCTAGGATGTTTGAAATAATTAAATCATTTAAACAGAAAAAAAAGTAAATTATCATAAGCACACCAGTTATAGTTGTGACCTTAACCCTAACCCTTCACTAACGATTTGGAAAGTCCTGGGAAGGCATTGTTATTTTAAAACTGAAAAGCCGCCTTGAGACCCAGCGATTTTGACTGGAGAAGCAGCAGTGGGAAAACGGAGTACCTAATTCTTTTTTCGCCATCTGTTTTTCGCTTCAAATTACTTTCCCAACTTCTTTCTCGCCTGTGAGTTTTTAGTTGTGTAATTGACACTGAAAACACGCAATTGATCAAATCAAATGTTATTGGCGTGTGTTCAGAGGAGGGCAACGAGAATGATCAGGGGTCTGAAAACAAAGCCCTATGAGGAGAGACTGAAAGAACTGGGCATGTTTAGCCTGGAGAAGAGAAGATTGAGGGGAGACATGACAGCACTCTTCAAATACTTAAAAGGTTGTCATACAGAGGAGGGCCAGGATCTCTTCTCGATCCTCCCAGAGTGCAGGACACAGAATAAGGGGCTCAAGTTAAAGGAAGCCAGATTCCAGCTGGACATCAGGAAAAACTTCCTGACTGTTAGAGCACTACGACAATGGAACCAGTGACCTAGGGAGGTTGTGGGCTCTCCCACACTAGAGGCCTTCAAGAGGCAGCTGGACAACCCTTTGTCAGGGATGCTTTAGGGTGGATTCCTGCATTGAGCAGGGGGTTGGACTCGATGGCCTTGTAGGCCTCTTCCAACTCTGCTATTCTATGATTCTATGAATGGAAGCAGTTCAGGGGAAAGAGGACTCAGAAGGAGTTCAGAGGAGGGCAACCAGGATGATTAGGGGTCTGGAAACAAAGCCCTATGAAGAGAGACTGAAAGAACTGGGCATGTTTAGCCTGGAGAAGAGAAGATGGAGGGGAGACATGAGAGCACTCTTCAAATACTTAAAAGGTTGTCACACAGAGGAGGGCCAGGATCTCTTCTTGATCCTCCCAGAGTGCAGGACACGGAATAACGGGCTCAAGTTAAAGGAAGCCAGATTCCAGCTGGACATCAGGAAAAACTTCCTGAATGTTAGAGCAGCATGACAATGGAAGCAGTTACCTAGGGAGGTTGTGGGCTCTCCCACACTAGAGGCCTTCAAGAGGCAGCCGGACAACCATCTGTCAGGGATGCTTTAGGGTGGATTCCTGCACTGAGCAGGGGGTTGGACTCGATGGCCTTGTAGGCCCCCTTCCAACTCTACTATTATTCTATGATTCTATGGGTTGATTAAAGCACAGGGCCTCAATTAGCCGACCATTTGGCCTAAGTCAGACGTAGGTGATTCATGGGCCACGAACCACGTGTGGTTCGCTGCTCTTTCCTTCTGCAGCCCCTGCTGCCTCGACGCCAAATTTATCACCAAAATTTGGCAGTGGTAAAAAAGCCGCATTCCTGCTCTTAAACACAGTGCGTGGAGAGCAAAATTGCACTCCGCAGAGGCAGAGGTGCCCCCGGACATCACCCACCCCTGGCCTAAATGGAAGTTCAAATCCATCTTCTTGTGTATTTCTGGGTTTCAGTCAGGAAGTGGGAAAGCCAAACAACAGCTGAAGAAACTGCAGGATGGCATGTGGGTGATGGATGAGTGCAAGCTATCTCCTCCTCGCTTGGTTTGGACTCCCGTATGGAAATATGGTGTGTGAGGGTTTGTTTCAAAAGCCTGAGTGTACGCAATCCTTTCCACCACTCCTTTCCACCACCAGAAAAAGGCATGGTTCAGCAAAAGGGAAAAAGAATGAATAAGACATCTGATGACCTGGGGATTTTTTTTCCTCCCCCTGGAATGCAGGCATTGAGAGGACAAAAGACAACCTAATTTGGGTCCCCACACATAGTGTCTCCCCCTCACATGTAAAACATTGTGCATGGTGTACAAAAAGTGTATCTGCTGACGTCAGCTCTTGTAGACAAAAGTGTCTGCCATAGCAGATGTGTTAGTCCTACCAGAGTGCAGAGCATGGAATAAATGGGCTCAAGTTACAGGAAGCCAGATTCCGGTGGGACATCAGGAAAACTTTCCTGACTGTTAGAGCAGTACGACGATGGAAGCCATGACCTAGGGAGGTTGTGGTCTCTCTCACACTAGAAGCCTTCAAGAAGAGGCAGGTGGACAACCATCTGTCAGGGATGCTTTAGGGTGGATTCCTGCAATGAGCAGGGGGTTGGACTCGATGGCCTTGTATTAGGGTGACCATATTTTGGAAACCAAAAAGGAGGACAATATGGCTGCCCTCAGGAGGCGTGGCCAACCCAACATGTCCAGCCCCCCCCCAAGGAGGCATGGCCTCGGTCAGCTTCCATTATCATTATTAGCATCACCATCATTAGTAGCAGCAGCAGCATTATCAATATCATCATAAGCATCCATTATCATTATCAGCATCCATTGATTGATCGATTGATTCACGTAAGCATGTGCAGAAGACCTTAACCCTCACCACTGCTGCCTCTCCCTTACACACATAATATTGGACTGGGACAATCACAAGCATTACCTGTCCTTGCCACCACTGTCCTCCCAGTACCTCCGCCACTGTCTTCACTCCCCATCACGGGAGGCTGGGCCAGGCCATGCTGCAGCAGGGAGCAAACTGAGCCCCACCCCTTGCCTCGTGTCGAGGGTGACACAAAGCACGGGGCAGGGCTCCATCTTCGCTCCCCGCCATGGGAGGCTGGGCCAGGCCCAGCCACCCACAACAAGGAGCAAACTGAGCCCTGCACCTTGCCTCATGACGCAAGCATGAGGGCAATGCGAGGCAAGGGGTGGGGCTCCATCTTCGCTCCCCATTACAGGAGGCTGGGCCAGGCCCAGCCGCCCACAACAGGAAGCGAAAAAACTGAGCCATCTAGATAGACGCTGGGGGGGGGGCTGGGAGACGCATTCCCAGAAGTCCACAATGCATCTTCCAGCTCCGACCCCAGCGCCGACCTAGGCTTCTCCTGCACGCTGGCGCTGGGGGGACGAGCTGGAAGACGCGTTCTGGACTTCTGGAAATGCATCTCCCAGCCCCCAGCGCCGATCTAGGGCGGCTGTGAGAGGGCTGCAGCACACATTCCCAGAAACCTGGGAACATGTACTACAGCAGCCCCAGCCCCTGCGTTTTGTCCAGACATAAGTGGGGAAACAGAGATTTCCCCCTGGATTGGGTTTGCCCTCCCAATTCCGGATATGTATGGGCAAAACCGGACGTATGGTCACCCTACTTGTAGGCCTCTTCCAACTCTACTATTCTATGATTCTATGATTTTAGTCCTTAACGTGCCACAAGACTACAAGTGGTTTTTCCTGCAACAGACATGAATCTCACCGTACGCTACATTCAGCATCCAAGGCCGTCCTCCATGTTCCTCCTCCGAGGGAGTCTGAGAAGGCAGCAACATGAGAGAGGGCCTTTTCGGTGGTAGCCCCCCAATGTGGAATGATCGCCCCAACAAGGCTCGCCTGGCACCAACATTGTTATCTCTTGTGCACCAGGTTAAGATCTTCCTGTTCTCTCAGGCATCTGGCAGCATATGAAGTGTTTTTAAATGAGGTCCTGGATTCGTCTAATGGTTCTAGTTCTCTCTCTCCCCAGCATCTCATTTTCTTGTCTCAGACTTTTATTCCTTGTATTGCACACTTGTGCAAAATGATTGCTGTTTCCCCCCCCATCTTCCCCCATGCTTGGCATTCCTCCATGTTGCTATGTTCCACCCCTTTTACAGACTTTTTTTCTTCCCCTTGCCAGAAGTAGTTTTGTGGTGAGGCCTTCCTGCCTGTTTGTAACCTGCTTCTTGTCTATTCATTCCATACACGTCTCGGGACTTGCTCTGCAATATTGTACTCGGGACACCTCATGTGCTCTTGCTATTTTTAATGCCTTTTCTAGGTTCAGGTCTTCCTCCTGCAGTAATTTCTCTTGGTTCTCTTTTGAGTTACTTTACTGTCCTTTATCATACCATCACTGTCATGAAAAGCACAATCTTTAGCTATCGCGCGTGATTGTGTGACCCACTCATCTCCTGCTTCAGTTGCTCCTTGCTGCCTTAGTTAAATTATGGAACTCACTACCACAAGATGTAGTGATGGCCACCAAGCTGGATGGCTTTAAAAGGGGGTTGGATAAATTCCTGGAGGAGGCGAAGGCTATCAATGGCTACTAGCCCTGATGGTTGTGTGCTATCTCCAGTATTTGAGGCAGTAAGCCTATATGCACCAGTTGCTGGGGAACATGGGTGGGAGGGTGCTGTTGCACCATGTCCTGCTTGTTCATCCCTGGCCGATGGCTGGTTGGCCACTGTGTGAACAGAGCGCTGGACTAGATGGACCCTCGGTCTGATCCAGCATCAGGGCTCTTCTTAGGTTCTTATGCCTTTCATAAAACAGTTTGTGCTGGATGGAGACAAAGGGCCTTCCTAGACGAGGCCTTAGCGCGCCTTCTGATCCGGTTTCCCTGCTGTGCATCCAGATGATGCACAGGGGAATCCGGAGGCAGGCCGCGCTGAGGCCTCCTTCAATGCGCCATAAGCGAATGCGCTTATGGCGCGCTTTTTCCCCAGCTCCGGCCTCAGGCCGGGGCTGGGGGAAGTGTGGAGACTTCCGCGGCTTTTTGTGGCTCCTCGCTTACTCGCGAGGAGCCGCGAAAAGCCACGGACCTGGCACAGTGCTCATAGGAGCGCTGTGCCCATCGGCAGGGGGGGAAAGAGAGGGGAGGGGCAAGGATGGCAGGGTGGGTGGCACGGGGGGAGGGGGGTGAGATCATGCCGTGCGCCGCCCGAGCAAGCAGCCGAGTGGCGCTTGCCCGGGCAATGCCTGGCAAATGCCAGGCATTGCCCGGGCAAGCACCAAGCGGCTGCTTGCTTGGGTGGCGTGTGGCGCGATCTCCCCCCCTCCCCCCATGCCACCCACCCTGCCATCCTTCGCCCCCCCCGTACAAAAACTTTTTAAAAAAATGCTCACCGTCTCCGGAGTCTTTGGGCCGCACCCAGCCCCTTTAAACAACAACAACAAAATGGCGGACGCCGCAGGGACGTGATGTCCCTGCGCGTCATGTGTGTGGAAGCCTGGGGGAGGCGTGCTAACGGTAGCGCGCCTCGGCCCCGCCTCCCTGCCGGCGTAAGCCGGCAGGTCTAGCAAGGCCCATAGACTCATAGAATCATAGAATAGTAGAGTTGGAAGGGGCCTACAAGGCCATCGAGTCCAACCCCCTGCTCAGTGCAGGAATCCACCCTAAAGCATCCCTGACTGATGGTGCACAGTGGCATGGGGTTAATTATATGCTGCAGAAGCCACCGCACAGCCATTCCAGGGCCTTCCCCGAAGTTCCGAAGCAAAAAGTTGGGGATTTACCCCAAGTTTTTTGTCTGGAGCGCGGCGAGGACAGAACATCACTGTCTGTCGCTGCTGCTCTAGGGTCACATCAGAGGCATGGCCGGGCAGATAGCGACCCCTGATTGGTTGCCGTCCACCCAGGCAGGGGTGAGGGGGCAAGCAGAATGACCGCCACAACACCCCTACGCTGCTTCCGTGGGGAGAAGAGTCTCCCTTTCGCTGGGGTGGGGGAAGGTTCTTCCTTTCCCTGTCTTCAATCTCCACAAGGGGGGAAAAAACAGGGAGAGAGGAAGGTTGGTAGCAGCTCCCCCGTCCTCGATCCATATTAACACCACGCTCTCTCCTTTGCATGGGGATAACGGGGCACAACCCCACAGGAGTGAAAGCGTAGGGTTTGGGGGAAATGCGGTTCCAACTCAGCGCCATAAAGATACCCCCTAGGTGTGCAGGATGCTTCAAACAACACAGGCTGTACTGTAGTTTTCTTCCTATCCTATGCAAATAGTTTCCCACTAGCACCTCCCAGGCTATTCAGATCTTTCTGCCTTTCTGCTCAATGCTGATCTGGAACTGTGCAGCCTTTTGTTCTTCAGACCACTTGCCTGCTTCTGGGCCTGCAAATATTAGTTCCATGAACGCATAGAATCGTAAAATCATAGAATAGCAGAGTTAGAAGGAGCCTACAAGGCCATCGTGTCCAACCCCCTGCTCAATGCAGGAATCCACCCTAAAGCATCCCTGACAGATGGTTGTCCAGCTGCCTCTTGAAGGCCTCTAGTGTGGGAGAGCCCACAACCTCCCTAGGTCACTGGTTCCATTGTCGTACTGCTCTAACAGTTAGGAAGTTTTTCCTGATGTCCAGCTGGAATCTGGCTTCCTTTAACTTGAGCCCCTTATTCCGTGTCCTGCACTCTGGGAGGGTCGAGAAGAGATCCTGGCCCTCCTCTGTGTGACAACCTTTTAAGTATTTGAAGAGTGCTATCATGTGTCCCCCGCCCTCAATCTTCTCTTCTCCAGGCTAAACAGGCCCAGTTCTTTCAGTCTCTCCTCATAGGGCTTTGTTTCCAGACCCCTGATCATCCTGGTTGCCCTCCTCTGAACATGCTCCAGCTTGTCTGCGTCCTTCTTGAATTGTGGAGCCCAGAACTGGCGCAATACTCTAGATGAGGCCTAACCAGGGCCGAACAGAGAGGAACCAGTACCTCACGTGAGGAACCAGTACCTCCAGTGGGCCGAATTTTCAGCAATGTTCCCATTATCAAAGTCTATAAGTGCTGAGGCTGGAGGCCATCTTTAGTCTATTTTCAGCTTTTAGCTCTTTTTTACTTCTGACACCATGTTCTGTCTCTGGTGTCTCATAAACAGGCTGGCACACCATTTTGAGTTTGTAACAACAACCTCCTTATTCAGGCTTCCAGTACTTTACCACATTGTGTAGTGCCCTTTATCGCCCCCCTGGCAGCCTGAGAGAATGTATCCTTGACTATTTCTATATATGTATTACAGTCCATTGTTTAAAATCGTTTTAAGATATATGTTGTCTGTGGGTGTGCTGTCTGTTTATATGTTTTATGTAAATGGTTTTACACTACAATGTATTTTAATGACTTTTAATATTTTTAACCACCCAGAGAGCTTCGGCTAGGGTGTCGTGTTTCTCGAAAAACCTCCCGCCTTCTTGGGAGACAATAACGAGGCCTGCTAAGTAATCCACAAAGCTTTATTCAAGCAATAACATCTCTTCCCACCTGAAGAGAGTCTAATCTCTAGGAACTTTCCCCTAGGCAAAACTATGCAAACTAAGCGAGACAATTGTCCTTTCAAGAAGAACAGAAAGCCCTTTCCCAGAATGCTTTAATTTCAGAGAGACTAGTTCTGAGGCAGCTTCTGACGGGATGCCAGCTGGGCTGACTTCCTCTCGCCTTCCTTTCGCTCTGCCCGTTTTAGTCTGCGACATACTCTAGGATCGGCTAACTTCTCTGTGCTCTCCCCTTCCGAAGAATGTTGGCTTCCCACTGACTGTGTATTGTTTGCCCTTGAGGAGATAAGCTCTGGAGAGGGTTCAGTCCCAGCTGGTGAAGAGCCTGTGAGAGCTTCCTCCCCCATTGGTACAGGTTTGGCCTGTTTCTGGTGCCAACTCCTCTACTTCAGAGGCCATAGCTAGACCTAAGGTTTATCCCTGGATCGTCCAGGGGTCAAACCTGTTCATCTAGGTGACACACAGGGGATCTAGTGCTCAGGCAGGGGCGAACCCTGGATGATCCCAGGATAAACCTTAGGTCTAGCTGTGGCCAAAGTCTGATTCTGACTGACCACCTGAAACAACTTCTTCCAACCCAGGGGGGCAGGGCTAGACATGACATATGGGTTAGAATAGAAATAATAATAATAATAATAATAATAATAATAATAATAATAATAATAATGTTTTAACATGACAGCCAGCATCAGCTGAAGGTTTCTGAAGGCCCTTCTGCAAGATGCCCTCTATGGGCCTCCTCTTCAGTGAGTCTACCTCTTCAACACTATTGTCACCATCTGCTCTTGATTCTCATGGTCTTGCTCAACACTGATGCCATTTTGCTGTTGACAGGCGGAGAGCCAATGAGCAAATAGGCCGCACCATCTCCTCTTCCTCTTTCTCACCACCGTTGTCTGGGCCCGAACGAAAGGCAGGCGAACAAGTAGGTTGCCGTGGTGAAGAGGGGTGAGCAATTCCAGGGATGTCTTGTCAGTCAGCCCCTATAGGGATTTATTTATTTATTTATTTATTTATTTATTTATTTATATTTATTACATTTCTATACCACCCAATAGCCGGAGCTCTCTGGGCAGTTCACAAAAATTAAAAACATTCAAAGTATAAAACAACAGTATAAAACCATAATATAAAATACAATATAAAAGCTCAACCAGATAAAAACAGCAGCAATGCAAAATTACAAATTTAAAACAGCGAGTTAAAATTTATTTATACACTGTTAAAAGGCTGGAAGAATAAAAAGGTCTTCACCTGGCATCTAAAAGCATATAATGTAGGTGCCAAGCAAACCCCCTTAGGGAGCTCATTCCACAGCCCGGGTGCCACAGCAGAGAAGGCCCTCCTCCTGGTAGCCACCTGCCTCACTTCCTTTGGCAGGAGCTCACGGAGAAGGACCCCTGAGGATGACCTTAGGGTCCAGGCAGGTACATACGAGAGGAGGCGTTCCTTCAGACAGCCTGGCCCCAAGCTGTTTAGGGCTTTAAATGTTAATGCAGCACTTTGAATCTGGCCGGACCTGGACTGGCAGCCCATGAAGCTGGAAAAGGACTGGCGTGATGTGGTCTCATCAGCCAGTCTCTGTTAGGGACTCAAGGGTTGCCTGACTGTGCCTACCTGACTGGGGGCATAGGTGTGCGCAAGGCGTGTGCGGGGTGTGCCCAGGCACACCCTAATGTCTCAAGACAAATTGAAGGGGCCATTGAGTAGGGATCCAGATTCAGCAGGAATGGCCCTCCAGCTGTTCTGCCACCATGCTGAAGAACCTCTGCCTCTGAGAGGGCACCGTTGGTCCTGGCGGCAGGAGCAAAAAGGAATCACTCTGCTGGGAGCCGCTCTGCACTTCAAAGAGGCCAGGAGCATCTCCTCGTTCCCTCCCCCTGTAACGGCTCTCCTGCGGTCCGGCAAGCTGAACGCAGAGTGCGACATCAGTGTTTACAGTGTTCAATAAAAAAACGAATAAAAATAATGTCCTTCATGATTGAGTATTAAATAAGTGTTTGCCTTTAAAAAATAAATAAATAATAATAGTAATAATAATAATAATAATAGTAATAATAATAATAATAATAATAATATTCCCTGGTGATAAAATGTGCTCCCTATGGCTAGGGGATGCTGGGAGTTGGTATCTCAGCAAGAGAGTAGAAGACAGCCATGGTCTCCAAACCCTGCTTGGGTTCTTCCATCTAGTTGGCCACCGTGGAAGGCACCATGATGGCCAGGACAACCCTTCCCAACCTGGTGCCCAGGGCCGGCGCAGCTAAGGAGGCGGCCTAAAGCATCAACCAAAGGAGGGCGCCGAACAGTGCGCCCAGAAGCTGCTCTCCTAGAGCGGCTTCCAGGTGCGCTGTTCCGAAGCCCCCGCCCCGCCCCCCAACCCCAGCATCCTGGCTTCGAAGCCAGGAGTGGGCACTGGCTTCGAAGTCAGGACGTTGGGGTTGGGGGGTGGGGAGGTGGCTTCGGAACAGCGCACCTGGAAGCCGCTCTAGGAGAGCAGCTTCTGGGGGCACCGTTCAGCGCCCTCCTTTCGTTGACGCTCTAGGCCGCCTCCGTAGCTGCCTCTATGGCAGCGCTGGCCCTGGGCACCAGGTTGAGAAAGGTTGTCCTGGCCATCATGGTGCCTTCCACGGTGGCCAACTAGATGGAAGAACCCAAGCACGGTTTGGAGAGCATGGCCGTCTTCTACTCTCTTGCTGAGATACAGGTCATTAAAGAGGTCTGCTGTTCATCCTCAAAGTTCTATTCAGTAAATAGACGTCTCGTCACACCTGAACGGAGTGTGAATGCCAGGAGCTATCCTCTAAGCTTAATTAGCCTGACGAAGCAAGGCAGTCATGGTTTCCCACCGTACCTCACAGGCTTTTATCGAACCCCTCCTTCAGGGAGGGTCTTCAAGCCGTAACCTCTGCCATGTAACTAGTCTCACCTCCTCTCAATTCTGCCCAATTTACCCTGCAGTGAACTCTGGGCACTGTCCATTCCGATGCTTTTCTTTGTCAGAGGGGGATGCTGGGAGTTGAAGTCCAACCCATCAGGAGAGCGCCAGGTCGGAGAATCCTGGAACGGGCCTTTGATTTGATCCAGAACAATTCTTTGTTTAGGTTTCACAAACCAACGGATGAGGCCACCAAGAAGCCTGGCCAGCCAGCAACCCATGGGAGAAACTCAAGCAATGTAGAACTTCCAGGCATGGCTGGCAGCCTGCCCTAACCCCTGGTTTGTGTGTTGTGCTTCTGCCTGGTCTATTAATGGATTGTTTTGAGCCCTGCTCGTATCTTTGGGAGGCAACAGGATCAAGGACGATGCCAGAGACAGGAGGAGACATAGCAGTTCTGGCTGGGATCCAGCAGGTCACTGCCCGTAGAGCTCTCACAGCCTGGCGCCTTTGAGAGAAGAAAGTATTTTTTTCACACAGTGCACATGTCCCCTACAGAACTCACTACCACAGGACACACCAGCTGAGATAGCTACTAAAGCCGATTGGCAAATTCGTGGCAAAGAGATTTAGCTAAGGCTTGGGGAATGTCTACATCATGCATATATCTCGGGGTTGTATCTAGGTCGTCCCTGTGTGTCCAAATGACGCGCAGGGGGTCCCGGGGTCAAGCAGGGACAACCAGACTTTCCCTGAGATAACTGGGACCACAGATTTCCTGTTTTTCCACGCTCCCAAGATGCCCGAGGACCGTGGGTGGTGTGGCACCTGCTCCCGGGGTCATGTCCCTTCTTCCCCGCAAATAGCGGGGCTGCTCCAGTTTCACTTCTTCTTTTAAAGAGACCTCTCCTGGTTCTTTTTCTTTAAGTGTTGAAGAATGGAGCGTTATTTCTGAAAGCGAAAGAAAATGCATTTTCCTACTCAAGTAATTGCAGTATTCCGCTATAGCACAGCGCCACTTAGAGGCTATGTACTGGAAAAGCAGGAAAGGAAAAACTCTCTGCGTAGAGCTCTGATCTCAATTCTGCAATGAAGCCGAATGTAGATACAGCAATTAAGAGTCTCGTGTAGAAAAGCTCTACGACTTCATTGAGTGCTACTGCAAAAAAACATTGTGCCGCTTGAAGCGCAGTCGAGACAGCTTCCCTGCTGCAGCCAACACTGAAAGAACTGGGCATGTTTAGCCTGGAGAAGAGAAGATTGAGGGGACACATGATAGCACTCTTCAAAGACTTAAAAGGTTGTCACACAGAGGAGGGCCAGGATCTCTTCTCGATCCTCCCAGAGTGCAGGACACGGAAGAACGGGCTCAAGTTACAGGAAGCCAGATTCCGGGTGGACATCAGGAAAAACTTCCTGACTGTTAGAGCAGTACGACAATGGAACCAGTTACCTAGGGAGGTTGTGGGCTCTCCCATACTAGAGGCCTTCAAGAGGCAGCTGGACAACCATCTCTCAGGGATGTTTTAAGGTGGATTCCTGCATTGAGCAGGGGGTTGGACTCGATGGCCTTGTAGGCCCCTTCCAACTGTGCTGTTCTATGATTCTATGATTCTATAAGTCTTGCCGATGTACCATTCGGACACCAACCTCCGCTTTCCTCTCTCGCATCTCTTGGTGCTGCAGTTAGGTCACTTCACCTTGTCTAACCATTGGCTATAACCTTAGAATAATAGCAGTGAACAAACCTATAGGAATCTCTGGAAATAGCACTAAACTCTACAGATGCTCAGGATTTCTGTGCAACAGAAACACCCATCTTAAAAAAAAAGAAAAAAGATTTGCCCAAATCATGTTTCTATCACCATGCTGCACCCGGCCCTCTCTCGGCACGGTTCCCCAAAACACCCAGTTGATGTAAATCTTTGTTGCCCCAGGTGCAAAAAGAAGCCAATTTCCTCTCCCACGTTAGAGACGTGACTTGCTGAGCATCAGAAATGGCGGCATAATTACTCCGCTTGGAGGCAGAAGGAGGCGTTGGGCTTATTATCTTGACTGCAAACTGTTAAAAGCTTCCCAGCCAGCGATTTCAGCTGTGAATTGCTGCCACCAGAGCCTTTTTGCCTTCTGCAACAGTTCAGGAAATGGTTAGGACGTTGCATTGCTTCACAGCTCTTGCAAAACACTTCATAAACCTGCACAAACTTTTCAGGTTTTCACGAAATGTAGAACGAATGTATGGGATTCCGTGCCCTAAGAGGCCTTCTGGCTGAGATTGGCTTTAAATGGGAATTAGACTAAGGACTAAACTATATCTTGATCCAAGATCAGATCAGATCCCCCTTTGGAGAGAGCCTATAGATAAGCCAGTGTTGTGTAGTGGCTAGAGTGTCAGACGGTAGATCCGGGTTCTAGTCCCCACTCGGCCATGGAAACCCACTGGGTGACTTTGGGCCAGTCACAGACGCTCAGCCCAACCAACCTCACAGGGTTGTTGTTATGAGGATAAAGTGGAGAGGAGGAGGATTATGTACACCGCCTTGGGTTTAGGGTGGCCAAATGAATAGGAGGACAGGGCTCCTGTATCTTTAACAGTTGCATAGAAAAGGGAATTTCAGCAGATGTCATTTGTCAATATGGAGAACCTGGTGAAATTCCTTTTTCATCACACCAGTTAAAGCTGCAGGAGCTATACTAGAGTGACCAGATTTAAAAGAGGGCAGGGCACCTGCAGCTTTAATGTTGCGATGAAGAGGGGATTTCACCAGGTTCTCCATCTGTACAGCTGACACCTGCTGAAATCCCCTTTTCAAGTCAACTGTTAAAAGATACAGGAGCTCTGTCCTCCTTTTCATAGGGTCACCCTACTTGGGTTCCTTGCAGGAAAAAAGGCAGGATATAAATGCAGAACTAAATAAATAAATAAATAAATAAATAAAGCAAGCAAGCAAGCATTGGACAAGACCTGGGGAGCTGCTTCCAGACAGTGAGACTGTTTGCACGTGGGTTAAACAAGCCATGAGGGTGTTGTTTAAGCCACAATTCCGGGTGAAATTCCCTCTTCATGCCAACAGTTAAAGCTGCAGGAGCCCTGGCCTCTTTTTTATGTGGTCACTCTAGTATAGCTCCTGCAGCTATAACTATTGCAATGAAGAGGGGATTTCGCCAGGTGCTGCCTGCATACCAATAACACCTGCTGAAATTCCTTTTTCTAAACAAAATTGTTAAAGATGCAGGAGCCCAGTCCTCCTTTCTGGCTGGACATCAGGAAAAACTTCCTGACTGTTAGAGCAGTACGACAATGGAATCAGTAACCTAGGGAGGTTGTGGCCTCTCCCACACTAGAGGCCTTCAAGAGGCAGCTGGACAACCATCTGTCAGGGATGCTGTAGGGTGGATTCCTGCATTGAGCAGGGGGTTGGACTCGATGGCCTTTTAGGCCCCTTCCAACTCTACTATTCTATGATTCTTTGTGCCATTCAGCAATTCCATCTCGTCTTTCTTCTTAACAGATTTTCCCCAGAAAGTAAAAAAGTTGGACGAAGGAGAGGGAAAACACAGGAGGGATATGAGGGGAAGACGTTATGAACCTCTCTGCCCAGTGCGCCCCGTAAAATTCCCAGAATGAGACATTCTAAAAGCCTCCGCTGGAAGCACCTGTTGGCAGCTTCACACATTGTTTACATTTCTTTTACATGTAGCAAGGCAAGGGCGTTGGTTAGGGCTGGGAGGTGGCTGTTTAAGCCTGCCCCACTCCCCGGGGCCTTTTCCTCCATGTAAATCATTCCCCTCTCAACCTGCTGTTTGCCACACTAGGGAAAACAAAACAGTGCCCATATATTTTATCCATGCTCTCATAACCTCTCGTTTGGATTACAGCAATGCGTAGAGTGACCCCATGAAAAGGAGGCCAGGGCTCCTGTATCTTTAACAGTTGTATTGAAAAGGGAATTTCAGCAGGTGTCCTTTGTATATATGCAGCACCTGGTGAAATTCCCTCTTCATCACAACAGTTAAAGCTGCCCTCTTTTAAATCTGGTCACTCTAGTATAGCTCCTGCAGCTTTAACTGTTGTGATGAAGAGGAAATTTCACCAGGTTCTCAAAGGACACCTGCTGAAATTCCCTTCTCTATGCAGCTGTTAAAGATACAGGAGCCCTGTCCTCCTTTTCATATGGTCACCATAGCAATGCGTTATATGTGGGGCTGCCTTTGAAAACGGTCCGGAAACTTCAACTGGTACAAAACAGGGCAGCACAGTTACTAACACATCACGCCAGTCCTCTTCCAGCTTCATTGGCTGCCAGTCCAGGTCCGGGCCCGATTCAAAGTGCTGATATTAACATTGAAAGCCCTAAATGGCTTGGGGCCAAGGTATCTGGAGGAACGCCTCCTCCCATATGTACCTGCCCAGACCCTAAGGCCATCCTCCGGGGTCCTTCTCCGCGAGCCCCTGCCAAAGGAAGTGAGGCAGGTGGCTACCAGGAGGAGGGCCTTCTCTGCTGTGGCACCCCGGCTGTGGAACAAGCTCCCTAAGGAGGTTCGCCGGGCACCTACACTATATTCTTTCAGACGCCAGGTGAAGACCTTTTTATTCTCTCAGCATTTTAACAGTCTATAAATTTTAATTTTAGCTCGGCTGCTTTAAATTTGTATTTTAAATTTGTGTTTCCTGGCGTCCTGATTATGCTTTTACATTGTATTTTATATCATGTTTTTATACTGTTGTTTTATACTTTGAATGTTTTTAATTTTTGTGAACCGCCCAGAGAGCTCCGGCTATTGGGCGGTATGGAAATGTAATAAATAAATAAATAAATAAATAAATATTTCCCTACGTGACAAAGAGCAGATGGGGAGGGGTGAATTTGCATCAGGAAAATGGTGCAGAAGGGAAAAGCTTCCCTCCGCACGCAGACACACACAGAGAGAAACACACACCAGCACTGAAGTCCCATTCTATTTACTGTGACACATTAGACATCAGCAAAGAAGAGGACACGCACTGCCAAAATAGAGGGCAGGAGGAGGCACCGGATTGCACAAGAGCTGTATTCCACAGTCAGTTTCGAAGTGCAGTCGGTCGTGGTGACCGTGCTCGCAGCCACGATCCCATAAAGAGCCCAGAAATCCAGGCAGCTGCGTGGATCCATATCAACAAACCTGTTCTAATACCTTTGCTCTCCCCCGGGAAGCAGGTCTTTCGTAAGGCTAATGGGTGTAATTGCCCATTCGAGATCAGGCTGGCCCCAAATACTTTGCATTGCAACAGGCAACGAGGGGTGTGGCAGGAGATGTGAGTGTTCCTGCTAATTAAAAAGTGCCAAGGCTGGGCTCCTGCAAGCCCTGACTCCATGGCACCACCAATTGCACATGCTCATTGTTATTTATGGATGCACGTTCAGAAATACTGCCTGTAATTTAAACAGTAATAAAAGACATCTCGCCACAGTGGAGAAGAAGACTGGGACCGAGGGAGGGCTGTGTGGTGGGGCTGCGTGGGGGCTGTGTGGTGGGGCTGCGTGGGGGCTGTGTGGTGGTGCTGTGTGGGGACTGTGTAGCGGTTCTGTGTGGTGGGGCTGTGTGTGGGGGCTGTGGGGGGGCTGTTTGGTGGGGCTGTGTGGTGGGGCTGTGTGGTGGGGCTGTGTGGGCTGTGTGGTGGGGCTGTGTGGGGGCTGTGGGGGGCTGTGTGGTGGGGCTGTGTGGTGGGGCTGTGGGGGAGCTGTGTGGTGGGGCTATGGTGGGGCTGTGTGGTGGGGCTGCGTGGTGGGGCTGTGTGGGGACTGTGTGGTGGGGCTGTGTGGGGGCTGTGTGGTGGTACTGTGTGGGGGCTGTGTGGTGGTGCTGTGTGGGGGCTGGTGCTGGGGCTGTGGGGGCTGTGTGGTGGGGCTGTGTGTGGGCGCTGTGTGGTGGGGCTGTGTGGGGGCTCTGTTCCCTGCTGTGTGCACAGCAGGGAAACCGGGCCTCAAAGCGCGCTAAGGCCTCGTCTAGCAAGGCCCATAGAATCCTAGAATAGCAGAGTTGGAAGGGGCCTACAAGGCCATCGAGTCCAACCCCCTGCTCAATGCAGGAGTCCACCCTAAAGCATCCCTGACAGATGGTTGTCCAGCTGCCTCTTGAAGGCCTCTAGTGTGGGAGAGGCCACAACCTCCCTAGGTTACTGATTCCATTGTCATACTGCTCTAACAGTCAGGAAGTTTTTCCTGATGTCCAGCTGGAATCTGGATTCCTGTAACTTGAGCCCGTTATTCCGTGTCCTGCACTCTGGGAGGATCGAGAAGAGATCCTGGCCCTCCTCTGTGTGACAACCTTTTAAGTATTTGAAGAGTGCTATCATGTCTCCCCTCAATCTTCTCTTCTCTAGGCTAAACATGCCCAGTTCTTTCAGTCTCTCTTCATAGGGCTTTGTTTCCAGACCCCTGATCATCCTGGTTGCCCTTCTCTGAACACGCTCCAGCTTGTCTGCATCCTTCTTGTATTTGTTAAACTTAATTTTAACTTAAATTTAAATTTTACTGTTCTAACTTTGTATTTTAATCTTATATCAATTTTGCTGCGTGGTTTTATCCTGGTTGTGCTTTTTGTACTGTATGTTGTATTTGTGTTTTTAACCTGTTGGTTGTTTTATTATGGTTTTAATTTTTGTGAACCGCCCAGAGAGCTTCGGCTATTGGGCGGTATAAAAATGTAATAAATAAATAGATAAAAGAAAGAAAGAAAGAAAGCTCAAGAGTGATTGTGTGAGAGTAAGGAAAGCGTGTTTGTGAAGAGAGAAAGGATTGGATGGGAGGTTTTAAAAAGGTTTTGAAAAGTTTCATTTTGAAACAAAGTTTGTGAACCTTAAAATAAAATTTTATTCAGTTTGTTTAACTACCACAAAAATCCCACGTGTCTCTTTGGCATTTATCATCTGCAGTTATATACATTTAACACCCACTCTGACATTAAATCACCAGCAGCACATATAATTCACAGGGCTTTAATTTATTACTGAAATCCTTCTAATTTAACCCCTTTCTCCACATAGTTTGGAGGATGGCGGGGGTTGTCCCTCGCCTCAGGTTCCTCAAGTGGTGGGGCTTAGCTTGAGCAGGGAGTGTCCGCGGCCGGGCCTGGTGTTCAGAGCCTGTGTCGTGGCACCACCCTCCCAAGGAAGACCCTTCTTTCCAGGTGGCCAGAGCAACCAATGGCCGCTACTGCAGAAGGAGAAAACCGTCTACTCTCCTAGGGATAATGGTGGGCTCTGAGGACGTAGGCCAGTCATGGGGTCGGGGAGGCTAACACACTGGTGGCCCTGAGCTCTTCCCTAGATTCTGGTCCCAGGATTGCCAGCCAGGGTGCAGAACCCAGATTACAACATAGCCCACGGTGGCTGGGCTGATAGATGGATGCATTCGTCATGCTCCGTGCCTGGCGCACATAAGTTTCAGCTTACACGGCTGTGTCATTCCACTCGGTAGCCTCTCAAGGGCAGCGTCAGCTGGGAGGGTGTGAATTCTGCCGTTTGTGGAAATACGAGATAAGCGCTCCTCCTCCCCAGGACAGCAATGTGGAGAGAGCATTCACTGTGCTTTCCTACGCATGGAAGCAGGGCCGGTGCCAGACTATTTTGTGCCCTAGGCAAGGTGAGCTACTTGCACGCACACCCCAAATTGCGCAGAAGTCCGACCGTGCGCGCCGAGTGGAGAGCTGGGACTGGCTCACTTCGATTTGGGACCGAGCCGTCTGGAATTCACCGGGACTTACTTCCGTGTGAACGCAACCTGCTATGCAGCCTGGGGTCCCGATCCCCTCCGCACGTTTACTCGGGGGAATAAGGCCTCCGAGTAAGGAGGCATAGGCGGATCGGGCTGCACTAGTGCCTCCTGGTGCAAGGCTTTCTCGGATGCAAGTCCCGTTGATCCACGCACGCAGGATCGGGAAGCAGGAGAGTTTGCCTTGCGAGGAGTCCACAAGTCTCTTGCTTTCCTGGGGGAAGGGAGAGGGAGTCCCGCTTGCCCGCCTGCCTGGACATCGCGGCCTGTTTGAGGAGAGAGGTGAGGCGACCCAGTGCCCTTTCCTCAGGAGTAAGGCAGAGGCTGGCTTGGGCCAGGGTCGAGCTTGCCACGTGCTTTTTCTTCTTCGGGAGGCAGTGGCCTCCTGGCTCTGGGAGAGCAGCTTCCAGGCGGCTAGGGCAGCTCTGGGAGGGTGGCTTCCTGGGAGAAGTCCGAACATGGAGCCGCCCCCCCCACCCCAGCGTCCCTGGCTTCGCTTTGGCTGGGCGGGCGCAGGGCGCCATCTCACCCGCCCAGGCCCAGCCCGAATCTTCGGGCTGGGCTGGGCCAGCTCACAGCCAACAACGTGCGTGAGTGCTGTGTGGCGTCCGGCGCCCCTCTTAGCTTGGCGCTCTAGGCAGCCGCCTGAGTAGCCTCTATGGTAGCACCAGCCCTGCATGGAAGCCTTCCCCAGGGTAAAACCAGACACAGGTTTCAGCACATGGTTCAGGAAAAGAGGTGATTTTACACCCTTTCTTTGAGCCACTTTCCTGCTGAAAAGTCCCCTGACGCTGCTCTTCGCCCCAGTTTTTACAAAATTAAAAATCATTTTAAAAATGCTTTTGAAAGTCATTCCAAACCTTTGAGGTTGGATCCAGATTTAGGCGCTCGCTGAAGGTGCCTCCTCTTGATTCCTCCATGGGGAGGAGAGCGCACGGAAGCTGCCCACACCTACATCTGGATCCAACCCAATAATAAATATCTAGCATGTAGGTGATCATAACTTTTTCTCTTACTTTTGTGTAAATGTGCAGCGCTCGGATCTGGATCAGGACCACCAGGCACTGGTAGTGAGGGGGTTCAGCTTTCCTACCCAGCCACTTTTCTTCCTTCAAATTCAGCCCAGTGTGGTGAGAGCCGTTGTGGTGTAGTGGTTAGAGTGTCACACTGAAGCAAAGGAGATCTGGGTTCTAGTCCCTGTGCGACTGTGAAGATCACTGGGTGACTTTGGGTCAGTCGCTATGTTTCAGCCTCACCTACCACGCAGGGTTGTTGTGAGGATGAAATGGAGAGGAGGAGAAGGAGAAGGAGGAGGAGGAGGAGGAGGACCACCATGCAAGACACTTTGGGTTCCTAGGAGGACATAGAATCATAGAATAATAGAATAACAGAGTTGGAAGGGGCCTACAAGGCCATCGAGTCCAGCCCCCTGCTCAATGCAGGAATCCACCCTAAAGCATCCCTGACAGGTGGTTGTCCAGCTGCCTCTTGAAGGCCTCGAGTGTGGGAGAGCCCACAACCTCCCTAGGTAACTGATTCCATTGTCGTACTGCTCTAACAGTCAGGAAGTTTTTCCTGATGTCCAGCTGGAATCTGGCTTCCTTTAACTTGAGCCCGTTATTCCGTGTCCTGCACTCTGGGAGGATTGAGAAGAGATCCTGGCCCTCCTCTGTGTGACAACCTTTTAAGTCTTTGAAGAGTGCTCTCATGTGTCCCCTCAGTCTTCTCTTCTACATGAAGAATTGCTCAAGTTACAGGAAGCTGGATTTCAACTGGACATCAGGAAAAAACTTCCTGACTGTTAAGAGCAGTACGACAATGGAACCAGTTACCTAGGGAGGTTGTGGGCTCTCCCACACTAGAGGCAGCTGGACAACCATCTGTCAGGGATGCTTTAAGGTGGTTTCCTGCATTGAGCAGGGGGTTGGGCTTGATGGCCTTAGAGGCCCCTTCCAACTCTACTATTCTATGATTCTATGTTTAAAAATTGAATGAATCCTGCTCCTATCTAACTCTAACAACAGCAAGACAACCTGATCCCAGTTGCCTTTCATAGCCAGCTGGAGCACTGTTTGGGGTGTGTGGAAAGGCAGGACATAAAGTGAACGAATAAATTTAATGAATGAAACAGCAGGGCCTAAAGGGGTGCTGGGGAATTGAAGGCGAGCAACTGTACCTATGATGGGAAGCATCCCTTCCACCCGGTCGAACTGTAAAAAGAAGGAAAAATGAAAGGAAACATGTTTTCAGCAATGCCAACTATTGTCAGCTCTGGTGGTCCTCAGCGTTTGCCCGATCCTACCGTGTATTGCGGCTGGCTTCCCTTTGTTGTTTTATTGAGGTGTGTATCAAAATATTTGAAACCAATCTTTTCCACAAAATATCTCCAGGGTGAGCTAACAAGGCAGGTGGAAACAATACAATATCAACTGCCAAACACACACAAGATCAAACCTGTAAATGCCAACGAGAGGCAAGTGTTAAGCATTCCAGCAGAAACGAGAAAGGAAGCCAGTCAGGGCAAGCCAATAGCCACTTGGGATGGCCGGATGTCCCGTTTTACAGAGGACACCGAACAAGAAAGAGATCTTGGGGTTGTGGTGGACAGCTCGATGAAAAGGTCCACCCAGTGTGCGGCCGCTGTAAAGAAGGCAAACTCCATGTTAGGCGTTATAAGAACAGGAATCTTCGTCCATTTTTGTCTGCTGCCCCTTACGCCTGGAACGCTCTTCCAGAACATTTGAGAACTACAAGTTCAACCGCAGCTTTTAAAGCTCAACTAAAAACTTTTCTTTTTCCTAAAGCTTTTAAAACTTGATGTTGTGCAGACTTCTACTGTTACTTTCTACTGTTAGTTTTTCCTACCCTGTGCCTGCTTACCCTACCCTGTACCTGTTTGCATTCTCTTCCCCTCCTTACTGTTTTATTATGGTTTTATTAGATTGTAAGCCTATGCGACAGGGTCTTGCTATTTACTGTTTTACTCTGTACAGCACCATGTACATTGATGGTGCTATATAAATAAATAAATAAATAAATAAATAATAATAATAATAATAATAATAATAACAACAATAAAACGGCCAGTATCATACTGCCCTTAATGTGGATAGGGAGACAAATGTCAATTGAGTATTGTACCGCCCTTATACAAATCTATGGTGCGACCACACTTAGAATACTGTGTACGGTTCTGGTCACCACACTGAAAAAAGGTTATTATAGAGCTGGAAAAAGTGCAGAAAAGGGCAACTCAAATGATTAATGGGCTGGAACATCTCCGCTACGAGGGAAGGTTACATCAACTGGGATTGTTTAGCTTGGAAAAAAGGAGGCTGAGGGAGACATGACAGAGGTGGACAAAATTATGCATGGTGTTGTGGAGAATGTGGACAGGGAGGCATTTTTCTCCCTCTCCCATAATACTAGAACCCAGTGGGGTCATCCCATGAAGGTGATTGGTGGGAGATTCAGGATAGATGAAAGGAAGGACTTCTTCACACAGCGCATAGTTAAATTATGGAACTCACTACCACAAGATGTGGTGATGGCCACCCATTTGGATGGCTTTAAAAGGGGGTTGGATAAGTTCCTGGAGGCAAAGGCTATCCATGGCTACTAGCCCTGATGGTTACATGCTACTTCCAGTATCCAAGGCAGTAAGCCTGCGTGCACCAATTGCTGGGGAACATGGGTGGGAGGGTGCTGTTGCAGAATGTTCTGCTTTGTTGGTCCCTGGCCAACAGCTGGTTGGCCACTATGTGAACAGAGTGCTGGACTAGATGGACCCTCGGTCTGTTGTGCAGACTTTATACTGTTAGTTTTACCCTACCCTGTGCCTGTTTGCATTCTCTTCCCCTCCTTATTGTTTTACTATGATTTTATTAGATTGTAAGCCTATGCGGCAGAGTCTTGCTATTTACTGTTTTACTCTGTACAGCACCATGTACATTGATGGTGCTATATAAATAATAATAATAATAATAATAATAATAATAATAAATGTTCTTTTAACAGTCCTCTATTGGAAGGCCTCCTCTATTTCAGAGATGGGCGCCTTGCGTCCCTCCAGGTTTTCGGCCGACAACTTCCATCAGCCTCCACCATGGGCTATGCTGACTAGGGCAGATGCAATTTGAGGACCAAAACGATTGGAGGGCCATCAGTTACCCACCCTGCTCTGTTTGAAGGGCTGTCCGGACCCAATCCAGACTGAAGATAGCAAAGCACAAGAAGCCATAGCAAAAGAGACAAAGGGGCTTTGACGTTGCCCGTCATCCAAGTTGATCAGCAGACCGAGCTGCAAATAGACACATCCCCTGGTCCCAGTCTTCCCTACTATGGTGAGATATATTGCATTTCTATTTAAATTAAAGTAATTACTTCTAAAGTTGCATCTTTGCGTATTAATTAGCATATGCATTTTTCTTCTTCTTTTTTGCAATGAGTGACTGGCCACCCTCCCTCTGGTAGAGGGCAATCTTGGCCTGGTGTATAAAAACTGATAAGGAAGGACTGAGAACTTCCTTAGGGAGGGAGTTCCACAGATCCAGTGCTACTGCAGAGGAAACAGTGAGGTGAGCTTTTCTTCAAGAAGCTGTTAATTATCGGTTAATCTGCTGTATCTATTGTCACAGAATTGAGCACTACATGTCATGAAGAGCATTTCCTTTCCTGCTTTTCTGCTACATAACCATTGGGTGGCACTGTGGTACAGTGTAATACTGCAAATGCACAAGAGCAAATCACACTTTGTTTCGCTTTCACTATTAAACGCCACATTTTTTTCCTGCTCTAGCAAGAACTCACAGAAAGTGCTGGTTAGTCAGAGAAGCAAAACTGGAAGATCATGTCATCATCAAAGAACCCATAAACAATGTAGAATAGTCCCCTGTCCCGTTACATCCTGTCTCGTTTCAGTTCAAATAACAGCAACAGTTTGACTGGGTTCAGACCACACGATAACCCATGGTGGTTTAAATAGTCGACGGTTGGTTATTTAACCCACCATGGGTTATCAAGTTGTGTGGATGAGTTTTTTTAACCAACAGTTGGCTATTTAGCCAGAATAACCAACGCAAATAGCCAACGCTGTGCAGAGTTGGCCATTTGAACCACCATTGGTTATCATACTGGATGGTGGGCACCGTTGGTTATTTCCTCAGCCACAGCTGGACAGCCATCTGTCAGGGATGCTTTAGGGTGGATTCCTGCATTGAGCAGGCGGTTGGACTCAATGGCCTTGTAGGCCCCTTCTAACTCTGCTATTCTATGGTTCTGTGATTTCTTCAGCCACAGAGTCTCAAGGCAAGAGCAGTCAAAGTGCTGGCTGCCACTCTAGTCCCACTGGCAGGCTAGATTTTCAGTAGCAATGGCTGATGGGATACCAGCAAGAGGGGGGAGACAGGGTAGGAGATGAGTGAGTCAATTCAGCGTGGACTTATATACGACTTAAGGCTGATCCTAATTCACACTATGGTTAATTATTATCATGTGTGGGGAATATCCCCTAGATAAAAAACTGTCGAGTTAATTATTACACTGCTGTTGACTAGTGTGTTGTCTGAATGCAGCCTTTGTCCTGGCTGTCTGAGGGCATTTTCATCTCAGGGCTAGGTCCATATGGGAGCAGTCAGCATTGAAGGTATCCTGGGCCAAGACAATTTGTGGTTCTGAAGGCCAAAACCAGTGTTTGAACCTGGGACAGGAATTACAGTGGCCAGTTACGAATTGCCGTTAAAGAGAAGATGCACCACCAAAAAAGATGAGATGAATTTGCATAGCGCTATAATTGGGCGTCTTGGCTCGCCATGTTCTCTGTTCACTGCTATTTCTAGAAAGATGTGACAACGGGGGAGGAAAGTTTGGTTCATCAGAGCACACCCAACTGTATGTTCTTTTAGGGTGCTTTATCAATAATAATAATCATAATAATAATAATAAATCATATCTATATTGCTCAGTAGCCAAAGCACTCTGTGCTGTCCTTAAAAAAATACGCATCAAAATACGAGCTAAGAAAAACATAATATAATACCTCTAACATACCAAATTTAAAATAATTTAAACAGCTAAACTATTTACAATAAGATACTGGTCCTGATGGAAACAACTGGCATAAATGCCCCCCATCCTAAGCCTAAAAGATGACATTGTTGATGCCAGGCAGACCTCAGTGGAGAGAGCAACCCATAAAGGCACCAGCTAAGTTAAATTGCAAGTATAATTCCACACACCCCTCTTTAGATGTGATTGGGGCAAATGTATGTTTGAATAGGGTGACCCTATGAAAAGGAGGACAGAGCTCCTGTATCTTTAACAGTTGCATAGAAAAGGGAAGTTCATAAGGGTTCATTTGTAGGCATGCAGCACCTGGTGGAATTCCCCTCTTCATCACAACAGTTAAAGCTGCAGAAGCCCTGCCCTCTTTTGTATCTGGTCACTCTAGTATAGCACCTGCAGCTTTAACTATTGTAATAAAGAGGATATTTCACCAGGTGCTGCATGCCTACAAATGACCCCTGATGCAATTCCCTTTTCTACACAAAGATGCAGGAGCCCGGTCCTCCTTTCCATAGGGCTACCCTATGTTTGAAGATCTAGTTCTGCTGCCAACAAGTTTGACCTAAGCTCTGCTTGTGAAAGTTCGTTGCCTGATCTCTCAGTTCCTTCTGCTGCGATTGCCTGGTGCGCTGTGAATGGTGCCGGTGGGCAGGAAACGAAAGTGGTGCGCCCACAGTCCTCTCGGTGAAGCGTGCCATGCGCCCCTTCTTCAGAAAGGCAGGGGGCCGGTTCCTTGCGCTCCCCTCCACCCCTCACTGTCAGGTGACACTTTCTGTTTGAACTGACTATATTTGGTGCATTTCTACAGCCGATTTCTCTCCTGAGATTTGCATTGCTGTTCTATGCTCTGCTTTAAAAATGGAAGGTGGGGGCTAACCACAAGCCAAACGCTTGCCGATGTGGGAGGGAGAGGAGGGGAGAGATCGACCCCAGCACACAGCCACGCCTTAGACAAGGTTGCCAACTTTTGCCAGCCCCTGCTTCTGTGCCGTTGACAGCAGAGAGAGATCTGCGGGACTTATCCAGGAGCTGAAGCGCATCTGGCATCTCCGTGCCACAATAACCTTCCGTTGCTGGTTCCTGCAGCTCACTCTGCTGCTATAGGGGCACACAAGCAAATCACAGGCCACTCTTTCTGGTCAGTTGTCAACCCTGGCTTGTTAAGGCTGGCCAAGAAGAGGGCAGTCCCACGGAAGAATCAGTAGCGGCAGAGGTGGTGGGGCCCACGGCATCAGGCCAAGCAAGAACCAAGGTCAGAATCGAGATGAAGTTGTTCCCGGAGCATTACTCTACTCTGGAGAAAGGCGGGGAGAGAGGGGGCGGAGGATTCAGGAAATGAGGGAGCAGACAGAAAGGGGCTGTGCAGTAGTGCTGTGACAATTACACGACGCAGCAGGGACCTCGAAGCCACCGTGGGGCTTTCCTGCAGAGCTCCGCATTTGAAAGTTGGGGACTTTCCCTGACATTTTTCTCTGGAGCAATGCGAATACAGCATATCCGCCGTCTACCTTCGCTCCGTCGCTGTGGCGGAGGCATTCCTGGGCAGACGGCGATCCCTGATTGGTCGCCATCCTCCCGGGCAGAGGGCAGGGCCCATACGCCAACTTCCATCATCATTCCATGGCCGTGCTGGCTGGGAATGATGGGAGTTGCAATCCAACGCATCTGGAGGGCACCAGGTTGGGGGAGGCTGGAACAGAGGGTCAGATAAAGGTGCTGCGCACCAGCTGTATGCAGGCTTGAGCTGCAGCAAGGTGCAATATCTACAAGCCCAAAGGAAACGAAAGGAAAGGGGTGATCTGGACAGGGAAGGATCTGGACCGTAAGGCACGAATGTTATCAAAGGAGAAGCAGAGCTGTGGGCCTTTTATCTCTGTTGCTGCCAGAGACTGAATTCCTAGAGGCAGAAGAGGGTGGGATTTGGGGGGGGAGGGGAGGGGAGGGGGGTCCTGTGTGGCCAGATAAGGTGTCCCTGTGCCAAGCAACCTCCTCCTTTCTCAGAAGTGCTTTCTCTGCCTCCCTGCACTAATCCCAGTATAATTAAACAAATAAATTCTGCCGCTTGTTTCCTTCCTTAAAACTTAGATCAGAGAAAAAGGGGCTAATCCTTCTTCAAAGGAGATACTTACAGCAGGAGAAATCGCTCAGGAATTGGAGGGATCCCTCCCGGTGCCTTCCCCATTGTTTCTAAATCCCCCCCCCAACAGTGATTCCAAAGCAGGGAAAGGGGTTTATGCCAAGGAGAAAGCCCTCGGCTTTGCCATGATGGGACCCACGGAAAGGGAGACCAGCCAAGCTCAGGAAGAACACGGCCGACAGGTGTAGATCTCAGGGCTGGAAAGATGCAGATACCTCCCAGGTGGAATTGCTGGATGTGGGGGCCTGGGCCTCGGGCCGCAGGCGGTGCCTGCCGTTTGGGGCTCATGTTGAAGCTGACAGCGAGTTACGTTAACTGCAAGATGCGGGGAGCCGGCGGACTCATTGAAAGGGCCGTCGCTCCAAGGCAATGCACTTGTTCTGCCTGCGGAAGACCCCAGGTCCAACCGCTGATATCTCCAGTTATCGGAAGGGTGGCGGACCTCCGGCCGGCAGATCTAATCTGGCCTGTAGAGGTTCCCCAACCGGCCCAGGGCCAAGCCCCAAGCCCTGGAGGAGTCCCCTCCAGAGAAAATCCTGCCGTTATTTCCAATCTGAGATCAGAGATAACAGCGAGTATGTAGGAGGCACTGGGAATGTTTCCTCTCAGTGTGCCATACACATGTCCGTTTGTGTGTTGCGCGTCATCTCAGGCTGAAGACTTGCCCATGCTGCGCTTTCCAGTGTTGGGGAGGAAGCAGCAGGGGTGAAGCAGCCCCAGCCTGGACGGCAGCTGGAGCAGCCCATTCCCAGCCTTCTCCCCTGTAATCCTTTCACTGGACCACGGATGACCAGGCTGGGGAAGGGTGCTCTCTTCGCCTGAGACCTTGGAGGACTGATGCCAGTCCGGGTGGCCGGTCCTGGGCCAGATGGGCCAGCAGTCTCTATGGGCCAAACTAGACATGATGGAGCAGGTGTGCGTGTGCAAATAGGGTGACCCTACGGAAAGGAGGACTAGAGCTCCTGGATCTTTAACAGTTGCATAGAAAAGGGAATTTCAGCATTTGTATGCATGCAGCACCTGGTGAAATCACCACTTCATCGCAACAGTTAAAGGAGCAGGAGCCCTGGCCTCTTTTGTAGCTGGTCATTCCGCTGGAATTTCTGCTGGAATTCCCATTTCCATACAACCGTTAAAGCTGCAGGAGCCCTGTCCTCCTCTTCGTATGATCACCCTATGTGCAAATGCTCCAGTTATATATAAAGTAAGGGTGAGGGTTCTCCTCTTTGCGGGAAAAGGAGTGTGCAGCGAAGGCGAATGAAACCCAGAGATAAGCTTAAGCCCATTTCTAGATTTGGAGCCAGGTTGCCCGTGTGTGTGTGTGTGTGTGTGTGTGTGTGTGTGCTTAAAGCAGTGAGGTGCAGTGTGATAAGGCAGGCGAGGGGGGTGGCTTTTGATCCCCTCCCCCACAGGCCCCTTTCCTCCATGTCAAGAGTAGAAATCCCCCATCCTCCATGCGGGGACAGCTTTAGAGGCAGCTGACCTGTTATGTGCTATCCGTGTGCAAATTTGGCCAGATCTCCACCAAGCAGGATATAACATTTTGAAAACTGTATAGGGAGTGTGTCCTGGGCCTAAACAGTTGTCGCTACTGTTATAAATAGGGTGACCCTATGAAAAGGAGGACAGGGCTCCTGTATCTTTAAAAGTTGTACAGAAAAGGGGAATTTCAGCAGGGGTCATTTGTATGTATGCACCACCTGGAGAAATCCCCTCTTCATCACAACAGTTGAAGCTGCAGGAGCCCTGCCCTCTTTTGTAGAATGACCAGATACAAGAGAGGGCAGGGCTCCTGCTGCTTCAACTGAAGAGGCAATTTCACCAGGTGCCAATGGAAAAAAGGAAAGGAACCTCTTGTGCAAGCACTGAGTCATTACTGACTCTTGGAGGGACGCCAGCTTTTGCTGACGTTATCTTGACAGGCCTTATAGCGGGGTGGTTTGCCGTTGCCTTCCCCAGCCGTTATTACCTTTCCCCCAGCTAACTGGGGTACTCATTTTACTGACCTCAGGAGGATGGAAGGCTGAGTCGACCTGAGCCGGCTGCCTGAAACTAGCTTCTGCTGGGATCGAACTCAGGCCGTGGGGAGAGTTTCAGCTGCAGAAACTGCCGCTTTACCGCTCTGCGCCACACGAGGCTTTAGGTGCCAATGACACCTGATGAAATTCCCTTTTTATGCAACTGTTAAAGATACAGGAGACCTGTCCTCCTTTTCATATGGTCACCCTAGTTATAAACCATTATAAAGCAGTGGTGTAGATCCTGCCATAATTGCCTTATATGGCCAGGATAAATCATGCCTGCAAATGTTGTATCAAAGAGGTGAAATGGGCTACAAATGCAACAGCGTCCAAAATAAGGCACTCAAAAGCTGGACAAGAGAGAGGGAACATCCAGGACCCTCCTTGCCTACGGTTCCATTTGGTCTAGGGTCGGCCTTGCTTTTATGTCCATGGGCCAGATACATGGAGACAAGTTGGCCATTGGTGGAAGACAACCTTCCCCAAACCTGGCGTCCTGCTGATGCGTTGGGTTGCAAATTCCACCATCCCTTCCATGCTGGTTGGGAATGATGGAAGTTGCAGTCTTACACATCTGGAGTGCACCAAGTTGGAGAAGACTGTTATAAGATATTGCTGGGCTGAACTATTCTGCCCTGTGATTTTCATCACTTTCAGTATTGGGCCCAAATGACCTCTGAAGATTTTTGTGATCTTCTGGGACTGGGTGAAATTGTTATATGGGACAGTTTGTCAGGGTCTTACCATGAAAGAGATGAATCAGCAGAAGATTACTGTGTCTCTGTTACAGGAAAGCTTTGCTGTCACGTTGGTAACCAGCAGCTGAGGAGTGCCCCTCATTGCAAACAGTGGGAACGACACTCCACCATGACAGGGCCCACAGGCACACTGACTTAATTCACATGTAATGGCTGCAAATCGTGGGCTAATTAACCCACAATTTGCTTCTTCACGTGCTGGGCACGTTCTGCGTGCAGAAGTAAGGAAAAGAAGCACGCATTTGGTTTCTATTAGGAAATAGAAACCAAATGCACAGTTACAAGATGGGGGATACTTGGCTCAGCAATACTACAAAGGAGAAGGATCTTGGAATTGTTGTAGATCGCAAGCTGAATAGGAGCCAGCAGTGCGATATGGCTGCAAGAAAGGCCAATGCTATTTTGGGCTGCATTAATAGAAGTATAGCTTCCAAATCACGTGAGGTCTTGGTTCCTCTCTATTCGGCCCTGGTTAGGCCTCATCTAGAGTATTGCGTCCAGTTCTGGGCTCCACAATTCAAGAAGGACGCAGACAAGCTGGAGCGTGTTCAGAGGAGGGCAACGAGGATGATCAGGGGTCTGGAAACAAAGCCCTCTGAAGAGAGACTGAAAGAACTGGGCCTGTTTAGCCTGGAGAAGAGAAGATTGAGGGGAGACATGAGAGCACTCTTCAAAGACTTAAAAGGTTGTCACACAGAGGAGGGCCAGGATCTACCTAGGGAGGTTGTGGGCTCTCCCACACTAGAGGCCTTCAAGAGGCAGCTGGACAACCCTCTGTCAGAGATGCTTTAGGGTGGATTCCTGCATTGATCAGGGGGTTAGACTCGATGGCCTTGTAGGCCTCTTCCAACTCTGCTATTCTATGATTCAAACAGAGAGAAAAAATGGAGAGCGAAGCTCTGGTGCTTTGAATCTTTATTTTTGTTTTCAAATCTTCAGTGTACTCACTCTACGCATTTCGGACAAGTGTCCTTCGTCAGGAGCTACATATGAAATGAGTAAAACTGCCAGCTACACACATTGACTTGAAGAGGAAACATAAAAAGGTTCAAAGTTGAACGTGTAAAACAAGTATAACTGACAATCAAATACGAAAAACATTTTTAAAAACATTGAAGAGTTTAAGATTAAACAATAGGCAACACTCACATGGAACAGTAAATCGTCCTGATACAAAACCTTAGCTGACATCCAACATTAGAAACAAAACATTTGCCCATTAGCCTAAATTCACAACAAATGAACTGACCTGAAGAAGGAAATAGAGGGAGAAAACATCAAACAGCAGAGCCGCGGGTCAAAGTCAAACAGCCCAAACCATAATAAAAAAAAAAGAGAAATAAAACTTGATTATATATATAAAAAAACTCTTGGCCTGCATGCCAAACTTCCCTTGCTTTTCAAAAAATCATCTTTCTGTTCTACACCAAGGTCAGGTGGGAGCTATTTAAGCTAGTTTTCAAAAAATTAGCAACCTTGATCATCTTGTTCTTGGTTGATCCTGCAAACACTCAGTTATAATCACACTTCGTCATTTTTAACGTAATCTTGTGTTATTTTCAATGTGTTTTGCCGTAAGTCTTTTGGGCTTTTTAGAAGGATCAGCTGGTCTACTATTCTCCAGCACTGCACACTTTTTTGAAATTCTTTTATCGATTACATGAGTCATTCATAGAATCATAGAATAGTAGAGTTGGAAGGGGGCTAAAAGGCCATCGAATCCAACCCCCTGCTCAATGTGTCTCCCCTCAATCTTCTCTTCTCCAGGCTAAAATGCCCAGTTCTTTCAGTCTCTCTTCATAGGGCTTTGTTTCTAGACCCCTGATCTAGAAAGGGGAACCAGTACCTCATGCAGTTTGGATTCAATCCCCTGGATTCCAGGCTTTTTACGGACAGAATCCAAAATAAGTTCTGTCTTATTGAGTGATGCCTGTCCCCCTCTCATTTTTTCTATTGCCCAAAAGACCAAGGATTCTGGCATCTAATGTTGGATGTCCTTCGTTTAAACTTAAATTATTCAATGTTTTTTTAAAAAATGTTTTTCATATTTAATTGTCAGTTATACTTGTTTTACATGTTCAACTTTGAACCTTTTTATGTTTCATCTTCAAGTCAATGTGTGTCTAACTGGCAGTTTTACTCATTTCATATGTAGCTCCTGACGAAGGACACTTGTCCGAAACACGTAAAGTGAGTACATTGAAGATTTGAAAACAAAAATAAAGATTCAAAGCACCAGAGTTTCGCTCCCCATTTTTTTCTCCCCATTCTGCAGCCATTTTGGATATCCAACTCCAATCCAGTCAATGGGGGGTTGCTATGTGATGTTCAAACCCAGACACTATGAACTGGGTTGGATGATACAGGAGTTAATAACGAACCTTCAAGAAGTTGCAGCAACTGCCGGCCACCATTATAAAAATGCAATCACGAGTTGTCATGTCATGCAAACCTGTCCAGTGGTTTTATTTATTTATTTATTTATTATTATTGTTATTGTTATTATTATTATTTATTACACTTGTACACTGCCCCCATATCCAGGGCATATCCAGCATCTGAGAACCCAAGTGTGTTGGGGTGATATTTTGTGATGTCATGGGGGCAGGACCCAGTGTTAAAGGGGTGAAACCACAGGAGGAGGAGGAGGAGGAGGAGGAGGAGGAGGAGGAGAAGGAGAAGGAGAAGGAGAAGAAGAAGAAGAAGAAGAAGAAGAAGAAGAAGAAGAAGAAGAAGAAGAAGAAGAAGAAGAAGCATCTCTTGTGCAATGTTCTCTCTTTCAGAATGATGAGTGGTTTGATTATTTTTTATTGTTACTGGAGAGAGAAAGAAACACACAGAGAGAGAGAAAGAGAGAAAGAGAAGGCCTCACTCAGTATGTCCCGCTCCTGTGACCAGAAGCCTACAATGATTTTCAGATGGTGTGGGGAGGGAAGCCTGAACTTTCTCTATGAAAAGATAAGTTAAATAAGGGTGGACATGCTTCTTTCCCCCTCCCTATTAACACTTAACGGAAACCAGAAGGTGTGCTGGTTTTGTTTTAGGGCGTATTCTCTGTAAGGAGAAAAAATTCATGCAACTGGATGGGATCCAGCCAAAGTAAAACATAGAGGAAATCCCCTTTTAATTTTCACAGAAAAGCTAAGCATATACTTAACTGTAGAAACCAGATAGTCTACAGTACCCCTGAAGCTCCCTTGCAGAACCATCTTCTGCTGTTGTGTTTGGTTTTTATGAATGCAGCCATAGAACTCTACCAGCCCCAAATCCATTTATTTAGGTGTGGGGGTTTTTTGGGTTTTTTTTGGTTTGTTTTTTTGCTGCCTCTTCATTTTCTCTCTCTTGGCTCCTGTCCAGATGAGTCAGTACGTCTTCTGTGTCAGGGGCACTTTGGAGAAGGCAAGGGCATCTATGAGCTCAAGATATCCTTGGCGAAGCATGATAAGCGCTAGCGAAGGGGCTCATCTCAGGAATGCAGAAGGCCAGCTCTGCTTGCAAAGAATTCTGCTAGTGTTGTGACACAGAGAAGAGTTCCTTCACCCCTTGCCTTGTGGTTGAATTCAGCTACTTTGTCCCTTCCTTCCTTCCTTCCTTCATGCACCAGGTTGAGTTAATGCAGCCCAGGAGGGTTTGATGGGAGTTGCTGAAGGCAGCAAAATGGG
Source organism: Elgaria multicarinata webbii (assembly GCF_023053635.1). Lineage (NCBI taxonomy): Eukaryota > Metazoa > Chordata > Lepidosauria > Squamata > Anguidae > Elgaria > Elgaria multicarinata. The sequence continues at coordinate 4,515,065 of NC_086178.1, forward strand.
TGATACACAGATCTGCCACACTGGAGCTTTATCTTGCATGTCCCCACGCAAATGAATGAGCTAAACAAAAAAAGGTTGTCTGCTCACACTTCAGTTTAACATCTTTGGCCTTTATCCACACATGTGATCATTTTGTGCTTAGCTGGGTGTTCCCACTCCCACCTTTCCCAAATGTGCTATGCTTGCAGCAAATGCCCTGTTACCATTTACCGCAAATAGATAACGGTTTAATCTGGGCTTCCAGGTGGCTACTCCCAGGTATCAGGAAAGGGAAACATTTCAAGTATTAACTCTTTTAGGCCGCAAGTGACTGACATGGTATGTATAGACAGGCTGGGCAAATAATTACTTTTTTATAGGCTAGTCCTTGTCAGGACTGATTTCATAGAATCATAGAATCATAGAATCGCAGAGTTGGAAGGGGCCTACAAGGCCATTGAGTCCAACCCCGATCAATGGGTGAAATGGGAGTTGGGAGTTGAATTTGAGTTATGCCTTGTTGTTTAAATCTATAAGACCAAATAGACAATGAAGAACAAAACCATTGCCCTCATAGAATCATAGAATAGCAGAGTTGCTATATTAGTTCCATGAACTCATAGAATCGTAGAATCATAGAATAGCAGAGTTGGGAGGGGCCTACAAGGCCATCGAGTCCAACCCCCTGCTCAGTGCAGGAATCCACCCTAAAGCATCCCTGACAGATAGTTGTCCAGCTGCCTCTTGAAGGCCTCTAGTGTGGGAGAGCCCACAACCTCCCTAGGGAACTGATTTGCAAGGTGCGTTTAAGCAGGGGTCCATAACCTTTTCAACCTCGAGAGCAGGAAGTGATTCTAGGCTTCATCTCACGTACCTGTTTCCCTCGAATTATCCCCTACAGCGCAAAGCTGTCGTTGTTGTAGTTGCTAGCTAAATCACACCCCGGGCGGCAGCGTTCCTAAGATCCTTTGCATAACAGGAAAAGCGTTTAAGGGGGAAACGTAACAAATCATTAAAAAATCAACGGATGACCCAATCCGATTCAAATTTGGTATGCTTAAAGCTCTCCTTAATATCTATTACTGTGCCGGTTTTGAAGCTTCATCACACCAGGGTTATACTGCGCAATCACTGCGAATTGCGTGCAAAGGACTCTGAAGTTTTCCAGTTTATAATCTGCTTTGACTGTGAAGTGCTCCCATGCAGACTGCTTTAATTGTGCTATAAAGCTATAAAACAGTTACCTATACAACTGTTAAAGATACAGGAGCCCTGTCCTCCTTTCCATAGGGTCACCCTAGCTATCCGGCTGGAAAAACTGCAGCACCAGCGGCCAGTGTCCTCAAGCCTGCCCTATGCCCTGCGTTCCCACAACAAAAAGACTCAGCCGCTCTCTGAACTCCCTGTCGTGTTCTGTAGCAAATTGGAGCTTTTTTGCCACAGCCACTGGATAGCCTGGAGGAAAAGGGAAAGTCGTGGTAAATCAGCACTTTGAAAACATGCCGTTTCAGTGGGGGAAGAATCCCAATGGGGCTGTCAGTTGGCAGCTGCATCGTTTAAACAACGCAGCACCACCGCACAGCCACTACGTGGTTAAAAGAGCATATAGACACTAGGGCTGTGCTCCGCTCCGTTACAGATCCCTGGATCTGAAGCGGAGCGGGCTGATCTGGACCTCCGAAGCCCAGTTCCGGAGCGGATCAGGGGAGGTCCGGATCGGCTCTGAGCAGATCGGAACGGTCTGAAGTGATTCAGACCGTTCCGAAGCTCTAGACCCAGGTAAAGGGGGAGGGGGGCTTACCTGGTGCCGGCGCCGCTGCAGTCCATGCAGCGACGGCAACGGAGCAAGGCAAGGGGGCAAGGAGGAGGGGGGCTTACCTGCATCCGTAGCAGTCCGGGCAGCGGCTTCAACTTTGGCCCAGGCCTCAAGCTGTGGCCTGTTTCCAGCTTGAGGCCTGGGCTGCAGTTGAAGCCGCCGCCCGGACCACTACGGACACAGGTAAGTGGGGAGAGGGGGCTTACCTGACGCCACTGCCGCTGTGGCGATGGCAGCGGAGCCAGGTAAGAGGGCATGGGGAGGGGGCTTACCTGCGTCCGTCGTGTTCCGGGCAGTGGCTTCAACTGCGGCCCAGGCCTCAGGCCTGAAACAGGCCCGTTTCAGCCTGAGGCCTGGGCCACATTTGAAGCTGCCATCTGGACCACGACGGAGCCAGGTAAGTGGGGGGAGGGGGCTTACCTGGCTCCACTGCCCGCCACTGCTGCAGTCCGAGTGGCGGCGGAGCCAAGTAAGGGGGAAGGGGGACTTATTCAGCCCCCAGTTTGTCTCCACTTCCGCTTGCATGAGAGGTTCCTTTCCTTTTCCTTCCCTACTTACCGGCTTCCGCCATTCGCTGCGGAGGCAAGTAAGTGGAGAAGGGGGGCAAAATGGGGGCTGAATCTCGCTCCGGACCTCTGGATCTTGCTCCAGATCCGGTTCCAGAGCGGATCGAGGGATGTCCAGATCGACCCGAACTGGAAGGTCCGGATCGGGATCCGAAACAGTTCAGGGAGGGGGTGCACAGCCCTAACAGACACCCCCTGCATTCCCTTCAACTCTCTGACCCTATTCACGTTGCACCTATTCCTACTAATACCATTTTAAAGCACGCTACGATTGTGCCCACAACGCAACCATTGTGTAGGCCGTTCTTCTCCGAACTGGCATCCTTTATATGTATTGGACTGCAAGTGCCATCAATCTCCAGCCAACGGGAGTTGTAGTTCAGCACATCTGAAGGGCACTATGTTGGCAAGGGCTGGCGTAGGCAGAGCCTCCGAAGGCCCCCAACGCAGGCTGAGCAGCTAGTGATCGCGGACGAGGCCTTAGGAAACCAGCCACATAACGCCTGTACTGGATCCAATTAATTTCTCCTTTGGAGATGTAGGAATCCAAACCTTGAGAGAACATTTATTCTTCTGTTACAAAACTAATCCTCTTTACAATCATGTGTTATGCTAAACTTTCCGGCCCCGCTTTTCACTTGCCTCTGTGTTTTATGTCGGAGCTGGGGAGTGTTTAAACTTGGCTTCCAAGTGTCAATGCTGACAGATGCTTTTTCTTGGATGTATTATTATTATTTATTATTATTATTTATTTATATAGCACCATCAATGTACATGGTGCTGTACAGAGTAAAACAGTAAATAGCAAGACCCTGCCGCATAGACTTACATTCTAATAAAACCATAATAAAACAATAAGGAGGGGAAGAGAAAGCAAACAGGCACAGGGTAGGGTAAACAGGCACTGGGTAGGGTAAAACTAACAGTATAAAGTCAGAACAAAATCAAGTTTTAAAAGCTTTAGGAAAAAGAAAAGTTTTTAGCTGAGCTTTAAAAGCTGCGGTTGAACTTGTAGTTCTCAAATGTTCTGGAAGAGCGTTCCAGGCGTAAGGGGCAGCAGAAGAAAATGGGCGAAGCCGAGCAAGGGAAGTAGAGATCCTTGGGCAGGCGAGAAACATGGCATCAGAGGAGCGAAGAGCACGAGCGGGGCAATAGTGTGAGATGAGAGAGGAGAGATAGGAAGGAGCTAGACAGTGAAAAGCTTTGTAGGTCAACAGGAGAAGTTTATATTGGACTCTGAAGTGAATTGGAAGCCAATGAAGAGATTTCAGAAGTGGAGTAACATGGTCAGAGCAGCGAGCCAAGAAGATGATCTTAGCAGCAGAGTGGTGAACAGAAACCAACGGACTGATGTGAGAAGAAGGAAGGCCAGTGAGAAGAAGGTTGCAGTAGTCCAACCGAGAAATAACCAATGCATGAACAAGAGTCTTGGCAGAAGAGACAGACAAAAATGATCGAATCCTGGCAATATTATACAGGAAAAAACGACAGGATTTAGCTACTGCCTCAATATGAGGAATAAAGGAGAGCGAGGAATCAAATATAAAGCCAAGACTACGAGCTTCCTTGACCGGAGTAAGCGTAACATCATTGACAGTAAGAGAGAATGAGAGATGAGGAGAAGGTTTAGGAGGAAAAACAAGCAATTCAGTCTTTGCCATATTAAGTTTCAAACGACGATGAAGCAACCAAGCTGAGATCTCTGAAAGACATGCCGAGATACGATCTTGAACATCAGGAGAAAGATCCGGAGATGAAAGATATAATTGTGTATCATCGGCATACAGATGATATTGGAGGCCATGAGATTGAATAAGATTACCCAAGGGCAACATGTATAAAGATGTAGGCGTGGAATCCATAACTGATCAATGGTGGTGGGGGGGGAGGGTTGTTTAACCCACTCCCCTAAAACTTTAACCACTGCCCATGTGTTACGAAGGATCATTTCAAACCACGTTTTGTATAAGTAAATCCATAAAGAGTACTTCTCCTTTTCTAACACCAGTTAGAAAAGGAGAACTCCCTGCTCAATGCAGGAATCCACCCTGCTGGAATCTGTCCAGCTGGAATCTGGCTTCCCAGATTCCAGCTGGACATCAGGAAAAACTTCCTGACTGTTAGAGCAGTACGACGATGGAACCAGTTACCTAGGGAGGTGGTGGGCTCTCCCACACTAGAGGCCTTCAAGAGGCAGCTGGACAACCATCTGTCAGGGATGCTTTAGGGTGGATTCCTGCATTGAGCAGGGGGTTGGACTCAATGGCCTTGTAGGCCCCTTCCAACTCTGCTATTCTGTGATTCTATTCTATGAATTACAGGTGGAGATAGATGTCCAAAACATGCTGAATCCAGGTAGGGGCTGGAATGGAGAAGGCATTCCTGTCCTGATCTACCTTTGACCGTACTTTATAAAAACACATGCCTAGAATCATATGCATGTGTTTTTACACATTCTAGGCATGTGTTTTTATAAAGTACGGTCAAAGGTAAATCAGGACAGGAATGCCTTCTCCATTCCAGCCCCTACCTGGATTCAGCATGTTTTGGACATCTATCTCCACTTGTAATTCAGAGCTGTAGAACAATTTTATTAGGGCAAATTAATCAACAAAGAAAAAGCAAATAAACCTAGAGCTCAAACATTGCAAGGGTGGTCTACGTTGATGACGTCCCAAAGACATCTGTGGTAGTACCCCAGTCGGGCGTATCTTAACAGCACATAAATGTCTCATGGAGAAAAGCCCTAACAGCCAAGGATGGTTCAATCTCCATGAATGTGGCTCTATCTTATCCCCTATGCTGTTTAACATATACATGAAGCCGCTGGGGGAGGTAATCCGGAAATGTGGATTGAGGTGTCATCAATATGCGGATGATGCCCAGCTCTACCTTTCCTTTTCATCAAACCCAGGTGAGGCAGTGGCTGTTCTGAACCAGTGCCTGGGCACGGTAATGGACTGGATGAGGGCTAACAAACTGAGACTCAATCCAGACAAGACGGAGGTACTGTTAGCGGGTGGTTCATCTCTCCGGTGAGGTGATGTTTGCCCTGTCCTGGACGGGATTGCACTCCCCCTAAAGGATCGGGTCCGTAGTTTGGGGGTGCTCTTGGATCTAGAACTGTCACTTGAGGCACAGGTGAACTCAGTGGCAAAGAGCACCTTTTATCAGCTTAGGCTGATATACCAACTGCGCCCTTATCTGGACGGAGATAGCCTAGCTACAGTTATCCATGCTCTGATAACCTCTCGTTTGGATTACTGCAATGCGTTATATGTGGGGCTGCCTTTGAAAACGGTCCGGAAACTTCAACTGGTACAAAACAGGGCAGCACGGTTACTAACAGGGACTGGCTGGCGAGACCACATCACGCCGGTCCTTTTCCAGCTTCATTGGCTGCCAGTCTAGGTCCGGGCCCGATTCAAAGTGCTGGTATTGACATTTAAAGCCCTCAATGGTTTGGGGCCAGGTTATTTGAAGGAATGCCTCCTCCCGTATGTACCTGCCCGGACCTTAAGGTCATCCTCAGGGGTCCTTCTCCGTGAGCCCCAGCCAAAGGAAGTGAGGCAGGTGGCTACCAGGCTGTGGAATGAGCTCCCTAAGGAGGTTCGCTTGGCACCTACATTATATGCCTTTAGACGCCAGGTGAAGACCTTTTTATTCTCCCAGCATTTTAACTGTCTATAAATAAATTTTAACTTGGTGTTTTAAATTTGTAATTTTGTACTGCTGCTGTTTTTATCTGGTTGAGCTTTTACATTGTATTTTATATTATGGTTTTATACTGTTGCTTTATACTTTGAATCTTTTTAATTTTTGTGAACCGCCCAGAGAGCTCCGGCTATTGGGCAGTATAGAAATGTAATTAATTAATTAATAAATGTGCTTGATCCTCTTTTAACGCCACCTAAGTTTGTAGCAATATCCACAGGTCCTGCACGCCCAACCCCATTGAACCGTGTGGATTCAGCATCCCCCAGGCAGCATGGGGATGCTGGATGGAGCTGGCAGGTTGGCTGGGGGACAATGGGTCCAACCCATCAGGAGGGTGCCATTTTGGGGAAGGGGTGCTCTACAAAGTTGCTCTGCTCCCTGACATGATGCAAACTGCCAAAGCTCCTTCCACGGACCCACGCTGGCACTGCCCACTGCCCAGGTATTTCTAAAATCACAGGCACCAAGGTGTCTGTTTTGTTTTGTTTTATTTGGGTAGTTGTTCTCTTTGTGTTGAGAACAGATTACAATATTAAAGCATCCAGGAGGAAAAATGCAAATGAATCTGCCACATTATCTCAGTGCCAGGAAGACTATAACAAATCAAGCTGTATCTCATTTGGAGATTGAGACTGCAATCCTATAAACCAGTGGTTCCCAACTGGAGGTCCACGGATCCCAGGGGGTCCGTGTAACCCACCCAGGGGGTCCGTGCACCATTCACATATTCACCATTCATTTCTGGAGTCCACTGACGACGAATTCCTACCAGAAGTAAAATATAACATCACTGAGCACCTGCGTGATTTCAACTAGCTTCAGAGATTACTTCCCCGCACCTAATCCTGAAAACTCATGGAGAAGGAATCCTTTTGAATGTGGTGATGTACAACTAACAACTCTATCTGCGGAAGAGCAAGATGCACTTGTTGACGTGACTTGGGATGGTTCATTGAAATCATTTTTCAAAGAATATAGACCGGACCAATTCTGGGTGAAGGTTTTTCCTGATTATAAGAAGTTAGGTGAAAAAGCTTTGAAACATCTAGTTCCCTTTTGTTCCACATATCTTTGTGAACAAACATTTTCGACGTTTTGTTATATGAAGAACAAGCATAGAAATCGGCTCGGTGTTGATCCAGATTTGAGATTAAAAGTAGGAAATATTGAACCGGATGTGGAAGGGATTGTTCCGGACAAAAAGAGGCATGATTTCTCCCATCACATTTAGGTTTAGTAGCTGCTCGACAGGTCACAATTTGTTCATTTGTAAACTAGACATTAGTAAAATTAACCCTAAATTATAGTCATTTTTGCGTGGCAATATCACAAATATCACAAATTTTATGGTCTGTTTTTTAGTATACCTAAAATCCTTTGCTTATTAGGGGCTACCCCTTATTTTCTCCAAAAAATTGCTTCACACAGGTAACTACCATAGAGATAACAAAATTTTCAAAAGTAGGGGGTCCATGGCTTGGCATTTGAAAAACAAGGGGTCCACAGTACTTAGCTAATTGGGAACCACTGCTATAAACACTTAAGAACCTAAGAAAAGCCCTGCTGGATCAGACCGAGGCTCCATCTAGACCAGCACTTTGTTCATACAGTGGCCAACCAGTCATTGGCCAGGGATCAACACAGCAAGACATGGTGCAACGGCACTCTCCCACCCATGCTCCCCAGCAACTGGTGCACACAGGCTTATTGCCTCAGATAGTGGAGGTAGCACTTACCTCAAAATAAGCCTCATTACACTGTAGTGAGCTTATTTCTGCATATGTTTGCAATAGACCTGCATAGACTTTTAGCAGACCACAATCATATGGCATGTAGGACACACTTCATACAGACTAATCCCATGCAGAGGCCTGCAAAACGGATGCAGAGGAGGCAGAACAGAAATACTGATGTTATAGAGGGGGTGGTGAGGAGGGGTGGAGAGAGAGAGAGATGTTTTTCTGAAAATATTTTTTAAAAAAAAATGGGGGACAGAAACAAAGCAGAGTCTTGAAAGCTGCAACAATTAAGTAGGGATTTTCCTGTTCTCTCAGTTTAATGCTATAACTGCTATTTACAGTTTCTTTGTGGTGGCTTATGCTATCTGCCAGGTGGTCTCCACAAGAAATGTGGGAGGTCTCTGCTTTAAGGGCCTCACATTTGGACAGTGATGAAGCTGGCAATGGTGGTTCTGGTAAGGTGACCCTATGAAAAGGAGGACCAGGCTCCTGTATCTTTAACAGTTGCATAGAAAAGGGAATTTCAGCAGGTGTCATTTGTATATATGGAGAACCTGGTGAAATTCCCTCTTCATCGCACCAGTTAAAGCTGCAGGTGCCCTGCCCTCTTTTGAATCTGGTCACTCTAGTGTAGCTCCTGCACTTTAACTGTTGTGAAGAAGAGGGAATTTCCCCATGTTCTCCATATATACAAATGACACCTGCTGAAATTCCCTTTTCAAGACAACTATTAAAGATACTAGGTGAGGCCTAATGCTGAACCCATTTCATTCAGGGTTTAGGCCTGGTGTCAGGATGGTCACCTTGTGGGATGACCTTTGCCGAGAGAGGAACAGGGGAAGCACGTCTGTAATGGTTCTCTTACATCAGTCAGTTGTTCTCAATACCATCAACCACGGCATCCTTCTGGAGAGGCTGTGTGAACTGGGAGTTGGAGATTCTGTTTTACAGAGGTTCTGCTCCTACATGGATGGACGGTTCTAGAAGATGGTGCTGGGGGATTATAGTTCTGTCTCATGGAGTCTCCTCGGGGTCCTGTTTTGTCCCCCCATGCTTTTTGACATCTACATGAAACCATTAGAAAAGATTGTCTGGGGCGAATGGAGGAAAGTGGTATCAATATGCAGATGACCACAGTGCTATCAAATGTATATTTCAGTCGAAAATTGCCAAGCAAGTTCAACACCGTCACATTTGTCTACGATAAAGGAAACTTCTCTAAAACAAGAGAACTAGTGAAAAGGAAATTGAAAGGGGTAGGAAAGGGCATAAAATCTTTCCATAATGCTTGGAGGTTACTCAAAACCATAATAATGGAAGTTCAATTAGATTGTATACTACAAGTTAGAAAAGGTAGCACCTAGTCCTGGAGGCAAGGGCTATCCATGGCTACTAGCCCTGATGGTTGTGTGCTATCTCCAGTATTTGCGGCAGTAAGCCTGTGTGCACCTGTTGCTGGGGAACATGGGCGGGAGGGTGCTGTTGCACCATGTCCTGCTTGTTCATCCCTGGCAGACAGCTGCTTGGCCACTGTGTGAACAGAGCGCTGGGCTAGATGGACCCTTGGTCTGATCCAGCATCAGGGCTCTTCTGATGTTCTTATGCCTTTCATTAGTTTGTGCTGGATGGAGACATATGTTCACAGGGACTTTATGTACATAATGAAAGCCCCAGGGTAGGTGCACAGTGGCGTAGGGTCAATTATATATCTTATGTTCTTAAGTCCAAGGGGTCACCAGCATGTAAACCTCCCAGAGAGCTTCAGCTATGGGGGGCGGGTATATAAATTTAATAAATAAACAAACAAACAAGCAGTGTCAGCAGGGCTGGTGCCAGACTATTTTGCGCCTTAGGCAAGGTGAGCTACTTTCACACACACACACACACACACACACACACACACACACACACACACACAAAATGCCAACTTTCATTTTTAAGAACACATGTTTCCTGGAAAAAATAAGCACAAAACTTGAAATTGCTAAATTTATTTTAAAGTGTAAGAAATACGTCATGCCAATTACAGCAAACAAATGGGAAAGGAACGTGTATGGGTCTAAAATGCATTATTTAATAGGAATATCACCTCCAAATCATCCCCCCAACTCACACGCGTGTGCACACACACGCTCAACATCACTCACTCCAAACAAACACACGCATGAACACACGCATTCACTCAAAGACCCCATGCACCCCATTCACCTATACATTCTCTCTCTCTCTCTTCCGGGCGCGTTCCGGAAGTCCGAACGTGGAGCCACCCCACCGCAGCGTCCCTGGCTTTGCTTTGGCTGGGCGGGTGCATACCATTTTGCCCGCCCAGGCCCAGCTGAATCCTCGGGCCGGGCCGACTCACAGCCAACGCGCGTGAGTGCTGCGCTGCGCCCAGCGTCCCTCTTAGCTTGGCGCTCTAGGCAGCTGCCAGAGTGGCCTCTATGGTAGCACCGGCCCTGAGTGTCAGACATGGTACTGGCATGAGTCCCTCATGGACTGCATCCTATAAGCTACAATTAAATACGACATTTGGCCCTTCATCTTTTATTTTGTTTAACTTATAGATCGCTACTGTGCTCACCATGGCGCCACCTCAGTCAGTACAATCCTAGGCATCTAAAGTTTGCTAGTATCCTTTGGTGATCAGATTTGATAGCTCTATCTCAATATTTGGCTGGTTAGTTCAAATAAATATTTGGAACTCAGCCCCAGCCCCTCTCTGCCTCTTTGACCTTGCTGCTCTTTGGCTGGCAGACCTTTTACCTGTTCTTGCAAATAAGCTATGCCCTGATCTGATGTCTGTCTGAAGTGTTTTACAAACATTGAGCCTGTCTGCACGGCGTCACTCCGTCGCTCCTCCCCTCTGAAACCCCGCAGTATCGCTGCTGTGGAGTAGGGCCGGGAAATTCCCACACCAGGAGGGAGCGCGGGGTTTCCTGGCGGTCATCCACTAGCCCAGACTGCTAGGCACCGTGTGATGTGGCTCGTTCTTCCTGGGAAGTCAAAGGAACAAATGTTCAGTTAGGTATGTTTAGGGTCTGAGTGCAAACTAACTGCCCCCCATCACAACCAAAGATCGACGTGATGTCTTAGGAAGTCAGTCTCACTGAGTTCCTATTTCTAGGAAGTCTGTTTCAGCATTGCAGCACTGTTGCCCTGCAACCCACATCTGATGCATGTTTACTCGTAAGTCGGTCCTACTGTGTTCAGTAGGGATTAGCTCACAAATAAGTGTCGTTACATCGGCCGGCTTCAGCTTTTCTCTTCACCACCCTTAAGCACCTCCTTTGCTTCACTGAGGGCTCAGCTACATGAAAGAGATATATAAAAGGCAGGAGCCACACTACTGCTTTACGGTGGTATTGAAGTGCACTGACAACTGTTGGTGTCCGTTGACACATACTATCATAGAATCATAGAATAGCAGAGTTGGAAGGGGCCTACAAGGCCATCGAGTCCAACCCCCTGCTCAATGCAGGAATCCACCCTAAAGCATCCCTGAGAGATGGTTGTCCAGCTGCCTCTTGAAGGCCTCTAGTGTGGGAGAGCCCACAACCTCCCTAGGTAACTGATTCCATTGTCGTACCGCTCTAACAGTCAGGAAGTTTTTCCTGATGTCCACCGGAATCTGGCTTCCTGTAACTTGAGCCCGTTATTCCATGTCCTGCACTCTGGGAGGATCGAGAAGAGATCCTGGCCCTCCTCTGTGTGACAACCTTTTAAGTATTTGAAGAGGGCACTATATACTGCTATAGTGCTATATCCTGCTTGGTGTGCCTCCTGCCTTTTATATACCACTTCCATAGTTGAATATCCTGCTTGGTGTAGACGAGCTCTGAGATCAAAGATTCCAGGAGCCCACCCTTGCCCTCTTCCTGGCTTCCGGTGACCAAACACCATTTACCATCCACTCTGGATTGCCGTTGGCTCAACGCCAGAGCGAGATCACGTAGCGGAAGGGTCATGGTAACCTCGCTCTGAAGAAAAAAAGTTGGGGTAAGTCCCCAAATTCTTTATGCCACAGCTTTATGGCAAAGCCCCCGCGGCTGCTGCAAATCAGTGGCTGTGTTGTATAACCAACACATTGCAGATTCACAGCCACTGTGGGACGAAGAAGACATTTAGACAGCCCTATTCTTTCCCCTTTCTCCCCTAACGTTTTTGTCTCTGGATGAAGAGGTTCTGATGGCCCGCACAGTGTTGACTCCAGGGTTTTTGTAGATGAATATGCATGTAGAGGTGTGGGGTGTGTGCATGGTGAAGATACTTCAAGAAGGACGCAGATAAGCTGGAGCATATTCAGAGGAGGGCAACCAGGATGATCAGGGGTCTGGAAACAAAGCCCTATGAGGAGAGACGGAAGCAACTGGGCATGTTTAGCCTGGAGAAGAGAAGATGGAGGGGAGACATGAGAGCACTCTTCAAATACTTAAAAAGTTGTCACACAGAGGAGGGCCAGGGTCTCTTCTCAATCCTCCCAGAGTGCAGGACACGGAATAAAGGGCTCAAGTTAAAGGAAGCCAGATTCCAGCTGGACATCAGGAAAAACTTCCTGACTGTTAGAGCAGTACGACAATGGAACCAGTTACCCAGGCAGGTGGTGGGCTCTCCCACACTAGAGTCATTCAAGAGGCACCTGGACAACCATCTGTCGGGGATGCTTTAGGGTGGATTCCTGCATTGAGCAGGGGGTTGGACTCGATGGCCTTTTAGGCCCCTTCCAACTCTGCTATTCTGATTCTATATTGTAATGAAGGGGTACAGTACCAGAATGGGGTGGGGACTAAATTCCGCCTCCCCACAGGCTTCCAGTGGGCCAAAAGATGTCAGTGGGTGTAGCTGTATCCACTGATGTCATACCATCCCTGTTCGCTTTTCTCTGTGTTGAGAGAGGCACGGAGCTTCATTCTCTCAGCACGGAGAAAGAACTCAACCGGTGTTGGCAGTGACGCATGTTGCGCAAAGGGAAGAACGCCTGCTCTTCCCACCACCGGCCAGGTCCACCGCCACCCAGGATTCCACTAGGGAGGATTCCTCCAAGGACTGGGCCTTCAGGGGGCAGAGCTTGGGGTCCAAGCCTCACCCTCTAGGGAATCTAATGAGGCCCCGTGGGCCAGATGCAGAATCTCCGCAGACCAGATTATGCCCTTAAAATGTGTCAGAGATTCACGTTTTTGGTAGTCAAAATGTTCTGTTAAGTTATGCCACAGTTATCTTTAGGACTAATCAGCATAGGTAATAGTCAGTCAACTGTCCCCTTTATGTAGCAATAGTCTACCCTTGTAATATTTCGGCTCTAGCATTATTTGCTCTTTCTTTGTTGATGAATGTGTATTTAATCCGCCAATTACACAGAGAAATAGGCTGTTCAATAAGACATTTATCAAAACTATGGCTCAACTTTTCATCTGCCATATTGGAATCTTGGATTGTAGGATACTTTTAGGTGGGCACTTCTTGCACTACTGAAATAAACTCTTTTCTGCTGCAAAGTGTGCCAAAGAGGCATAGGGTCACCTGGCCCATATATCAATACACATGTCAATTTCATATTTCTTAGAAAAGTGGAAGTGTAGCACTGTGGGCATTGTGGTCCTCTTCTTCTTCTTCTTCTTCTTCTTCTTCTTCTTCTTATTATTATTATTATTATTATTATTATTATAAAGTTGGGTTTTCTGCAGAAAAGATTGAACAATCATGGGGAAAACACAAGAGAACAGCAATATGATTGTATGTAGATGCCTGAGATTGAACAATTAATGGCAATTCTTCACTAAACCCCTAGTTGATTTGCAGAAGAAGCAAAACCAGACCACAGGCATTTCTTTTCAGACAAACATGAATCTCATTAATCCGCCCACATCTCAGGTGACTGGAATTTTAATCTGGGTGATCGTGAATCCTGAGAACAACTTCTGGCATTATGACTAGAGATGCTAGAAAATTCTGTCTAAAGCCGGGATATAAACAGCTTAGGATGAGAAAGGGACCTGGTTTTGGGTGCAGACACTGGCCAGGTGGTAGCTTTCCCAAGAAAAGTAGAAGTCCCAAGACCTCTGGATCATGATGTTGAAGGTTCTGTGTTCCAGATTACTGTGACTTTATGGCTTCTTAGATATGCTTTAGGGTGGATTCCAGCATTGAGCAGGGGGTTGGACTCGATGGCCTTGTAGGCCCCTTCCAACTCTGCTATTCTATGATTCTATGATTCTATATCCCTGAAGCTGGTAAAGAAAAGTGGTTGGCTAAGTTGTTCCTGTTCCTTCTCACTGCTCTCAACCCGGCCCTTTCTCTTGACCATGAAGAGCTTCTGAAGTGTATGTGCGGCTTCTACTGCATCTCTCCAAGGTTTCTGACCCAGTCATAGCTGAGTGGTGCTGAATTCTCAGATACGCAGGTACTTGCTGCTGTGAGTATGGCTATCTACCAAACATATAGGTGAGCTACCCAGGTGGAATTCTCCACAGGGAGACAGATTATGCGACTCCTTTTTAAGTAGGGTGACCAGATGGAAAAGAGGATAGGGCTCCTGTATCTTTAACAGTTGCATAGAAAAGGGAACTTCAGCAGGTGTCATTTGTATGCATTCAGCACCTGGTGCAATTCCCTCTTCATTGCTATGGTTCAAGCTGCAGGAAGGAACCCTGCCCCCTTGACCAGATACAAAAGAAGGCAGGGCTCCTGCATATCATGCATATAAAGGACACCTGCTGAAATTCCCTTTTCTCTACAGCTGTTAAAGGTACAGGAGCCCTGTCCTCCTTTTCATATGGTCACCCTATTTTGAAGTACCCATTCTCTCATTCTATTTCTTTCCCTCCTTCCCCAAACAACCATGGGAGTCTTTTGGTCTAGCAGTCTTACCCTACAAAACACATCCAACACACGAACTGATAGCCAGAAGTATAAATGGAGAGTCCATGACCAGTCTTCAAAATGAGACTAAGGGATTGTCGCCTGCTTCTCCTCTGCTCATTAGCTCTGCAACTGCTTCTCAGGCCCTTGACGCAGTGCTGTGGTCCTTCTCCCTTTATTAAAAATAATATTAACGATTTGTTAAGCACTTGCTACACAACTAGGTAGGCATGCATCCTTTTCATGCAAGAAGGTGAAGAAAGAACCCACGCCACACTTCTGTCTGGCGTTGGGTTGCCCAACAATATCAGTAGCATTCATAGCTCTGTCTCTCTTACTGAGATGTTTACCACATGTAGCTCCTATAGTGCTGTGTTGACAGTAGCATTTCCCACTCTATATGTGGGGTGTGCTCTTTTTCCCATATACGCATAATAACATGCATCATATGGAGCAAGCAGTTTGCCACTCAGCAACTGGCCCAGGGGCAATTGTTCCTCAACCCAGGGAATTAGGCAACTGGCTAAAATGACTTGTATCAAAAGATGTCACTCCTGTGAGACTCTGGTTTGCCAGACAGCATGGGAGGGGCGTGACACTTTTTAGACTTTATCTGTATTTAAAACCCTGAAAAGAAGATTTACAATCTGTGTGTTGAGCAATGTTTTCCTCTACAAGAGTAAACAACTCTCAGGAGTCCATAGACACACACCTTACGCAGGCCAAGGCTGCAGGAAGTGCGTTGAAGCAGCGACCTACGTTCCGAAAACAACTCTTCAGTTGTTTGAATTGGCCCCTGTGACGAAATGATAAATTGTGTTATTCTTTATATGTGGATATTTAAATGTTTGGTTCAGGTTTGGATTTGCTGTGGCCAGTTCTATCTTCAGGAAATGGTTAAGTAAGTGGGAGGGGGTGTTGTCTGATGGGTTGGTTGATTTGAATGGAGAGAGAGGAGGGGGAGTGAGAGGACAGTTTGATAGTTAAAGAGAGTTAGAAGAGTCAGTCGGGGTGGGTGGCCATATGGAAAGGAGGACAGGGCTTTTGTATCTTTAACAACTGTAGAGAAAAGGGAATTTCAGCAGGTGTCATTTGTATGCATGCAGCACCTGGTGATATTCCCTCTTCATCACCACAGTTAAAGCTGCATGAGTTATACTAGAGTGACCAGATACAAAAGAAGGCAGGGCTCCTACAGCTTTAACCGTGGTGATGAAGAAGGAATTTCACCAGGTGCTGCATGTTTACAAATGACACCTGCTGAAATTCCCTTTTCAATACAACTGTTAAAGATACAGGAGCCCTGTCCTCCTTTCCATCTGGTCACCCTAATTAAGAAGAGTAGGAGTCAGTGAGGTTTACTAGAGGCTTGTTTCAAGATAGTATTAGGAAAGTGAGATTATAGGATTTGATCTTACTTTTATACTGTTAGTTTTACTCTGCCCTGTGCCTGTTTGGTGCATTCTCTTCCCCTTCTTATTGTTTTATTATAATTCTATTAGAATGTAAGCCTATGCGGCAGGGTTTTGCTATTTTATTGTTTTACTCTGTACAGCACCATGTACACTGATGGTGCTATATAAATAATAATAATAATAATAATAATAATAATAATAATAATAATAATTTGGAGGTGGTTACTATTCCCTGGAAGGTTGACAGAGGTGGATAAAGTAGAATAATCTTTACCCAAATTGTCATTTAAAATCCTTTTCTGTATAAATAAACTTTTTTCTTATTTTGTTTAACAACCACGTCCGCTCGGTCATTTGCGTTACTTCAGGTAGACAAGACGTATGCACACTCACACAAAAAAAAATTATTATTCCCTCATTCTTTTAGAAAATAAAGAATAGGGTGGTGGCAGCGAAAGAGAGGTTTGATAACAGACATCACTGAGGTTGGTGATGCCACAAGCCCCCTAAATGGATAGCTTTGGGATCGTAACTCTCCTCTCAGCTTACCTTACATTCCATGATCCATTAGGATACATGACATAACGTGAAGGTAATAATTATTAATAAGATGGATATGGGGGCTTTTCTTCTGTGCTGTTTTTTCTATTGGCTAGCCTCCATGCAAGTTAATGGACCCTCTTTGATGTATATCCATTTGCAGTTGCAAATTATTGACATTTATAGTGGTCATTGTGGGAGGTCTCCCTACAACAGAGGATCTAGCTCTACACAGGGAAATCCTGCTAGTAACTCTGATGAAGCCGGTACTATGATATGAACTTTAAAGGTCCTTTTTCAGTAAACCCTTCAGCACAAATCCTTGCCCTGCATACTCTAACAAAGCTTAAGTAACTGAAATAAGTGCATATTCTTTTCCTGTTTATCCCTGACTTCATCTACATCCCTTTCTGTTCTCTCCTCTGTGTTCCTCCAGTGGGACAGATAGGAATTTCTGCAGCAAATATTAGAGTCACACACAACTGTAGACATGAAAAGGCCTGCTGTATCCAGTCTTATGATCCCGCAATTATTTCCAGTTATGTAACAACCTTTGTTTAAATATTCCTCACTTTTGCTAGTGGTAGATTTCAAGTGCTTCTGCCAAGGAAGCTAGATTTGCAATCTTTTTTCTTCCTTTTTTTTAATAGACGGGCCTGTAGCTTTAACCCCTGCGTGCCAAACAGAAAATCCAACTGATAAGAACTTTTCCTAGTGCTGGGATATACTGATAACAAATCATAGGAATTGGGTATCACTTCCACGGCCTGTCAGTCACCTCTGTATCTTTGCATTAATTAGCCAGAATATTCCTGGTAGGCAAAAACAGTTTTTTCTTATCAAGTATTAGGGTGAAATACTGCCTAGCTTAGGGGAGCTCTGAGATATATCCTCCCATGCCCTCACCAAAACTGATCCAAGCTCCAGAGTAAAGACCTGTATTCACACAAGCAGAGAAGCAACCAGCATGAGATACTTCTGCGTGGATTATGCAGATGGATTGATTGATTAATTAATTAATATTGCACCATCAATGTACATGGTGCTGTACATAGTAAAATAATAAAATAGTAACACCCTGCTACATAGCCTTACATTCTAATAAATTTCTGTTTGCATGCCCTTCATTTATTTATTTATTGTTTGATTGCACTTATATACCGCTCCCATAGCCAGGGCTCTCTCAGCGGTTTACAGAAATTCTAAAATTAAGATAAAAACGAGTATACAAAATTTAAAATTCTAAAACACAGTACACACATAAAGCATTAAAACCCATTAAAAAACTAAACATGTGGGTGATTAAGATGTGCCGCCATATGCCTGGGCAAAGAGGAAAGTCTTAACCTGGCGCCGGAAAGATAGCAGCGTTGGTGCCAGGCGAGCCTCGTCAGGGAGATCATTCCACAGTCTGGGGGCCACCAACGAAAAGGCCCTGTCCCTCGTTGCCACACTCCGAGCCTCATATGTAATGATCCCCACACAAAGGGTTATATTCAATAAAACGTAAAGGAGGATCTTCCAGTTTTCCAGATCTGCTTGCAAGATAGGAAATATTCCTCTCTGAAGGGTGGGTAGAAGCTGGACACAGGCATTGCTTTTTCAGAGTTCAAAAAGTTCTTTGTTTTAAAATGGACACGTTTAATTTGCCGTTTTTAATCTTTCTTTTTACTGTTCTTTTCCTATGTTCACCGCTCTGGAATCTATTTTGGGTATGGAGCGGTATATAAATACTGTAAATAAATTAATAAACAAAGACATTCAAGAGAAGCTTTGCTTCCCATGGTATACACATGTTGTTTTTCCATCGGTCACCTTTGCTCAAAATAGTTTTTGCACGTTTTGGAAACAATACAAAACCTGTCAAACCTATTTAGTGCACATAAACCAGGGACGAAGGTTCTCCCCACAAGCGTCTTTCGAACTACCATAAACTCTCTGGAAAAAACAGCAGTCGCTTGTTGCTAGCCAGTGGCACAAAAAGAAAGCAAAGAGTATGACTTATTCTGGTAATGTGGATGTGGAAAAAATAGTTCAGGAGCAGGGATACGCACTTCTTTTTAAAAGAGAAATCGAACTGCTGTTCCCTCTTCACTAACTCCTCTCTCAGTAAGAATGGTGCCAGAAAAAGGAATGTTAAGTGTTCATTTAAACTGAAGAATAGACAAAGCAGAAGGGAAAGTATTCCTGTAAACAGAGTATGAGTGAACACTACAATAGGAATTCCTCTAGTGATAGTCATAATAGAATTTATTAAGGGAACAAAGGTCATAGCAACATAAAACTGAAAACTACTGCAAATTAACAGAAGTCGTTGCTTCTGTTCATGTGAATGTGACTCCTGCCTTTTCTAGAACAAACCTTCTTGACAATTCACCTTCTCACAATGTCTGGAACATCTTAGGGGCAACCTACAACCCATGCAAATGTGTGTAAAGAAGGCTGGACACTGTTTTTAAAATGAAAAGCGCCTCAGGAAGCTGCAATTTTGAGTGGAGGAGAAACTGGGGAGGAGCCGGCCAGTCAGCCACGTTTGATCCGAAATCACACTACAGCCCCATCTGCTTCTTCCTTCCTCACGTGTTCCAGGCATTTGTTTCAAAGGGGAATTAAGTATCCAGAATTCTTTAGGAGGGGAAAAAAGACATTCAGGGGTGATTTTGAGGAGAAATAGAGCTGGCTGGGGGGGCTGTCTTGACGATGGCACTTTGGTGCCACGAGCCCCCAAAACCCCACGCTTGTCCCCACACCAAGGAGCGAGCACGGGGTTTGTAACCATGGGTGGGAAGGGAAGGGAAGAGCTTCTCTCCTGTGCCACTGCAGAAGCCCTGCTGCGCGTCAGCGCAGCCTAGGACACACGGAGGCATTTATTTATTTATTTATTTATTTATTTATTTATTTATTTATTACATTTTTATACTGCCGAAAGGAATACAGTGTAGGCGCCAGGCGGACCTCTCTGGGGAGCTCATTCCACAGCCGGGTTGCCACTGCGGAAAAGGCCCTCCTCCTAGTAGCCACCTGCCTCACTTCCTTTGGCAGGGGCTCACGGAGAAGGGCCCGAGGATGATCTTAAGGTCCGGGCAGGCACATATGGGAGGAGGCGTTCCTTCAAATAACCTGGCCCCAAACCATTTAGGGCTTTGAATGTTAGCATCAGCACTATGAATCAGGCCCAGACCTGGACTGGAATCCAATGAAGTTGTAAAAGGACCGGCGTGATGTGGTCTCGTCAGCCAGTCCGTTAGTAAACAGGCTGCCCTGTTTTGTACCAGCTGAAGTTTCCGGACCATTTTCAAAGGCAGCCCCACATATAACGCATTGCAGTAATCCAAACGAGAGGTTATCAGAGCATGGATCACTGTAGCTAGGCTATCTCCATCCAGATAAGGGTGCAGTTGGTATATCAGCCTGAGCTGATAAAAGGTGCTCTTTGCCACTGAGTTCACCTGTGCCTCAAGCGAAAGTTCTGGATCCAAGAGCACCCCCAAACTACGGACCCGATCCTTTAGGGAGAGTGCAACCCCGTCCAGGACAGGGCAAACATCACCTCGCCGGACAGATGAACCACCCGCTAACAGTACCTCCGTCTTGTCTGGATTGAGTTTCAGTTTGTTAGCCGTCATCCAGTCCATTACCGTGCCCAGGCACTGGTTCAGAACAGCCACTGCCTCACCTGGGTTTGATGAAAAGGAAAGGTAGAGCTGGGCATCATCCGCATATTGATGACAGCTCAGTCCACGTCTCCGGATGGATGCATTCTATTGGCCATTCGGCTCACTGGCCTGTCCCCTCCTCCCTGTCCAGCCGATGGCGACCAATCAGGGGTTGCAATTGGCCTGGACACACCTCCGCTGCAATTATTTTAACTATTAATTAATTAAATATTTTAACTCCCCTGTTAAAACAGCTCCACTGGCTTCCAGTCTGTTTCCACGCACACTTCAAAGTGCTTGTTATGACCTATAAAGCCCTATATGGCTCGGGTCCAGGTTATTTGAAAGAATGTATTCTCCCTTATGAGCCTGCCCATGCTTTGAGATCTTCTGGAGAAGGCCTTCTTTCAATCCCACCATCTTCACAGGCGCGCTTGGTGGGAACATGGGAGAGGGCCTTCTCGGTGGCTGCTCCGGTGCTCTGGAACTCTCTTCCCGGGGAAGCTAGGCTGGCTCCCTCCTTGATGGGCTTTCGGAAGCAGGCTAAAACTTTTTTGTTCCAGCAGGCCTTTGGAGAATAATCTGGCCCTCCATCTATGTTAATGTCTTATAATTTTGTTGTGCATTTTAAACGTTTATGGTTTTGTTCCCCCCCAATGTATGTTTTAAAACTTTGTAAGGCCGTCTTGAGGCCCAGCATTGGGCAAAACGCAGGATACAAATAAATAAATATAATAATAATAATAATAATAATAATAATAATAATAATAATAATAATTCCGGAGCAAGGCAACAGACGGAGATACACCGTCGTCGCCTTGCTCCACAGAAAGAAGTCGGGTTAAGTCCCTGACTTTTTTTTAATTCAGAGCTTCAGGGGAAAGCGCTGAGATAGCTGCAGGAGCTATACTAGAGTGACCAGATACAAAAGAGGGTAGGGCTCCTGCAGCTTTAACTGTTGTGATGAAGAGGGAATTTCCCCAGGTGCTGCCTGCATACAAAGGACACCTGCTGAAATTCCCTTTCCTACGCAACTATTAAAGACCAGTCCTCCTTTCCATAGGGTCACCCTACATATAAATGACTCAGCGCCACTGCGCAGCCACCATGGGGTTTCCAGGGATACTCTTCGATTTTAGCTTCCTTTTGGGGATCAACACTGGAGCTGTGGCAAACAGCAATGGCAGAAACATGGATGTAGCAATTTAAATTAGCTAAAGGCAAAGTGAAAATAGCTGGGGGGTTTTATACAATATGACCTGGTTTTATTACATATGCAAATCAGGGACATATGTGGCAAGGTCTATCTTCTTTCCTCAGAGGATGGAGAAGACGCTAAATACCATTTGCTAGCCTGAAGAGCTGCCAAGAAAAGCTCCATGTAGCCAATAGATTCCATCCATATTTTTGCCTGCAAAGTAAAATATTTATGTTAAATATATTGTCCTCTGTCAATGACTAAAGCTGAGGGAGGGTTTCTTTTTGTGTGTGCGGTTAATTTGTATTTGTATTTGGACAGTCAAAAATCAAATGGCCAATATCAGAATACCCTGTGGTACAGCCATAGGGCCTTTTCAGTGGTGGCCCCTCGACTGTGGAATGATCTCCCCGATGAGGCTCGCCTGGCGCCAACATTGTTCTTTTCGGCGCCAGGTCAAAACTTTTTTCTTCTCCCAGGCATTTTAACAGCATTTAACAACCTTACGTTTGTTTTTAATGGACCCCAGAATTGTTTTTAAATGGATACTGTTGTTTTTA
The DNA here is from genome assembly GCF_023053635.1 of Elgaria multicarinata webbii. Lineage (NCBI taxonomy): Eukaryota > Metazoa > Chordata > Lepidosauria > Squamata > Anguidae > Elgaria > Elgaria multicarinata. Next base: position 4,537,106 of record NC_086178.1, read on the forward strand.
TACTGTTTTTATGTTTTTAAATTTTGTATACTTTTAATCTTTACTATTTTTAGTTGTTGTGAACCGCCCAGAGAGCTTCGGCTGTGGGGCGGGGTATATAAATGTAATAAAATAAATAAATAAATAAAATATTAGGAATATTGTGCACAGTTCTGCATGCCACAACTCTCTCTCTCTCTCTCTCTCTCTCTCTATATATATATATGAGCTGGAAAAGGTGCAGAAAAAGGTAAGCAAAATTATTAAGAAGCTGCCACACCTGCCCTGTCAGGACAGTTAACCTTTGAGGCTTTTTATTATAGGGGAAAATTAATATTGTTATTAATCTGTACGCCGCCCTGAGTTCTTAATGATATAGGGTGGGATACAAATGTTTTAAATAAATAAATGTTGCCATTGGCTAAAAAGGAGTCATTTAAAACAACTGAAAAAGAAAACTTGGAGGGCAAGCCTGTGGCGGTTTAGAAAGAAAAGTCCTACAACTCCCAGCATCCTTTCAGCCACCTACGCTGGTTGGAGCATGCCGGGAATTGTAGGACTTATTTTCTGTCAAAATCCGCGTAGGGTTAAAATAAAACCCGTAACTTTCTCTTCTCTAGCGGTTTTCCCGCCGTTTTGCCTATTCGTCCCGCCCCAACTGTCACTTGCTCCTCTCCCTCCCCGCCAATCCACTCCAGCAGGCGCTCTGATTGGCCGAACGGAAAAAAAAAATCGGATAGTCGATCAAGATATACATATAGAGAGAGAGTTTTAATTCGCTACTTTGTTTGTCATCAAAGCAGCATAACAAACCACTCTCTTTTTTCTAGGGCAGGAGAGGGAAAAATAATAAACGAGCCCTATAGAGATCTTCATTAGGCTTCCTCAGTTTTCCTCACGCCCTTCGCGCCTTTTTTGGGGGGAGGGGGAGGGGCACGCCGTTTTCCCGCCCCAATGTTCTGGCCCTTCTCTGAGGTAAACGAATGACAAAGATAGATGCCTGTTACGAGTCATTATTATTATTAATAATAATATTAATTTTATTATTAAAAAAAACCCAACCCAGCAGCCCTAGTTCTTCCTCCTCACGCGCCGTCTTTTCGATGAAGAGAATCCTCCACATAGGCCCGGCGTTCACGGCGCCCTATGGCGCCAAGGCCTCGCACTCGCCCTGAGGCGGGGTTGAAGGGTGGCAGCGCCGGTTCTACTTTGCCGCAAACGCAACCCGGAGCCTTGTCTGTGTGTGGCACTTTTAAAGACTCGCAGATTTATGGCGGCGAGGAGGAGCTTTTTTCGTGAAGGGCCTCAAGAGGACGCAGGCAGGGCCTCCCGTGCGCGCGCCTATGTGCCTTGTACGTGCTTTAACCCACATACACATGGGAGGTATAAAGAAGGGGGTGAGGGGCGGCAATGGAAACAGCGAAGGCCACGGAACCGAGAAGCCACAGTCCGTGACCAACGTATTAAAATAAGAGTAGCGACGGAGGAAGGGGAGGCCCAGCACCCCTCAGGAAATTAATCCCAGCGGAGGCTGGTGGCTCCGATTCCTGTGGAGGCCGTGAATCCATTCTGGATTTCAGTCAGAACCAGAAGAATCCGTTAAAAGAGCTATCCAAGGTGCTGAACAAAAAAATTTGGGTTTTGTGTGTTTGTGGGGGGGGAAGAATAGCGTTCAGCACCATGGATAGCTCCCTCAGCGTCCTGACTGAAACCCAGATCGGTTTGCCAGCCCCACCCGAATCGGAGCCACCAGCCCCCACTGGGGGTTAATCTATCAATTAATGATAAGGGCGCTTTGAAGGCACGGCGGCGGGGCGGGGCCTGGCGCGAGCACGCAGCTCTGTGATTGGTCGAGCCGAGGGCTTATAAACGCGTTCGCGGGGTCCGGGTCCGGCAGACGGAACGGGCGCCGGCGACGTGTTCTCCCCCGACGTCTCGGGTGAGCGCTCGTTGGTCGGGTGGGAAAGGGAGTGGGCGGGGCGTACAGGCGGGCGCCGTGATAAGCCTCGTGCGCGAGCACGTTGGCCCTTTCCGTAGCGAGGCCTGGGAAGCGAAGGTGAACCCGTCCGCGGGGGGGAGGGGGTGGGAAGGGAAGAGAGAGGACAGAGGCTTTGCTAATGCAAGGCTGCGTTTGTTTGCTTGCTTGTTGCCTGGCTGCAAATCTTTTGTCTTCCAAGCCTGCAATTCTGCATGCTTTAAAAGGTTGGGAGTCGGGGGGGGGTGCCTTATCTCCCCCCCCCAGCCGTCGTTTATACGGCTTTTGGAAGGTGTGGGAGACACGATGCAAAAGGGAGGGAGGGGTAGAGGCCTCCTGGGTTTGCATTGTGTGCGGTGGAGGCCTGCATGCTGCCCTTGCACACACACACACATACACACAGCCCGGGTGCACGTCGAAGCCGCCGCCGCCATGGCAAACGCCTCTCCTTGCACGGTGCACGTAAGCAGGAGTGTCCTTGGGAGCTCGGCTCCAGCTGACACGGGCCTGGTTTGACTTTAATTGGGGTGGGGATGGGGGCAGCATAAACTGCTGCCGCCCCAAAGGAGCCTTGCGTGGAAGAGGTGCGTGTGTACGTGTCCCTGTCGCAGGTTTACAACAGCTGGAGGGGGCCTTGATCGGGTTGCGGGGAAAGTAAGGGAGGAGCGCGCATTTCGGATTTCTCGGTCAGAGGCTTCTAGGGCGAAGAGCCACGTGTGCCGAGGGACGAATCCCGGCTTGACTGCAGCAGGCCGGCGAGTGTAGCCTGGCATGTGCGTGGAGCACATGTGGCTCAGCAGTGCCTTCCTTGCAGGATGTCCGCCTCTTTAGTAGCGTGATGGGAGAGGGAGAGGCCGTCTCTTGGCTTGGATTACTGCAGGCGATGCTGCTGCCTTAGCACATGGGTTTTTGTAGGGTGACCCTATGAAAAGGAGGACAGGTCTCCTCTATCTTTAACAGTCGCATAGAAAAGGGAATTTCAGCAGGTGTCATTTGTGTATATGGAGAACCTGGTGAAATGCCCTCTTCATCACCACAGTTAAAGCTGCAGGAGCTATACTAGAGTGACCAGATTTAAAAGAGGGCAGGGCTCCTGCAGCTTCAACTGTGGTGATGAAGAGGGAATTTCACCAGGTTCCCCATATATACAAATGACACCTGTGAAATTCCCTTTTCAATACAACTGTTAAAGATACAGGAGCCCTGTCCCCCTTTTCATGTGGTCACCCTAGTTTTTGGGGACAAGAACCAGCCCAATGTGTCCTCCATACATAGGTGGGCCACCTTGGTCCTCTTTCCTGGTGGAACTACTCTCCCAAGGCCGTTGTACTAGGGTGCTTTCTGTCCGGCCAGTGTGTTGATGGGCTACGGTGTAGCCAGTGCCGTAATCCTCTTCCACTTTTTGGTTTGAAATCAGCCTTGCACAACCTGGTTTCCTCCCACCCAGCCTAGTGTGTTCGTCCACAACTACCACAATTGCCCATGCTGGCTGGGGAAGGTGGGAGATGTAGTCCAACTCAACTGGGGAGCATCAGGTCGAGGAAGGTTGCTCTAGCTGTGGGCTACAAGGATGAATCAGATTAGTAAGCAACTTATTTGTGGTTAATAGTTGGACTGGCACTGAAGCCATTCAGGGTCTTTTGGAAGAAGGAAAATCCTGCTTAAAATGTTTTTGCTTCCTGAAACAGTGACTGACACCTTCTTGCACTTCCCTACCTTTGAAAGTCCAAAGATTTTGGTAGTAAGCAGTAATTTGAATCCAAAGTAATTGAAAACTAAAACTGGCTTATTTAGTGTAGCAGCTTTTCATACTACTGGCTTGACTTGCACACTATGTAAGACCTGCTTAACAAGTAAAAACCACACCTAACTAAAGTAGCTGCAGAAACAAATCTTGTTGCAAGGGCTATTGTAGAAATGTAGTCACCATGCTAAAGCATTTCCATGGGGCATAGTTTGTGTTGCTCTACAAATGAGGTTAAAAAACTTGTGTTGCAAGTAAGCTAATTGTGCAACTGAATTTACTAAACACTCAAGATAGGAGTTGAGTAACTGGATAAACTTGAGTGCCTTTAAAACAAAATACTGTACTCCAAGTTCTGGAGCAGTTACATGACTCGCTGAGTAGAAAGTTAAAGCCCTTGGGGCCAAAAAAAAGTACATGCTATAGCATCAGCTTTCTTACGTGCTCTCCTTCTAATTCAGCTGCATACAAGTAAAACAACTATGTCACTGTATTTTATGGTTTTGTAAACCGCCCAGAGACCTTCGGCTAATGATGGTATAGAAATGTAATAAAGGCAAGTGGAATGTGTTGTACTGGAGTAACCAAGGAATTTACCTTCTGGATGAGAGTTCTGGGTAGGGGAGCTAGATTTCTGACGTTTGGATTTGGTATTGTTTAGTGGATTTCAGTAGGTAAATTCCCACAGAACTTTCAAGTTTCTAAAAAGCGTTGTTTTGTAAAACTAGCAGATTAAAAACTACTTAGGAGCATACGTGAATGAATGGTGTGGAGAATGTGGATAGGGAGACATTTTTCTTCCTCTCAAAAATACTAGAACCTGATATCATCCCGTGAAGTTGATTGATGGGAGATTGAGGACAAAATAAAAGGAAGAACTTTTTCACACAGCGTAGAGTTAAGTTATGGAATTCACTACGTCAAGATGTAGTGCTGGCCACCAATTTGGATGGCTTTTAAAGGGGGTTGGATAAATTCCTGGAGGAGAAGGCTATCAATGACTATGAGCCCTGATGGTTATGTGCTACTTCCAGTATCTGAGGCAATAAGTCTGTGTGTACCAGTTACTGAGGAACGTGGGTTGGAGGGTGCTGTTGCACCATGTCCTGCTTTGTTGGTCCCTGGTTGACAGCTGGTTGGCCATTAATACTTAAGATGCTTACTAGTACAACTTTCTGTTGGAAAACTATATCTTAAAGCTGCAGACCATAAATGCTATTAAAATATTATGCCTTTAATGGGTAATAGATCTGGATAATATAGATACAGAAGAAGTTTGAGGCTTGCCCCTTCAGTCATACCCCAGGAACATGTTACAGCTGGGGCAACATGCATGATAGGTGGGAATACTTTACTTCCATTGGGATTCTATTGAGTAGAACCTCAACCAAAGGTAATGCTGTTACTTTCATATTTCTGAATTCTGCTTCAACTTGAAGATTGCAAATAGAATATCAGCTGTCACTTCTGTAGAAAGATGATTGCTTTTCAACAGAAAGGTGGAGTTCGATTTGCTTGCTATCTTGTATGTAGCAGCCAGCTGAGTACTGCCCATAAGAAACAGCTAATCTGCTGCACCCAGATCATGTACAAAACTGAGATCGTTAGTGGGTGTGTGGTTCCTAGTGGCTAAACCAACCCATTTACTGCATGTAAATTCCCAGACATGTCTGAAAATGCTGTAAGCATTCAAAACGCATATAACAACCACCCATTGGTTTAAGCCACCCAGTCTTCACAACTCAACAACAAACTATGGCTTCTCGTTTGGGGGCTGTTTGTGGTTAAGAAATCGTATGGTTCATTAATGTGGTTGGGTTTGCACATTGATTGTGCTTGCACAACACAACAGCCGCTGTGGCTTAATCTACCTGTGGAGCCTGCCCTGTTGTGCCAGATGCCATTCAGCATGGTACCCAACTTGCCGTGGCTTGTGTTATGCAAACCTAGGCAGCAGGGGTTGTTTGAGGGTTAAGGAACCCTCAAATAACCCAGGCCTTGTTTTGGAGTAATTTTCTCCCTGGGGTCACCCAACATGGCCAGCTGGATGCCTGCGGGCACCATGCAAAAATGGTGCTTAATGGGTGTCCGGCATGATGTGACAGCCCCTGGGGTAAATTAAGCCACAATTTCCTGTCGTATGTGAATAGGTCAATAATGACAACCTATGAGTTAAATAAACCATGGGATAGTGTTACATGTGAACCAGATCACCATATTGGTTTCAGAATAAAGAACATCAATTTCTGAAGGTGCTTTTAAGTTTAAACTGCTGTTTGCCTTAGTACCAGTACCCAAAATGTAAACTGGTCTATACTTTTATGTATGTTGCCGGGGGAGGGGGGGAAGGTAGATGGTTTTTGAATACAAGGGTTTAAAGAACTGGCACTATTTATTTATTTATTACATTTTTATACCGCCCAATAGCTGGAGCTCTCTGGGCGGTTCACAAAAATTAAAACCATAATAAAACAACCGTCAGGTTGAATTAAATGAACAAGGATTTAATACTTGAGTATCTTATCTGCCTAAATTCAAAACGTTAAGCAAGAAGATTTGAGGAAGCTTTGGACTTGGGGGCAAAGTAGTGGCTGTACTGGGAACTTGTGGGGTTCCACAATGGGTATGTAGAGGGAGCTTTGGCTATTGGGTGGTATAAAAATGCAATAAATAAATAAAATGTAAGCTGGACTGAAAGAAGGAAGTAGTCATTCTTTCGAGCAGGGAAGGGGTATCAAAATGCTGTTTGATACGAAGATAAAATATCAGTATTATCTATTCTCTAAAAAGTAATTCTACAGCTAGGCACCTACATGAATGTCACTTTCTTCTTGCTGATATCTAGAATACAGACAGACTTGGCTAGAGAGTAAGCTGTAATCTAATCCAAGTGCCTCTAAGAGAATCTTGACCTGGCAGCAGGATAAAACTGTTTTGGTACAGGCTAGAAAGAGTCCCCTTACAGGTAATAGTTTGTTCATATGTTGCTTTTCCACAGTGAAACCTGCCACAAATAGTTCACAATAAACATAAATACCAAATATAAAACATAACATGAAAACAACTACAAAACATATCAAAAAATCAAAATTGTCCATATTACAATAAAATACACCAGTGAATGTGAACTTAATGCAAACTTAACCAGAATGATCAGGGGTCTGGAAACAAAGCCCTATGAAGAGAGACTTAAAGAACTGGGCATGTTTAGCCTGGAGAAGAGAAGATTGAGGGGAGACATGATAGCACTCTTCAAATACTTGAAAGGTTGTCACACAGAGGAGGGCCAGGATCTCTTCTCGATCCTCCCAGAGTGCAGGACACGGAATAACGGGCTCAAGTTAAAGGAAGCCAGATTCTGGCTGGACATCAGGAAAAACTTCCTGACTGTTAGAGCAGTACGACAATGGAAAGTTACCTAGGGAGGTTGTGGGCTCTCCCACACTAGAGGCCTTCAAGAGGCAGCTGGACAAGCATCTGTCAGGGATGCTTTAGGGCGGATTCCTGTATTGAGCAGGGGGGTGGACTCGATGGCCTTGTAGGTCCCTTCCAACTCTGCTATTCTATGATTCTATGTAATGATCTAATACAAAGAGGATAAACAGACAATGAACAAAGCAGACTCAGCCCTCACTGCTGGTGCTGGTCTTGCTGCAGAGCAAGCAGTTACACCAGCACAGCTGAAATATAGTTTGAGATCATGGCCATGGGGTCTTCTCACCAGGCTAAATAGTTCACAGCTGGCTCCCTGTCATTTCCCCAAGGAAGTAGAGGCAGCAGCTGGCAATCCGATCTTTTCCCTAACATCCCAGGTTTTCTGGCTGCTGGTCTTGCTGTCTTGCAGCAACTAGAGGTGCCAGCTAAACCTCTACATTTCTTCCTTGCATTCTCTAATCTCTTCCAGTTTTCATCTTTAAAATGTTATAGCATCCATTCTAACACCTCTCCAAATTGGGGCAAAATCTACAGGAGCTAAGAGCCTGTGCATGTTTGCCCATAAGTCCCATTGGGTTCAATTGACCAACTTCCAAGTATGCTTAGGACTGTAATGGTCAGTTTTAAGTCCGGCAGTATTCCAAGCACTGACAATCACTTAATGGTTTGTTGTTGGCTTAACTCTGGGTTCTTCAATCCCTAAAAAACCCAGACTTCTGAGTTTGGATGTCATGATAACAACCCAGGAACGGGCTGTTGATTGAAAGCGTTTGCTCCCATTTGGCCTTGATGAGGAATTGTCATTACGTGCGAACCGGGTCATGGAAAGACATAGCAGCTATGAGCTGGGAATAGCTAAACAGCAGCAAAAGGGTACTATTAAGGGCTGTTGAGAATACTTTGCTCCCCCCTTGACACCCCCCCCAAATAGTTACTGGTTGAAATTTAATGCAGCATTATAAATAAAAATGTTGCTATCAGCGCATAGATATGGCACTTCAGGCCAAACCGACAGGAACTCAAAACAATTGTAACGGTTTCTAAATGTAGACTTGCTAAAGGTCATCTACTCTGTATGAGGCAGGTGAATCTTAATGGCTAGGCCAAGGCAAGCAGGCAGGCATGACTGCAGAGTGAAGGTCCTGTGGAAATGCACCAAGGGCAGGAACTTGTAATTTGACTAATTGCCCAAGTTGCATCTTTTATATTCTACAAAGATGCAAGCCACTCCTGAGTGGAGATGGTGCTACAGCAGCCTGGGGGTGCTGTGATTTCTCTGATGGAGAAATGCCAGGCAGGGAAGTGTAGTGTTTGTAGCAGCTGCCAGTGTCTGTGCCAGAATAGAAGCACTGACGATGGGTACCAGGTGGTGGGTGAGCCAAGCAACCATACTGGAAAAAGCTACCTGGTAGAAACATGGGAAGCTGCCATTTACTGGGTCAAAACATTGGTCCATCTAGCTCAATATTGGTAAAAGCTAGCAGTGGCTGTTGAGGATTTCAGGCAGGGGAGACACTGGGGATTGAGAGGCCTTCTGTATGCAAAGCATGTGCTCAATGAACTAATTCCTCCTCTTGCTTGGTGTGTATTGCATTTTATTTTAATGTATTTCTGACTTACCCTTCCACTCAAGATGACCTACAATACAATCATACCAACAGTAAAATGCAACAATTCCGAACGAAGCAAAATGGATAAAAATTGCAACGAAATAGGGGAACTTTCTAAATCAAAGAGCAGATTAATCACGAAAAGCTCATTAAGAAGAGTAGAGTTTTTACTAGTCATCTGGAGACCCAATTACAAGGGAGCCAACCTAACCTCCCTGACAAAGGAATTCCACAGTCTGGTCACTTCTGCACAGAAGGGCCTGACGAAGCGCCCACAAGCCTCACCTCTCTAGGGGACAGCATTTCAGTGATGGGTAGGGGTGAAGAGGAAAAAGCTTGAGGCCAAAAATATCAGGGCATCTTAGCTTAAAGCTCTTAACTAAATCTTAGGACAGGCATTTCAGCTTTTTAGAATTCCAGGAAACCACAAAAGCTGGGGAAACGTTAAACTATTGGTGGTTGGAGGGAAAGGAGGTGGAGCCAGGGAAAGTGGGTGTGGCCATCTAGGGAATCCCAGAGGACCAGATTGGGACCACAGGAAGGCCAGAGATTCAGCACTCCTGCTCTCGGATACCTAACAGGACCTCAAATGATGGATGTAGGTTCTGGATAGGTTTGTATGGGCTTTAGGGTGGATTCCTGCATTGAGCAGGGGGTTGGACTCGATCGCCTTTTAGGCCCCTTCCAACTCTGCTATTCTATGATTCTATGAAGTGGTGTAAAACTCCCTTACTAGAACTTTATGGATCATTAATGCTTGAGTGGAATAACATGCGTCATAGCAGATTAATAATGAAACGCTTGCTAAACTGATGTCTTCAAACTTCTAGGTTTCACTCAAGTACCTGAAGGCGTATCTGGAACTATGGATCATGCCAGGAAAGCGATATTTAACATGGTAAGGATGATAAAAATGCATGATCTTATTTGTGGAAATAAGAGAGATACCAGGGGGAAAGTAGAATGCACCACTTGGTTTCTGGCTTTACATGTAGGTTGGTTCGTTCCCTCTTTTGTAAGACCTATGTTGTGTAATTGGACCTATATTCTGTAATCAAGATTGAAACGAGCAGTTCCCTAGTCATAATTAAACTTGCCAACTGGCAAACATTTAAGTGGCCCTCAGAGGTTACTAGCCAGCAAAACTTTCTACTTGCTTGCTTTTTACTCCTAGGAGGGATTTAAGCAGACGTTAGACAGAGCATTCTGTCCCTGCTTTGTTAAACCCTATTAGAAGTCTAGAGTAAACACTTTTAAAAAAAAAGAAGACTAGAAGCAGAGTAGACAAGATTACAAGAGGAAATGTGGTACAATTCATGGCCTTAGCTAGACCTACCTATTAGTCCACGACGGACGGGTGAAGATCTCGTTTTATCGCGAGATCCCCCCTCTGTTTACACGCGGCGCGCAACAGCCTCCACTTAAAATCTACGATTCTAAGTAGAGGTGTCACGCCCGCCATTTTTGTTTTCTTAAAGGAGAAGATGCGCAAAAGCGCTCCTGCGCAAAAGGTAAGTTTGTTTGTTTTTAAAAAATATTTTCCCCGCTCACCCCACCCCCAATGGACGCAGTGCTCCTGAGGAGCGCTCCGCCCTGTGCGCAGGTCCCGGCTCCTCGCGAGGAACCACAAGGAGACGGGACAAACCGTGGTGCCCTGCCACACGTTCTGCACTCTCGGGATCAGCCCAAGACCGCGGAAAACCCGAGTCTAAAGGGGAGGGTGAGATTCCGGGGCAAGGGGGGGGATCATCCCTCCCTTATCCCGGGATCCCCTATGCGTCATGTGAACGCACAGGGACGATCCCGGCATTTTGCCCCATCTAGCTATGGCCCATGACTCTCACCAGTGATTTTCTTGCTGGATGTGTAGGAACAGGTGCTTTGCGTCCTATGCATATAGTACAGAATGTGGCAGGCTGGTGGAATCCTGGATTGCTCTCCTCCAGCTTGTTCAGCGTTTTGTGCTCACCAGAGAGGAACTGCAAATCTCTTACCTTGAGCATTGAAGCTAAGCAAGGTGACTTTGAGTGCTCTGTGCCTCCTCTGCCTGTTAACTGCATTTCTCTTCTAGCTGGTGAGGAAAGAGCATTACTACTTGGTCTGCATTTATTTTTGGTTAAGAAATATTTTTTTCTGTGGAACTAAATTTCAAGCTCTGCGTGATAGCTCCCTCTTGCATGTAAATGCCATATACACTTGTGGCACTGTAGTAAATACCTTGCTCTTGGTGAAATGGGAGTTGGGAGTTGAATTTGAGTTATGCCTTGTTGTTTAAATCTATAAGACCAAATAGACAATGAAGAACAAAACCATTGCCCTCATAGAATCATAGAATAGCAGAGTTGATATATTAGTTCCATGAACTCATAGAATCGTAGAATCCTAGAATAGCAGAGTTAGAAGGGGCCTACAAGGCCATCGAGTCCAACCCCCTGCTCAATGCAGGAATCCACCCTAAAGCATCCCTGACAGATGGTTGTCCAGCTGCCTCTTGAAGGCCTCGAGTGTGGGAGAGCCCACCACCTCCCTAGGTAACTGATTCCATTGTCATACTGCTCTAACAGTCAGGAAGTTTTTCCTGATGTCCAGCTGGAATCTGGCTTCTTTTAACTTGAACCCGTTATTCCGTAACCCATCTTATTACTTCACTAGTAAAACATAAAGTTTGAGGCCCTGCTTCAAATGTCTTATTTATTTATTTATTACACTTTTATACCGTCCAATAGCTGAAGCTCTCTGGGCGGTTCACAAAAATTAAAACCACAAGAAAACAACCAACAGGTTAAAAACACAAGTACAAAATACAGTATAAAAAAAGCACAACCAGGATTAAACCACGCAGCAAAAATTGATATAAGATTAAAATGCAGAGTTAGAACAGTAAAATTTAAATTTAAGTTAAAATTAAGTGTTAAAATACTGAGAGAATAAAAAGGTTTTCAGCTGGTGACGAAAGGAGTACAGTGTAGGTGCCAGGCGGACCTCTCTGGGGAGCTCATTCCACAGCCGGGGTGCCACAGCAGAGAAAGCCCTCCTCCTAGTCTTGCTGCATCCTATTCTGCATATTACCGATTATGGCTGGGAAATATAATTGGGGTGGAAATGTTGAAGCTGATACTCACCCTGCGCACATGTACCTGATTTTATTCTAATCTCAAATATTTAATGGTTACTAAGTTACAAACAAAATGTTAATGGGGTGAACGGGATTAAAGGCCTGCCTGTATTGCTACTAGCAATACTAGCAAGCAAGCTTGATTGCTCCGTTACTGTTGCATCGCCCTTTATAAAAACACAGCACTTTAATTCAGCCCTGGCCTTTCTATCTAGTTTGGAGGGGAGCCCCTCTCCTATACCCGGTTCAGTATGGCTCGACAGCCAGATGGAGACAACAGTCATGTGGAAATGAAACTGTCTGCTGAGGAGGAGGAAGGAGGTGAAAACGGAATGATTGATCATCACCACACCCGGACGGTAACAACAAGGAACACTCATCGGCACCTCTGCTATTTACTGACTGGAGTAGCCATGATTTTTCTTATAGGTGAGATGGAAAGGCAAGAATTGTGGAGCGATTGGCTCTTACGTTTCATCACACTCTGGCTGATGCATTGCCCCCCCCCCCCCCCGCCTCTAGGGAAAGGCTTTCATCTTCAGGAGTATTTGCTAGGACTGTGCTACCTCCAGTATCCGAGGCAGTAAGCCTGTGTGCACCAGTTGCTGGGGAACATGGGTGGGAGGGTGCGGTTGCACCATGTCCTGCTGGTTCATCCCTGGCCGATGGCTGGTTGGCCACTGTGTGAACAGAGAGTTGGACTAGATGGACCCTTGGTCTGATCCAGCAGGGGACTTCTTATGTTCATATGGCTGAAGAGAGTGAATTTGGCATATTAAAAGCTTTTAATAGTGCTATGTGACTATTTTTAAAAAAATCTGCTACTGCCCAAATACTTTTATATAAAACATAGGAAACGCTTTCAAGCAGTTAAGCCAGGCAGCCAGGATAAAGGCTGAGTTAAATTGCCAGATGTCCTAGGATAGATAGACCTCTCCTAGGACTGTGCTATGATGGCCGCCTTGGTCTCCCCCAGTCTCAAAGGGGGGAGCGCTTTGTGCAGTCTACAAATAACCTGAATTTCCCCCACTCCTCAGGGCGCTCAAGAACCACCCTAACCTTGTGTTAAACTTACTGTACTAAAGATGTTATATGCAGCATTTAATGCAATGGGTGACAGTAGAATAGTGTTAATTTTTGTAAGCGTTTTCTAAGTACTTGCGCTGATATGCACAAACAGGATTTTTGACTGGTTACGTGAGTTTCCGTGGACGGATACAGACAGCAGCAAGTCTGGAAGGTAGGGTTGGTTCAAACGACGACTCTACACCTGAGGCCATGAAATACTATTCCGACATCGAAGAGCCAGCGCCAGAGCCTGTGCTGCACTGGGGTGACCTCAGACAGGAACTGTCAGAAAAGCTCAGCGGTGCGAGCTTCCAGGATAATATCAGGTAACGTTTTCCGGAACGCCCTTCTGCAAAACAGCAATTCAGTAGAGACAAAATGGTCACTGCACCTTGGCCTATTATGACTTGACTGGGATGCTTCTGTTTCCAGGAGAGTCTTTTCTGCCTCCCATGAGGCTGGCAGCACAGGAGATGAGAGCATAGCCAGTGACATTCATGAGCTATTTATCAAGTACAAGCTGGACAAAGTCTGGAATGATGAGCACTACGTGAGGCTGCAAGCCCCAGGAAGGTAGGTGCTTTTTCTCCAGTCCTCAAAGAGCAGGTCTCCCCTGAAGAGCCTCAAACCACTTTGGGGTTTGTTTCAAATGAGAAGCAGTATATAAAGAGCCCAGTGATCTTCAACATTTTTATTAATGATTTGGACGAGGAGGTGCAGGGAACGCTGATCAAATTTGCAGATGACACAAAATTGGGTGGGATAGCTAATACCCTGGAAGACAGAAACAAACTTCAAAGTGATCTTGATAGGCTGGAGTGCTGGGCTGAAAACAACAGGATGAAATTTAATAGGGATAAATGCCAAGTTCTATATTTAGGAAATAGAAACCAAACACACAGTTACAAGACGGGGGATACTTGGCTCAGCAATACTACAAACGAGAAGGATCTTGGAATTGTTGTAGATCACAAGCTGAATATGAGCCAACAGTGCGATATGGCTGCAAGAAAAGCAAATGCTATTTTGGGCTGCATTAATAGAATAGCTTCCAAAACATGTGAGGTACTGGTTCCTCTCTCTTCGGCCCTGATTAGGCCTCATCTAGAGTATTGTGTCCAGTTCTGGGCTCCACAATTCAAGAAGGATGCAGACAAGCTGGAGCGTGTTCAGAAGAGGGCAACCAGGATGATCAGGGGTCTGGAAACAAAGCCCTATGAAGAGAGACTGAAAGAACTGGGCATGTTTAGCCTGGAGAAGAGAAGATTGAGGGGAGACATGATAGCACTCTTCAAATACTTAAAAGGTTGTCACACAGAGGAGGGCCAGGATCTCTTCTCGATCCTCCCAGAGTGCAGGACACGGAAGAACGGGCTCAAGTCACAGGAAGCCAGATTCCGGCTGGACATCAGGAAAAAACTTCCTGACTGTTAGAGCTGTATGACAATGGAATCAGTTACCTAGGAAGGTTGTGGGCTCTCCCACACTAGAGGCCTTCAAGAGGCATCTGGACAACCATCTGTCAGGGATACTTTAAGGTGGATTCCTGCATTGAGCAGGGGGTTGGACTCGGTGGCCTTGTAGGTCCCTTCCAACTCTGCTATTCTATGTTTCTATGATCATGTTCTGGTTCAAAGGCCTGGGTTTGCACATGACTTCTGCTTGGTCCTGGGAGGGTGTTTGTTGTATCATCGGTTTGGCAGTGCCTAGTAAAAATAACACAGGGTAGAACGCCAAAGGGCTGAAATGCCTACTTATTTGTGGAAGGTGGACTGATAATATTATTTCAACATACTGTGTTGATTCTTTGAGTGATGACCATCTTCTTCTTCCTTAGAAATGTAGTTTCCTTGGAAGGTCCAAGTGCACCTTTGGAGACACCCAACGCTTACGTAGCATACAGTAAACGTGGAGAAGTTTCTGTAAGTTGGCTTCGCTTGTATTGCCTGAAACGCTACTTTTAAGACCCTTTTTGACAGCTAAAATCTTGCCTTGGCTAACAGGATGGCTTCTGGGGTGGGGGGGGGATATAATAGTCAAGTATCTGAAGGGTTCTCACGCAAGAGGGCAGCAACCTGTTCTCTGTCACCTAAGATTGTAGGATATGAAATAATGGGCTTCAGTGATGAGAAGGCAGATTTCGGTTGAATGGAGCAGTCAGACAGTGGAACCAACTGTGAAGGGAGGTGGTGGATGTTCCATCGTTGGAAGAATTCAAGGAAAGACTGTGCAGCTTTCTGTCAGGTGATTTAAACTGGATTCCTGCACAGAACTAGGCATTGGACTCAATGGCCTAAATAGCTCCTGCCGACATTATGTTTCTGAGGGATGGGCTATCTAAGTAATCCATCTTGAAGCAGTAAGGGAAAAGTTCAAGCATTGAACTTCCGCTGTGATACCACCTACGGATATCAAAAGACATGCATAGATTTTAGTATTGTGGTCTTAATCGGCTTCGTCTTTGCCAGAGCTGGGTATTATATATATATATAAAAAAGGGTTCCCGACTCATACTGAACATTCTAACCACAGTGCCATCCGTCCGGTTGGGGCAGGGCTTGAGTAGATGAAGCTGCTGATGTTGTTGTTGGGTTATTGGTTTGTCCAATCTCTCCCAGCCTTGCATCCGAGATCCTTGAGCTGGAGATACTAAGGGTTGGCTCTGTGTCCATCCGCATGAATGCTCCCACAGAGTGCCCTAAAATGGTGGTGACTTATAATCCAAGTTGAATTTCTGTCTTGGGACTACTTGGAGGGAGATGCAGCTCAATCAGTTGAGGATCATTCAGTTGTTCTCTTTCCCAGGGCAAACCAGTTTATGCCCATTATGGCCGCGACGAAGACTTCCATGAAGTAGAGAGAAATGTCAACCTCAATGCAACTGTGATTCTTGTCAGAGCTGGAGAAATTACTTTTGCTCAAAAGGTAAAGAGTTTTCTACTTCCCAGGATGTCCAAGGGCTTGAGAGGAACCCATGAAGATTTTGGGGATTCTGCCTGGTTCCTTGTAAAGAGTTCCATCAGTCATTGTTGTGTGCACAAAGCTTTATTATGGAGATCTATACAAATGTAACGCCTCCAGAATAACCTTGCAAGAGGCACCGTCCCCTAAGCCAATTTGGGCTTCATGGCTCTCTGTTGCTTCCCAGGTCCCCGTTCTGACCAGCCTGGGTCAGCAAAACGCTGCCTGTACTAGGTATGGGAGTGTGTGGCCACAGGGATAGGGAACCATGGTTGCATGGTGGACCATTGAGCTTATTACGTGCTGGACAATTGTTGCTAGATACCTGCTGTGCAAGCTGGCCATTCTGCTTGACTTCTGCTTCTGTTTGACTTGCTTTCTCACCCGCTTTGCCACTGAAAGCTCTCCATGTCTCTTCCTAGGTGGCCAATGCCAGGAAGTGGGGTGCCGTAGGAGTCTTGATATACCCGAATCCTGCTGAATACAGGAATCTGCGAGAAGATGTTGCCTTATTTGGACATGTGAGTATCTGATAGCATCCATGGATGAATGTGGGTGCCTCTTCTGCTGCCTCCCATGATGGGTCCTTGAGCTTGCCTAGCACAACAAGGGCAAGTGACCCACAAGCCAAACGTGGAACTCCGTCTGGGTGAAGAGGGCTGTGATGCACCTTGCGTAGCGCTTGTGTGAATGCCGTGAAATGGGACTCCCTCTCCTGCTCTGTAGAGCGCCCATACGGTGTCTTTGCTCCCCAATTTTCATGTCACTCTTGGATCTTGTCTTTGTAGGCTCATCTCGGAACAGGTGACCCTTTCACCCCTGGATTTCCTTCTTTCAACCATACCCAGTTTCCCCCAGTTGAATCTTCAGGTCTTCCGGATATTCCTGTCCAAACCATTTCTTTCTCTGCTGCAAGAAGACTGTTTAGGTAATCTTTCTCCATTGCTTTTCTACAGTGAGACGTATGATAGACAGACGTGACACCAGCTGCTATGGAGAGGACCTAAGGATGTCATGAATTAACATCTTTTTATTCCAGCATGCTTTCTGGCAGAGTACACAGCACTGCACAGTACGCACCACACCTTCCCTTGGTCTTTACAACCCTCTATGCATTCCAGGATACTCTTTGCATCCCCAGCTGACCTCGGGTTTTTCTGTGCACACTAGGCTGCAGCCACCCACATTTCAGCACTCTTGTATATAAAGGTTGTGCTGGAGGCTGGTATTTTGCAGCCGTTCAGTTTTTTTAGTAAGGTAATAAACCCTTTAAAATGAATATCAAGAGGGGAAGAGATAGGTGGGTACCAAGAGGTTGTGAGGACTCCCACTGTACAAGTAGGAGTCTTTTCTTTCAGGAAAGCATTCCAGTATGATCTTAACCCCCCACTCCCACTCCAGTCTGCGTCCTCAAGTTTATGAAAACATTTACCACTTTACTAGGGTAACTTCTAAGGTGGCTTTTGACTTGTAATTCACAGATTACGTAATGTTGTTTTTATTCTGTATGTACAAGTATGACTTCTGAACCCTTTTAACATGGTGAAAAAGCTAAATTAAGACGGTCTTCTACATTCTTGGGAGATGCCATGCTAGCAATTCTCTACGTTTGGCGAGAGGCATGTGCTTCCCTTTAAAGTCCAAAGCTGTTCTCCTAGAAAGTCTTCCTCACAACTTGAGGCTTCTTGCATGGACATCATATGTAGCCAACATAAGACCTTCCCTGTCGACAAGATGCAGAGACTGAAAGAACTGGGCATGTTTAGCCTGGAGAAGAGAAGATGGAGGGGAGACATGAGAGCACTCTTCAAAGACTTAAAAGGTTGTCACACAGAGGAGGGCCAGGATCTCTTCTCGATCCTCCCAGAGTGCAGGACACGGAATAACGGGCTCAAGTTAAAGGAAGCCAGATTCCGGCTGGACATCAGGAAAAACTTCCTGACTGTTAGAGCAGTGCAACAATGGAATCAGTGACCTAGGGAGGTTGTGGGCTCTCCAACCCTAGAGTCCTTCAAGAGGCAGCTGGACAACCATCTGTCAGGGATGCTGTAGGGTGGATTCCTGCCTTGAGCAGGGGGTTGGACTCGATGGCCTTGTAGGCCCCTTCCAACTCTGCTATTCTATGATTCATCTGAGTGGTGTCTGCACTTGTGATAACCTGGCAATTCTTAAAATGTCTGCCAATCAAAATCAGAAATGCGCAACCTGTTAGATTCATGGAAATTGCAAGCACAAACTGCAAGAGTGAGAAACTTGGGGCAGTATCTGTTCCGCCCCTGCCAGTTAACGAACAGTAGGTGCAGCCAGGCCTGTTGCTCTAGTGGGGTTTTGCAGTGAAGATGGAGATTCCGCCCTTCCTAGAGGAAACACCCAAATGAGCAGAAAGGCTCGTTTCTGGATCAAGACAGAACGGCAGAGCTCCCTGGTGCTTTTCCGCTTGTTTTGGGTTGCCCTCGGAAGGGCTAAACTTCCCATTTCGCAAGCCAAATGCAGAAGGGCGTAACGGCACCGGCAGGGATGTAAGCGCCCCCTTGGATCCAGCCCTTGGTGTTAAGACTGAAATGTCAGCAAGATCTTGGTGGGAAGCGAGGTGTGTGGGTGTATAATGAGTTCCGGTTCTGCTCCCAGCATTATGAAGGCACAAGACTATCTGGAAACATGGAAAGGAAACCTCCCCAGTCTTGGAAGTTCCAGCGGCAGAAATGTGAAGCTCCAAGTCAACAATGAGCTTGTGGAGAAGAAAATCCTAAACATCTTTGGTGTGATCAAAGGTTTTGAGGAGCCAGGTAAAACTTGGGCTACGGAGTTGGGGGAAGGGCTCAGATCTGGATGCTAAATGCTAGCCATAGCTTTGCGCAACAGGAAAGAAGCATACCCATTCTGGGCTCACTCATTCGAGAATGACAAGTGATGCTCCAGTTGTGGGCTGAGCCTCATAGGCCTAAGGCAGCTAGCTTGCAGCAGCTGGTGCTCCATCAGCCCGAAAGGAAAATGCTGAAGGCCTTTTTGGTTGTGAACAGAGTGACAAGCTAAAACTTTGCTCTCCTCAGCTGCATTGAATGTGCAGAATACATTGATCCTGCTTTTGGGAGAAGTGGCTGGCTAAGGATTCTTGCATTGAGAAGGGGGTTGGACTCGATGGCCTTATTTATTCATTTATTCATTACATTTTATACCGCCCAATAGCCGAAGCTCTCTCGGCGGTTCACAAAAATTAAAACCATGAAGAACATAATAAAACAACCAACGATCTAAAAACACAAATACAGTATAAAAAGCACATCCAGGATAAAACCACGTAGCAGAAGTTGATATAAGATTAAAGTTTGTTTATTTATTTATTTATTTATTTATTAGATTTTTATACCGCCCAATAGCCGAAGCTCTCTGGGCGGTTCACAAAAATTAAAACCACAAAAAACATCCAACAGGTTAAAAACACAATTACGAAATACAGTATAAAAAGCGCAACCAGGATAAAACCACACAGCAAAGTTGATTATAAGATTAAAATACAGAATTAAAACAGTGCAATTTAAGTGTAAGTTAAAATTAGTTGTTAAAATACTGAGAGATCAAAAAGGTCTTCAGCTGGCGACGAAAAGAATACAGTGTAGTGAGCTCATTCCACAGCCCTTTCCAACTCTTAAGATTCTATGAATAGAGGAATGGATCCAGACATGGCAGTTTGATGTTCTGATGAAGGAGTTGAATTAATATACCAGGTCAATGGTATTACTTATGCCTTATGCCGATTGTATCCATGGCCATCGGTGTGCAGCATAAATCTGTGGGTTGGGTCCTGCCCCTTCATGGGATTCATGATAAAACTTCCATCCCATTGATTTCAATGGGTCTATACGAAGTCTGGATCCTCCCCTGTGTGTGTGAAGCCTGGATGATAAACCTGCTCCCAGAACAACTGGATGGCGAATGGGCCCCAGCTGACTGGCCTTGTCTTGCAGATCGATACGTTGTGATTGGAGCCCAGCGTGACTCCTGGGGCCCTGGAGTGGTGAGGTCCGGAGTGGGAACCGCCCTCTTGCTAGAGCTCGCCCGTATCTTCTCCGAGATGGTGAAAAACGGTAAGGCTGCTGACACGGAGCATCTCCAACGCGTGTTGTTATTATATTTATTTGTATCCCGCCTTTTTCCCAATGCTGGGCCTCAAGGCGGCCTTACAAAGTTTAAAACATACATTGGGGGGGGCGGGGGGGAACCATAAATGTTTAAAATACACAACAAAATTATAAGACAATATAGATGGAGGGCCAGACTATTCTCCAAAGGCCTGCTGGAACAAAAAAGTTTTAGCCTGCTTCCGAAAGCCCATCAAGGAGGGAGCCAGCCTAGCTTCCCCGGGAAGAGAGTTCCAGAGCATTGGAGCAGCCACCGAGAAGGCCCTCTCCCGCGTTCCCACCAAACGTGCCTGTGAAGATGGTGGGAGTGAAAGAAGGGTCTCTCCAGAAGATCTCAAAGCACAGGCAGGCTCATTAGGGAGAATACGGTCTTTCAGATAACCTGGACCTGAGCCATATAGGGCTTTATAGGTCATAACAAGCACTTTGAAGTGTGTTCTTGAGGCCTGCGTACAGAGCCGGATTGAAGGTCTGTTTCCTTTGATCTTTGCAGGTGGCTACAAGCCCCGTCGGAGCGTCGTCTTTGCCAGCTGGAGTGCGGGAGAATTCGGAGCGGTTGGCGCCACCGAATGGCTGGAGGTCAGTATGGCTCTGTCAAGGCAGGGTCAGGCAACACGCAGAGCACATGAACTACCCCCCCCCCCCCCCGGATCTTCATATGCTCCCGGCCAAGCTTTTTAAATAAAAAAAGTCATCCATAGAAGCTATGGTGCCCCAAAAGGTTCAATTTAGCTAAATCAAACCCTTGTAGCTCTCTATGGTGCTATGGAGCATCAAAAGGACGGCAAACCGTTAATACTTTTCACTTCTTTATTTTTGTGGGGACCCAAAGACTGTGCAGCCTGTGGCAAAAATGGCTCTGGATCTCCAGCAGTTGCCCACCTCAGCCCTAGAGCGTGGATGGGCTCAGAATTGCCAAGCCCCCGGGGGTTGCTCACTGCCCCGTTTTCTCCCCCTCTTCAGGGCTACAGCTCCTCTCTCCACTTGAAGGCGTTCGCTTATATCAACTTGGATTCAGCAGTGGCAGGTAATGGTCACTTAGCATGGTGTTTGGGGAGATTTTGCCATCAATTTAAAGCCTGGGAGCATAATTTGTCGAAGTTGGGGGATATAAACGCCATAAATACTTACAGTTCAGACCCGTGCATGGTTGTATTGGGCATAGTATAGATAATAATAATAAAAAAGATCAAAGTTCTTGAACCAGACCAGGGCAAAAGAAAATGCAGAAAGCGCTTGCTGCCCTCGGTTCGTTGGACTGTAGGACAAGTTGCACGTCATGTGGCAGGTCCCTGACCGACACCTTGAGGGATTTACGGAAATGAAGCCGTTTTACTTGCAGCCGGGGGGGGGGCACAGTGCGAGGGCTGTTCACCCCTTTTCTCTCAACCTAATTCCCCCATGGGAAAAATACAGGTTGGGGAACAGGTGTGGCTGTTTCATGATTGAACACCTCTCCGAGTGCAGCTACAGTAAGCAGATTGCCATCTAATAGATCACCTATGTTTTCTCAATTGGGAAATATTACCAATTTATTTATTTAGCATGGTTATATCCCGCTTCCCACTTGAAACAAATCCCAAAGGAGTTTACAGAAGAATAAAAACCAGCAAATGAGTAAAAACAGCACCCAGACGCACACCCTTCCCCTTTCTTTCTCTCCCTCTCATGGCATGAGGTTGATACCAGGAGAGCTCATTGCTGGGGGAGAGCCAGAATAAATGGATGCATTTTCAAAAACGCCTAAAACATGCAGCCTTGTGGCCTGACGTACTTGAAAGGGGAGGTAATTCCACAGGGCGGGGTGCCACTGAAGAGAAAGCACATAAGGGCCCAAGGAGTATGACACATGCTTTATTTATTTATTTATTTATTGCACTTATATACCGCTCCCATAGCCAGGGCTCTCTGGGCGGTTTACAGAAATTCTAAAATTGAGGTAAAAACGAGTATACAAAATTTAAAACTCTAAAACACAGAACATACACACATAAAGCGTTAAAAACCGATTTAAAAACTAAACATGTGGGCAATTAGGATGTGCTGCCATATGCCTGGGCAAAGAGGAAAGTCTTAACCTGGCGCCGGAAAGATAGCAGCGTTGGCACCAGGCGAGCCAACGCCTTATCAGGGAGATCATTCCACAGTCTGGGGGCCACCACCGAAAAGGCCCTGTCCCTCCTTGCCACACTCGGAGTGGGCACCTGGAGGAGGACCTTAGGTGTTGAACGTAGTGATGCTTGGAGCTGAACACCGTCCCCCAGAGAAAGTGGGTTGTTGTGTGTTAAAATCACGGCGGAGCTAAAGATTATGGCAACTTGTCCAGATCAGGTCTATGGTCTGCTTATCGGTAGGGCCTGTGCTGCATGGCTACGATGACTTCAGAGCCACTTGAACAGATGCTTTTATATTGCACCCCACAGGATCGCGGGACTTCAAGTTCTCTGCCAGCCCCATGTTGAAAAAGCTGCTGGAAGAAGCTGTCACGGGAGTGAGTAGCACTTGTGAATGGACTTGAGGGCAGCAATGAGCCAAACCTTGGCAGGCATTGCTGACGTTTGCGTTCCTGCAGGAGCCGTCCTCTGCGCCCTTTCCTGTTCTCCTGCAGTAACACAACACGCAAGGGTTGTGTAACTTTATTGGGATCTGTGCTCTGGTGATCGGCTTGGGCTTCTCCGTGCTGAAGAAGCTCTCTGCTGCCGTACGTTGGGTCCTGCTTCAAGGGTCGCAGTGGCGGAAAACCCACAGGAGCCGCCTTCTTGCAAGGGAGCAGCCTTAGGAATTGGGCAGTGCCCAAGGGGCGTCCGTAGAAGGAGCAAGAAGATTGTGCTTACTCTGGAAACGCGTCTCATGACGTGCCTGTTTTCTTCTTTCAGGTGAGAGTGTCGGGAGCTGACCTCCCCCGCGACTTGGCCTCCAAGGAGTAAGTCCTGCCATTACCTTCCCAGTCAGTGATGGGGTTATGAATGCCAGAGTGGGAAAGTCTATTTGTTGGCTGCCTGTGAAGCTGTACAGCTGTGATGGAATAATCGCCTTCCTTCCTTCAAAGTTGGGCTGCACAGTTTGTGAGCAGCAAGTATCCTTGGATGCAGGTGGTGCAATTCCTCCACCCATTTTGCCTGCAATCCAGGTTATCACCTGGGCTATGGCTTGAAGACTGCAGCAATGGGCCCCCAAACTGGATTGGGGTCACGGGGGGGGGGCATGTCGGTGGGGAGTTTCTTCACTTCTAAACAGAGAAAAAACTTCTTATCTGACCAGTGATTGGAGGTAAGAGCGATTTAAGGGCATTTAATCTTTAAATGTCCTGCTCTTCAAATACTTTTTTTTTTTTAACATGTCAAGGTATTTAAAATTTAAATGCCTTTAAATCACTTACTGATTCTTAAGAGCTGAAAAAATCCCTCCTCTTAACCTCCTCCCCCAGTCTGCATCACAGTGTGTTGTATGATCAT
Source organism: Elgaria multicarinata webbii (assembly GCF_023053635.1). Taxonomy (NCBI): domain Eukaryota; kingdom Metazoa; phylum Chordata; class Lepidosauria; order Squamata; family Anguidae; genus Elgaria; species Elgaria multicarinata. The sequence goes on from NC_086178.1 coordinate 4,560,587, forward strand.
CCTGAAACCAGGATGATCAGGGGTCTAGAAACAAAGCCCTATGAAGAGAGAGAGAACTGGGCAAGTTTAGCCTGGAGAAGAGAAGATGGAGGGGAGACATGAGAGCACTCTTCAAATACTTAAAAGGTTGTCACGCAGAGGAGGGCCAGGATCTCTTCTCGATCCTCCCAGAGGGCAGGACACGGAATAACGGGCTCAAGTTAAAGGAAGCCAGATTCCGGCTGGACAACAGGAAAAACTTCCTGACTGTTAGAGCAGTACGACAATGGAATCAGTTCCCTAGGGAGGTTGTGGGCTCTCCCACCCTAGAGGCCTTCAAGAGGCAGCTGGACAACCATCTGTCAGGGATGCTTTAGGGTGGATTCCTGCATTGAGCAGGGGGTGGGACTCGATGGCCTTGTAGGCCCCTTCCAACTCTGCTATTCTATGATTCTATGTCTGAAATCGATTGCATTGCAAGTTCTGCATGTTTGTGCATCGAACTGAGCTGTATTTTGTATGCTTGGTGGGAAAATGTTCACAAATTGCTAAGAACTACATTTCTGTGCCTGGCTGGCTCTTGGGGCAGAAAAGGTTGTGCACCCCGTTCTTTAAAGGCACACTGTGAGAATGCATCGACCCTGTTCGGACCACATGCTAAGCCATGGCAGTTAAGCATTTTGACCTAAACATTATGGCTTAGCATGTTGTATGACCCATGACTTAGCGTGTCGTGTGAGCCATTCCTAACACAGTTTAAACAGACACGCTAAACATTGGCTTGCGGCCTAACCATGGCTTAGCATGTTGTCTGAACAAGCCCAATCTGCATTGGAGAGTCATATGGTTTTTACTTGTCTATCTTCAAGACTTCTACATTCTTGGATCTTCACACTGCAAAACTTGTGTTCTATCATTTGTGCTGTAGACCCTTTCCTTTGACCGAAGTTAATACATATGCTGGATCAAAAATTAAGACTTTTTTTGCTAAATGTGTACATTTATAGTGACTCATTCTTATTTTTGGTTGTGATGGGAAGCTGTGATTTTTACTCACTAAAATATGTTCAGCAATTCTGGCTTCTGAGATGGTTGCTAACCTAACAACATACATTGTGAGAGCCAGTGTGGCGTAGCGGCTAAAGTGATGGATTGGGGGTTGGGAGATCTGGGTTCTAGCCCCCCACCCCCTCAGCCATGGAAACCCACTGGGAGACTTTGGGCCAGTCACAGACTCTCAGCTCAGCCTACCTCACAGGGTTGTTGTTGTGAGGATAAAGTGGAGAGGAGGGTTATATATGCCGTCTTGGGTTCCTTGGAGGAAAAACAGGCGGGATATGAACCCAATAAAAGTAATAAATAATTTTAAAAATAAATCCTTAAAAATTGATAAATAATATTTTAAAAAATGACAGCTGAACTGTAGCCATTCTGCAGAGTCCATGTGCTTCCTCAATCACATTATGGATGCGTCCGTCCCTAACTTCTAGTGAGTCTGGATTTATATTTCGCTATGCCGTGGCACTGCTGGAACACGTGACACAGAAATGTCAGAAGTAATGGCTGAATCTCGTTCCTTTTGCAGGGTCCCATTTCGTATGGATGATGCAGGCTTTCCCTTCCTAGCATATTCGGGAATCCCAGCTATTTCGTTCAGCTTCACTGATGTAAGCGCTTCACTGAATTTCGGATTTTCAAATTGCAGGCTCTGGGGCTGAAACACCATGCCCATCTTTTTCTCCTCCCCCACCACTTTCTGAGTATCCCATTTTGCTCGTGTGGCGCAGAGCGGTAAAGCAGCAGTTTCTGCAGCTGAAACTCTCCTCACGGCCTGAGTTCGATCCCAGCGGAAGCTGGTTTCAGGCAGCCGGCTCGGGTCGACTCAGCCTTCTATCCTCCTGAGGTTTGGTAAAATGAGTACCCAGCTAGCTGGGGGAAAGGTAATAACAGCCGGGGAAGGCAACAGCATTGCTTTGCACGTGCTCTGGGTGGTGCTATAAAGATATCGCCCTGCACTTTCTTGCCTTACTGATCCACGTGAGAATCTGCTTTTATGTTCTTTGGACAAGATAACGTGAAGCATTTTTTCACGGTTGAGAAACAGATGATGTCTAGGACATGCGCAGCGCTTGGATGTTTAAGGTTTGCTTTCCCTCTTGCAGGGCGGGAAAGTGTACCCCTACCTTGGCACAGCAGAGGACAATCTGGACAATCTACTCGGCTTCTTCAGCGGTTCACGGGCTCAGCTGAACAGTATGATGCGATCAGCTGCTGAAGTTGCTGGTCGGATGGCCCTGAGGATGACGCATGACCACGAGCTCTACCTGGACTACAAGAGCTACGATGAACACCTGCGCAACTTCAATGGGGATCTGCTTTCATTCCGGAAAGACCTTATGGTAATGTGGGGGAGGATTTCAGGAGAAGGAGGCGGAGAAAACGGTTGCTGGCTTCCCAGCCTTCAGTGTCTTCCCCTGCTCTACATACGGAAATAAATGGCTGGGTTTGGGTCTGGGTTTCAGTGATTTGTTGTGCACTGGACCGGTTCTTTTTCTTCTAAACGTATTTCTACAGCCTGCTTATTTGGTCCTCTCAACCACGTAACTTATTCAGTCAGTCAGTCCAATTTTATTGCTTTTGGCCAATGGCCTTGGCATAAAAAAAAGCATTCAAACACCAACAGAAAAAGAGAGGTCCGGGCCCGATTCAAAGTGCTGGTATTAACATTTAAAGCCCTAAACGGCTTGGGGCCAGGCTATCTGAAGGAACGCCTCCTCCCCTATGTACCTGCCCGGACCCTAAGGTCACCCTCAGGGGCCCTTCTCCGCGAGCCCCTGCAAAGGAAGTGAGGCAGGTGGCTACCAGGAGGAGCAGGGCCTTCTCTGCTGTGGCACCCCGGCTGTGGAATGAGCTCCCTAAGGAGGTTCGCTTGGCACCTACATTATATGCTTTTAGACGCCAGGTGAAGACCTTTTTATTCTCCCAGCATTTTAACCGTCTATAAATACATTTTAACTTGGTGTTTTAAATTCGTAATTTTGCATTGCTGCTGTTTTTATCTGGTTGAGCTTTTATATTGTATTTTATATTATGGTTTTATACTGTTGTTTTATACTTTGAATGGTTTTAATTTTTGTGAACCGCCCAGAGAGCTCCGGCTATTGGGCAGTATAGAAATGTAATAAATAAATACAAGAAATACAGAAGTTATACATAATGCCTACAATGCATGATACACAAAACTTAAAAATATAAAAATATACAAAAAATATGGGAAATGGTGTATAAAAAGATAAACGAAATAACTGGAATGAAGTTAGGAAACACCAAGTGTAGCATTATCAATGTATGAAAACTTAAATGTAATCAAATGAGAATAATGAACTTGTTAACAGCTGCAAGGTTAATGATATCCAGAAATTGGAAGGTTCAAGGGGATTATGATATAGAAGATTGGTATAAAGAAACATGGGATATTGCGATAAATGATAAATTAACATGTAATATTAGAGTTAGAAGGGGAATAATAAAAAAATAACGATTTTGAAGAGATATGGAAATTGTTCTTAGAATATGTGTTATTAAAAGCGTGAGGAAGAACACCTCCAGAGGATTCAATGCAATTTTGGAAAGTAGAATAAGATCCGGTTGGTTGGGGTGCACTTATTAATGTGATTCAGTTTAAGAAGTATAATGTATAGTTAAGAATTGAAGATGAACATGTGGGTTTTTTTATGAATGTATATGATTTATTATTTGTAGCTATAGAAAAATTAATATTTTTTTAAAAAAATATTTAAAAATGTCATAGGTGATCCATAAGTGATATGGTATGAATCAGATATAGTCAAATGTGATCATCTCCTTTACAATTGATGGCTGTCTCTGCTATGTATTCCTTTCTAACCTTTCTGGCAGCTGTGGCAAACGGAGCTACATGACAAGTCACATATTTATCCATGCCCGCCATGAGATAAAAAAATCATATCCGGGGGTCCTTTGGCAAGAACAGTTTTCAGTTAAGAGTTCCCTTGGGTCATCGTTTAGGGGGCAGTGCAAAATAGAACGGGCGAGGTCCTCTGGCTCAGGATGACCACAGATACAAAGAAGCTCATTTAGCGGGATGCCCGTGTGCCTCCCATCTCTATAGGCAGCGTGTCCATCATATTTACCGTATTTCTTCGATTGTAAGACGCCATCGATTGTAAGGTGCACACTAATTTCAGTACCCCCAACAGAAAAAAAACACTTTTTTTTGTAATTTTTATTTTTTTAAACATCCCAACAATACAATATAAAACAATACCCCATAAAACACAATAATATAAAGTAAACAATTTAATAAACATATATTCTAACTTAATTCCATTTAACATAATCATAATTAACAAAAGTGTGCTCCCCCCAACCACGGGATCTTATTCATATTTCCAAAATCTCATTACTTCCTCTGGAGGTGTTTTCCCTCTCCCCTTTAATAGTACAAATTCCAAGAACTGTTTCCATATTCCTTCAAAGACATTCGTTTTTATCATTCCTCTTCTAACTTTCATGTTACATGTTAATTTATCATTAATAGCAATATCCCATATTTCTTTATATCAATCTTCTATATGATAATCCCCTTGAACCTTCCAGTTCCTGGATATCATTAGTCTTGCGGCTGTTAACAAGTTCGTTATCAATTCTTTTGTCTCTTGATTACAATTCAAGTCTCTATAAACTGATAATAATGCTGCAATAGGTGTCTCTTGAATCTCCATTCCTATAATTTCTTTTAACTCTTTAAACACCATTTTCCATAATTTTTGTACAAATTCACATTCCCACCACATATGTAAATACGATCCTTTCTCTTGACAACCTCTCCAACATATTGCTGAATTCAGCTTATTTATTTTATTTAGTTTCACAGGGGTTAGGTACCACCTCCAGACAAGCTTGAAATTTCTTTTATCCCATCTCTATAGGCAGCGTGTCCATCATATTTACCGTATTTCTTCGATTGTAAGACGCCATCAATTGTAAGGCGCACACTAATTTCAGTACCACCAACAGAAAAAAAAACCTAAGACACACCCGCAATTCTAAGACGCGCCCCATTTTTAGAGATGTTTATATGGGGGGGAAAGTGTGTCTTAGAATCGAAGAAATAGGGTAGTCTTCACTCTGTGAAAGCTTTCCGGAGTTGTTCAAATGTGACGTGGTCAAACTAATCTGCACGTCCAGAAGCCTATTTGAGTTTAAAATCTAACGGTGCACATGAGAATATCTAAACAGAATTTAATTCCAGTCTGCTTTATAGTTCCCTTGTTTATGTTTTTCTGTATATCTGTTGGGAAGTCTTTAAGCTGCTGTACATGCAGAAATAAATGGCTGGGTTTGGGGCTGGGTTTCACCACCAAAGCTCAGTGCTTTATTGTGTACTTTGTAGAAATGTATTTCTATGATTTGTGTGGCTTGTTCTTCAAGCAAGACCCATGAAGGTCAAGCTACTGTTGGAGTTGGACATCCATGGGTCTCTGACTCTATCCTTGTACATGCTCTCTTGGTTCAATACGTGAGTGAAGATTCAAGGTTCCTGGTGCTCTGAAATCTGCTGTCCAGTTCTTGATGATAATCAAGCCTAAGTCGATCCTCTGATCACTGATGGGCAGGTTCTAACCCCTGCTTGCTACTAATTCTGAGGCATAATCCTCTCTCCCTTGCAGAGCATGGGCTTGGACCAACAGTGGCTGTTCACAGCCCGTGGCGATTTCACTCGAGCTACGACTGCCCTGACGGATGATTTCAGAAACACTGACCTGAACAACAAGGTTGCTTGTCGTGTCTTGAATGACCGGATCATGAAAGTGAGTGTCCTCATTCTTCTCTCCTCCCTCTTCATCCCCACCCTACAGTGTGGCAAATTGACAAGGGAGCTCTCCCTGAGTTGATGTAAACCGATCCTAATGGAGCTGGTAATAGGTCATGAACATTGCTAAGCTGCCATCTCGAAGTACCATAAACATTGATGCCCAACTTCTGTGTTCCCATGTGGTCCCTGTATCCCCCAGCCAGGAAGCCATGGGCCCAAAGTGTATTACCACAAACTGATCTCTGGGTGGAAGGCAGGACTCGCTGGTGCCGTGATGGAGCACATTTGATTGAGCGTAGCTAAGAACGACATGGAATCCCCAAGGGTTTCTCCAATCTAATCACAAGCTTAAAGATCTTTTCCTTTGGAGTGAAACTGAACAGTGGTTCTCAACCTTTTTTGCTCCATTCCCCCCTTTCACCATTGTTCAGAATATAATTCCCCCCCTTCCTAAGATAGTCTAACTCAAAAGGTGCATTCCAAATAATATGCATATAATATTGAAAATCTTTTACTTTTTTCTATATTAGTTCCATTTAAAGGGGCAACGCAAAGCATGGCCCCTTTTACATTCTCAGCTCCCATGTTTTGCGTTGCCCCTTTAAATGGGAAGCTTGAAACTTCTAGGATTGGGAGGGGAAAGAGAGCAAAGGCCTGACTTTTGCAGACGACATGACGCTTTTCTGGGACGTTTTTAATAACGTGTAGGAAGACATAATCTACAGGATGTCATACTTTGCTGAATAGTGGTCCCAATTCCCTCCCCCCCTTGTTGAGAATCCATGGAAATAGCAGTTGTAAAAGACTAGGGTTCACTTGTGTAGTGTGAGCTGGCCTAAACACCATGGGCTGGTTCTGGTTTCTCAGAGGCTTCAGGTCAAGGTCCAGGTATCGGCACGAAAGCAAGCCAGCAGAAACTTCTGGCGCTGGGCCATTGGTAAGGAAACAGGTTCGTTTCATTTATTTATTTATTTATTTATTTCACTTATATACCGCTCCCATAACCAGGGTTCTCTGGGCGGTTTACAGAAATTCTAAAATTAAGATAAAAACGAGTATACAAAATTTAAAATTCTAAAACACAGAACATACAGCATTAAAAACCGTTAAAAAAAACCTAAACATGTGGGTGATTAAGATGTGCCGCCATATGCCTGGGCAAAGAGGAAAGTCTTAACCTGGCGCCAGAAAGATAGCAGCGTTGGCGCCAGGCGAGCTTCGTCAGGGAGATCATTCTATAGTCTGGGGGCCACCACCGAAAAGGCCCTGTCCCTCTGTGCCACACTCCGAGCCTCTCTCGGAGTAGGCACCCGGAGCAGGACCTTAGACCTAATTCGGGGGATGAACTGGCAATTCCACCTAGCAGAAATGGCCCAGAGCACGCAATATAAATTGGAAGGACTTTCCATTTAAAGGTTTCAACTTATGTATAATGCAAGCAATCTAGGTATTTCAGTCTTTTTGTTTAAACTTCTATCCCACCCTTCTGTTAAATCTCTATTTGGGGGAATTGTCCTAATACTTTGCCAAGTACAGTTACAATTTAGCAGGGATGAAAACCAAACATCAAAGTCTTTGCCCAGTGCTGCCCCCCCCCCCAAAAAAACCCACTTGCCACCTCAAAGAATCCCCACTTGTGGCTGGAAAGGTCTCCAAAGACCCCTCAAAACTCAGTGACCTTTCCGGAAAAGGTCACAAGAGTTCTCAGGCTTTGCTTGCCTCTCCTATGGAGTTCTCGTTGCCCCTTAAACCCAATTCTGTATTTTCCCCCTGCCAGTGTTGTCTTGCCCAAGAGCTGTTTTTAACTCTGTGTGTGCCTCCCTCTCCTCTCAAGGTGGAGTACCACTTCCTCTCCCCATACGTCTCTCCGAAGGACAGTCCTCTCCGGCACATCTTCTTCGGCTCCGGCTCCCACACGCTCCAAGCATTGCTGGACCACCTCCGTCTCCGGAAGACCGACCCAAGCGCTTTCAATGAAACTCTGTTCAAGAACCAGCTCGCCCTGGCAACTTGGACCATCCAGGGTGCTGCAAACGCCCTCTCTGGGGACATCTGGAACATAGACAATGAATTCTAAAAAAGTAGGGCCCTTAAACTGAGGTACAGCAACAGGGAACCCCTTCCTCCCCCAGTAATAGCACCGAACAAACTCCCCTTAGCCCTCAGAGTATTTTCAGAAACCCAGAGTAAAACCGAAGCGTAATTCAAAGCAAGTCAGTGTCCTGACACGAACCTAGATGTATGTAGATCCCACTTTTAATATGCTATCCTGACCGAAAAGTCTACAAGCGAGGGCTGTTTTAGAGTGAGAAAACCATTGTCTCCAACTTGGAGAGCACATAAGCAAACATAGTTCAAATTGGCCTCAAACTCTGCTGTAGTGGAGAGTTTAAAAAAAACACATATTGGAGTTGCAGGACGACTTGTCAAGGCAGAAGCTGAGCCTCAATTTCCCTTGTGTTTGATCTTGCTAGAAAAATCTCTTCTGGGTGCGGAAGCTTCTCCGCACACCCAAAGCCCTTTGGCCCCTGGGGTAATACTCGTAAATCTTGACCACGGTGTCAGTCTAGCAAGAATTGAGTATGTCTCCTTCTGCTTTCCCAAGAGAAACGGGGGAGAGTCCTCTCCGGACCTCGCCTGTGACTGCTCCTTTCCTTTACTCAGGAAGGTCAAGCCAAAGAGATGACTCTGACAACAGGACTCTCTGGTCCTGTGGAACTATTTAAAAACTAAAATGGTCAATGCTCCTCCTTTGGAGGGAAGTTAGATGTACCTGAGCCCATGTTCCGAGGCCTTTCCGGGGCCATGGAGTCTCTCTGCTAGTCTAACATGGAACCCTTGATGGAGAGGCTGACTGCCTGGATTTGGTATTGAGGTATTTATTAGTTATTTATTTATCAGTGACAGTGTTCACTATAAATGTTATTTGTTTTCTACAGAATATAATTATCGGAGGCAGTGTCTTCCATAATTATGACAGTTATACTGTCGTTTTTGATAAAAAGCAGCATCTGCTAGTACAATCCAACCATGATCACTGGAATTTTTGCCGCCCGTCTTTCAATGGCATGCCTCAGCCCCCTCAGTTGGGATGCTGATTTTGCAGGGGAGGGGGCACGTTTTCCCATCTCTCGGAGCATATCGTTCAAGTATAGGTGAGGGGGGGAAGCCTCAGAAAACTGAAACGCACCTCCTCTCTGACGCTTCCACGGAATAGCTTTATTTGCCGGACGTCTCCAACCAGCGTCACGGGATGTCCCGAGTGAAGCCGGAGAGCGTGCTAGTAATAGTGGGCTATATTCTGGTTGTATTTAGGCTGAGGCAAACCATTGCAGGCTTGTGCCAAGCTGTGCTTGAAACCGCACGCACGGCAGCTGCTGTGCAAAACTTCCAGTACAGTGACGTATCATGAGAACTTGGGTCACATTATCGGGGGCAGTGTCTCCCATAATGTTAAAGAACAAGGTAGTTTTTGCCTACCACAGTGTTGTATCGGGGGCAGTGACCCCCATATGTTGCACTAAGGGTGTCTTAATTATCGGGAACAGTGTTTCCCATAATTTTTTGTAAATGCTCACATGCAGTGACATCTATAGAGCATGATAGTTAGTATCTAACATGTATATTTGAACTTCTGCAATTGTCTTCCTGTGTCCGGTCTCACTTCGTGCAAGAACTTGCTGAGCAGCTGGTGTGCGTTGTGAGCAAGGCCAGGAAGACCGTTGGCTGCCGCTACTGGTTGTGTGTTTCTGAGAGCGTTCCCTAGGCCTTGGGGAAGAGCAGTGGGCTTCCTTCGAGTCTCAACAAATCCTGACCCTCTTTTCTCTTTTTCTGCAAAATCTAATGACTTCAACAAAAAATGGCTGGATGATGAATGTATGTATATAGGATTTGCTTATGACTAGAAAGTTACTAGGCTGAAATGTGGGATTCTTCGACCAGAGCCTGAGTTAAACAATCCAAATTGTCTGTATTAAAATAAGTGCAGTACTGTAACTGCTGCTCCACCTTTACCTGGCCTCCAGCATAAGAATCTGATTTCATATATCCTTCGTTAATGCTTTAACAGAGTTGTCATATTTTGGCTTTCCAAATGCTGGCAGAGCTACTTTGATTGCTAGACATGGCCGTGAAGTACTGATTTTAAGACTCTTTACTAAAACTGCTTCATGAGGGATTTCCAGATTGGGGGTATTGAATGCTTTGTGCTGGAGAAACCTCAGTGAGCCGGACAGACAGATAGATGGATGGGAAAAAAACAGTTGTGTACTCCTGCCTAAAGGCAGGCTAACTCTTCACCTCCCCTCCGCAAGTAATTCAGTTTAGAGAGCGCCCTGTTACATTTCAGATCTATTGCGTGAGTGAAAATATCTAGCTTAATAACTTCCCCATACATGATTCTCTCCTCCACATTTCATATGGCCATTTACGTGCCACATCTTCACAGTGATTACTTTCCCTGAGTGTTCATCCCATAATACTGCATGTGTCTTGGGTGGGTAATAAAATCATAGATGTAACTACTGAATCTGACTTAACACAATCCTCTGAAGTTCACGCGTTTGTGCTGTTCTACAAATTCAATTAGAATTGGGGATTACAATTTTGGTGTAGTGGCTGATTTTGGGGGTGGGGGAAATTGCAAGACAAAACTTTCAAATAAAGAAAAATGAACACCTGACTGCTTCTAAAATGTGGTTTATTGAGCAATGTTGACTAACCTATGGATCCCAAAGCTGCTACCGCTGCTGCTAATACCCATTCAGTCCTATGGATTCGGTTGGTACTTTCATTTCATAGGTTCCATGTAACCAAATGCAACATGGGCTTTTCCCACATGCTGCCTTTCCTGGCAGGGACCACAAGGTTACTGCGTCACGTGCGTGCAGGCCATGACCTGCAAATTGTTCAGAGTCCAAGTCTTAAGAAAGGCCAGGCCACGGAGACACTAAATAACGTAATCTCCCAAAAATACTGGTACATCTGGTTTTACTTGCATATTGTTTTACTTGCAAATAGCCTCCTGTGGCTTTGCTGGGCTGAAGGATGTCCCAGTCCAAGAGAAATGGCCTCAGCTGGCTCTGTTGCACGCTCAAGGGCCCACAGCAGTGGCGTACTTGTGTGAGTGCTAAGGGCATGCGAAGAAGAAACTCATGGAAGACAGATGCTGCTCTATGATGCTGCTCTATGAGGTCCGCAATCTGGCTGTAGCTGGTGGAAGCTGTAGTCCCAAAAATCTGGAGGATACCAGGTTGGGGGAGGCTGCTATCTAGGGCTCTTAGACAGTGTCTGGTGGGGATTATTAGATATTTGAAGACTACCAGATCCAGCCTCATGTGGCACAGAGCGGTAAATAAACAGTTTCTGCAGCTGAAACTCCCCACGGCCTGAGTTCGATCCCAGCGGAAGCTGGTTTCAGGCAGCCGGCTCGGGTCGACTCAGCCTTCCATCCTCCCGAGGTTGGTAAAATGAGTACCCAGTTAGCTGGGGGAAAGGTAATCACGGCCGGGGAAGGCAACGGCGAACCACCCCACTATAAGGCCTGCCAAGAAAACTTCAGCGAAAGCTGACGTCCCTCCAAGAGTCAGTCATGACTCAGTGCTTGCACGAGAGGTTCCTTTCCTTTCCTACCGGGTCCAGGGTTGGAAGCCGCTGAATCCACGCTCCCTGCCCAAGATCACAAAAGTGACTGTGGAGAGGGTGGGGGGTGGGGAAGGGACATGAGAAGCTAAGAGGTGAAAAAGCCTCCGCTCTGCAGTGGATCATAGAATAGCAGAGTTGGAAGGGGCCTACAAGGCTATCGAGTCCAACCCCCTGCTCAATGCAGGAATCCACCCTAAAGCATCCCTGAAAGATGGTTGTCCAGCTGCCTCTTGAAGGCCTCTAGTGTGGGAGAGCCCACAACCTCCCTAGGTAACTGATTCCATTGTACAGCTCTAACAGTCAGGAAGTTTTTCCTGACGCCCAGCTGGAATCTGGCTTCCTTTAACTTGAGCCCGTTATTCCGTGTCCTGCACTCTGGGAGGATCGAGAAGAGATCCTGGCCCTCCTCTGTGTGACAACCTTTCAAGTATTTGAAGAGTGCTCTCATGTCTCCCCTCCATCTTCTCTTCTCCAGGCTAAACATGCCCAGTTCTTTCAGTCTCTCTTCAGAGGGCTTTGTTTCCAGACCCCTGATCATCCTGGTTGCCCTCCTCTGAACACGCTCCAGCTTGTCTGCATCCTTCTTGAATTGTGGAGCCCAGAACTGGATGCAATACTCTAGATGAGGCCTAACCAGGGCCGAATAGAGAGGAACCAGGACCTCACGTGATTTGGAAGCTATACTTCTATAAATGCAGCCCAAAATAGCATTGGCCTTTTTTGCAACCATATCGCACTGTTGGCTCATATTCAGCTTGTGATCTACAACAATTCCAAGATCCTTCTCGTTTGTAGTATTGCTGAGCCAAGTATCCCCCATCTTGTAACTGCATTTGGTTTCAAGTTCCTAGATGTAGAACTTGGCATTTATCCCTGTTAAATTTCATTCTGTTTTCAGCCTCAGGCTACGGAGGCTTATGGGTATCAGGCATGAAAGTAGGATTGCGCCCTTCGTGACTTCACCTCTCCACTTGCATTTACTTTATCTCTGCTACATATAAACTGTGCGAGACCTGGAGGAGGGGGCTGAAAACGAAGGACTGGCAGCTTTAGCAACTGCGTTAACAGATCCTTTAAAATGATGTCCCCAAACCTCTTTAGAAGGCATAATGGAAAGCACAGGTCACCAGGGATAGGTACAAGGAGAAACTGGGCTGGCTGAAGTGTGTAAACCTCCATGGGACTGAAACAGACATGCCCAAATTCTGCAAGCTCAAGCCCCTAAATTCTCGTCTTTTCACTTGGGAACAGCAGCTTGGGTGGCTAGAAAGGTACCTGCTGGCCAAGAGGGTGTATTTACTGGACCCCCTAGCCTGCTGGTAACAGGCTTGACTCCCCAAATGAGGCTGTGGTAACCCAGATGTGAAGGAACTGCCCTGCTACATCCTTGCCTTGTGTGACATTCACAAGGGGTAGATCTACCAAGGGCCGTCAGCTGTGAAAACACAATGGACGCTCCATAAACAGAGGCAGCGTATCTCTGGATGTCCGATGAGGTGAACAAACAGGCCAGCACCTCCACAGTCCCTGCAGCCTGTGAGATTCCCAGGGGTACATTGCTGGCTGTGGCTGTAGTCCGGCAAGCCTGGAGGGTACCAGATCAGGGAATGCTTCTCTAAAGCAACACTACCGTATTTCTTCGATTGTAAGACGCGCACTAACTTCAGTACCACCAACAGGGAAAAAAAGCTTTAATTCTAAGAAGAATAATTGCACCCACGATTCTAAGACGCACCCTGTTTTTAGAGATGTTTATATGGGGGGCGGGGAAGTGTGTCTTAGAATCGAAGAAATACGGTATTTCAGAGGCACGTTGGTGCTCCATCCTGCAAAACCAGCTCTTGGAGCTAAAGACCGGCAGACAGATCGATACACACAGGGATGGGGGAATCAACAGAGCTGGTGGCGTTTTGGGGTTATTGGGATTGTCATGTGGAATGCCTGCTATTCAGAATTTGCCACCCCATCATTGAGAGGCAAGCACTGCAGCTTTGGTTTCTCAAGAATGAAGGTGGGAAAAGCTCTACAAAGCCACTAATTTGTCACTGACTCCCACAGTGGAAGAAAAAGATTACACACACACACATGGCAACAGGTAAACTCTGCTACCAGTTCTTAAAGTTACATCGCAGTTCTTATAATGACCAGGTCTGGAAACAAAGCCCTATGAAGAGAGACTGAAAGAGCTGGGCCTGTTTAGCCTGGAGAAGAGAAGATTGAGGGGAGACATGAGAGCACTCTTCAAATACTTGAAAGGTTGTCACACAGAGGAGGGCCAGGATCTCGTCTCGATCCTCCCAGAGTGCAGGACACGGAATAACGGGCTCAAGTTACAGGAAGCCAGATTCCGGCTGGACATCAGGAAAAACTTCCTGACTGTTAGAGCAGTACGACAATGGGACCAGTTCCCTAGGGAGGTTGTGGGCTCTCCCACACTGAAGGCCTTCAAGAGGCAGCTGGACAAGCATCTGTCAGGGATGCTTTAGGGTGGATTCCTGCATTGAGCAGGGGGTTGGACTCGATGGCCTTGTAGGCCCCTTCCAACTCTACTATTCTATGATTCTATGAATGGAAGCAGTTCAGGGGAAAGAGGACTCACAAGGATATAAGCATGCCACCGGAGTCTGCCTAACATTTCCCCCAACACCCTACCTGCCACTCTATACCCATCCTAACCTTTAAGTTTGTCATGAAGATACCCTCTTTGACATTATGTAATTGATGGGTGACTTCAACTGCCCGCCACACACTGACTGGGGAATGCAAGTTATACTCCCAAGAAAGAGACAATATTTCTAGATACAATAATGGTGCAAACCTATGCCTGTCCAGACAGAAAATAGTGCTACAATTCCCAGCATTTGTAGGAGGGGTTCCCCCCCCCCCCCGGGTAAACATGCATAGGATTGCACCTTAAATGACTGTGAAACAGCAGATTTCGCCTGGTTGGGAGAGGGGCAGTTAGTTGTGGTTCTGAAGCATCAAAGATGCTAACACAATGTTGTTTTACATCCTTCGTCCTGTGGGTGGCGGTGGAACATGGTTTGGCTTGCTTGTTTTTCTGCAACAAATTAAAAAACATGTAAGATCTGAGTGACTGGTTTGGTACTGGTGGCGTTGGTTTCATGTGGGCAGCAAAAGCTCCTTCGGAGACTGTCAATCTTTCAGCAGTATTTCCACCGCTTAATGAAGCTGTTGGTTTAAGCTTTCATGCCTTATCGCTACTACAGATCAAACTAGATTAGATGACAGGAATCTTTGATTGAATCTATTTTCTTAAAAACCCAGTGCTCTAATGGGCAGGGGGCTTTGGACACACCATTATCAGCTTGTTTCCCCCACCTAAACAGGTGTGTCTGTGACTCATAGAATCATAGAATAACAGAGTTGGAAGGGGCCTACAAGGCCGTCAAGTCCAACCCCCTGCTCAATGCAGGAATCCACCCTAAAGCATCCCTGACAGACGGTTGTCCAGCTGCCTCTTGAAGGCCTGTAGTGTGGGAGAGCCCACAACCTCCCTAGGTAACTGATTCCATTGTCGTACCGCTCTAACAGTCAAGAAGTTTTTCCTGATGTGCAGCTGGAAACTGGCTTCCTTTAATTTGAGCCCGTTATTCCGTGTCCTGCCCTCTGGGAGGACCGAGAAGAGATCCTGGCCCTCCTCTGTGTGACAACCTTTTAAGTATTTGAAGAGTGCTCTCATGTCTCCCCTCCATCTTCTCTTCTCCAGGTTAAACATGCCCAGTTCTTTCAGTCTCTCTTCAGAGGGCTTTGTTTCCAGACCCCTGATCATCCTGGTTGCCCTCCTCTGAACACGCTCCAGCTTGTCTGCGTCCTTCTTGAATTGTGGAGCCCAGAACTGGACGCAATACTCTAGATTTATTTATTTATTTATTTATTTATTTATTTATTACATTTTTATACCACCCAATAGCCGAAGCTCTCTGGGCAGTTCACAAAAATTAAAACCACAAAAAACATCCAACAGGTTAAAAACACAATTACGAAATACAGTATAAAAAGCGTAACCAGTATAAAACCACACAGCAAAGTTGATTAGAAGATTAAAATAGAGTTAAAACAGTAAAATTTAAATTTGAATTAAAATTAAGTGTTAAAATACTGAGTGAATAAAAAGGTCTTCAGCTGGCGACGAAAGGAGTACAGTGTAGGCGCCAGGCGGACCTCTCTGGGGAGCTCCTTCCACAACCGGGGTGCCACAGCGGAGAAAGCCCTCCTCCTAGTAGCCACCTGCCTCACTTCCTTTGGCAGGGGCTCACGGAGGAGGGCTCCTGTAGATGATCTTAAGGTCCGGGTAGGTACATATGGGAGGAGGTGTTCCTTCAGATAACCTGGCCCCAAACCGTTTAGGGCTTTAAATGTCAATACCAGCACTTTGAATTGGGCCCGGACCTGGATGGCAGCCAATGAAGCTGTAAAAGGACTAGCGTAATGTTAGTAAACGGGCTGCCTTATTTTGTACCAGCTGAAGCTTCCGGACCATTTTCAAAGGCAGCCCCACGTATAACGCATTGCAGTAATCCAAGGCATAACCAGGGCCGAATAGAGAGGAACCAGTACCTCACGTGATTTGGAAGCTATACTTCTATTAATGCAGCCCAAAATAGCATTTGCCTTTCTTGCGGCCATATCGCACTGTTGGCTCATATTCAGCTTGTGATCTACAATGATTCCAAGATCCTTCTCTTTTGTAGTATTGCTAAGCCAAGTATCCCCCATCTTGTAACTGTGCATTTGGTTTCTATTTCCTAAATGTAGAACTTGGCATTTATCCCTATTAAATTTCATCCTGTTGTTTTCAGCCCAGCACTCCAGCCTATCAAGATCACTTTGATGTTTGTTTCTGTCTTCCAGGGTATTCGCTATCCCACCCAATTTTGTGTCATCTGCAAACTTGATAAGCGTTCCCTGCACCTCCTCGTCCAAATCATTAATCAAAATGTTGAAGAGCACTGGGCCCAGGACTGAGCCCTGCGGTACCCCACTCGTTGCCTCTTCCCAGTTTGAGAAGGTTCTATTGATAAGCGGTCTTTGAGTCCATTTCTGTAGCCAACTTCAACTGCACATGACAGGAAATCCCAACATATTTCAGAAGAATGGGGCTTTCCAGGGTTTATTTAGGGTGACCAACTGTCAGGATTTCCCCGGATTTGTCCGGGTTTTTGTTCTTTCCATGGTGTCAGGGGGGATTTTCTATAATTTTCAATAATGTCCTGGAATGACACACCTTCCTCTTTAAGGCTGCCATTAGCATGGCAGGAGGGAATGACATGCTTTCTTGAGGCACATCATTCCCCCACCCCGAGCTCCAATTGAGGTCTTAAAGGGGAAAGTGGGTCATTCGTGGACATTATAGAAAAGGCCCCAATTGGAGTGGATGGTGGTGGTGCAGAATGAAATCCTTTCCCCTCCTCCACTCCAATCGGGTTCTTTAAGGTGGCGGGGGAATAACGTACTTTCTGCAGGACTCAGAAAGCTGCTTCCCCCACACACACACTAGGTGTCCTCTTTTTTGGTTTCCCAAATATGGTCACCCTAGTTTATTTATAAATGGGATAACGGAGGGAAGGAATGGAAGACACACAGGATGATCATGACGTTGTCAAAATAACCCGCTAACTTCTGTGAGTGGTCAGTCATGAGCATGCTATGGATCTAGTGAGCGTGCGATGAATCTTGGTTACTAGTTCCCACTTCCTTATTCCCACGAAAGCTCAAAACAGCACAATGAGAAGCTGCAAGTTGTAAAATCTGGAAATGTAACTTTCTGGATGAGATCCTCCATGCCCCTTTCATGATTCTGGTGTAAATTTCCATGTACTTTACTTCCAATATGTATTTTATTTTTATTCTGTATGTCTGTGGTCACTAGCACAAAAAACAGGTGTTGGCCTTAACCATAAACAGTGTACTAGAAAACCAATGAGGTTAAGGTGATGGGTTTCAGCAAAATTTTATAGTAAAATAAGATGAAATAAACAAGACTATAGAGCACTTACAATATACAAGACATTGCACATTTAAAAATACTGTGAAAAAGTGCTTCACAAGCTTGATTGCCTTGGCCAGACGCGTTTCGACTCAGAAGTCTTCTTCAATGGCCAGTCACTACAAAATATATATAAAAGCAAAACGTTGATGAGTGCCACAGATAAGGAGAAAGGAATTCCTATGGTCAATTAGTGCACTAATGAATCTATAGTGCTAGGTCAGCCTTCCTCAACCTGGGGCGCTCCAGATGTGTTGGACTACAACTCCCAGAATGCCCCAGCCAGCTGGCTGGGGCATTCTGGGAGTTGTAGTCCAACACATCTGGAGCGCCCCAGGTTGAGGAAGGCTGTGCTAGGTTGACATACCACAGCTGATCCACAGTCAGAGAAATAACTGCAAATCAGCGGCTGGCTGAAGAATTTCCGGGAGTAAAGGATTAAATATATGTCACTTCCCTCCAATTGCAAGTCAAGGGTAATCTATAACAAACACAGATAACATTGCGCTAAGGCAACTTTTTATGTTTTTGGTTCAGCAAATGCCATATCAAAGTACAAACCCGCAGACAATACTTACAGCTTTTCGGCTACTGTGGACGACAAGGCTATCATAAATGCCAGAATGAGGCTTTTTATTCTATTTGGTTGGATTTTTATAGCACAGACCTGTGCTCCAAAATAGGCTGCAATCATTATGTGATGACATAGGAATTCCTTCCATTATCAATTAAGGCACTCAACTTGAAAATAATAAAAATAACAAATATTTTTTTTATTTATTTATATTCACTAGAACATAAATAATTTATTTATTATTTTATTTATTACATTTTTATACTGCCCAATAGCCGAAGCTCTCTGGGCGGTTCACAAAAATTAAAACCATAATAAAACAACCAACAGGTTAAAAGCACAATTACAAAATACAGTATCAAAAGCACAACCAGGGTAAAACCACGCAGCAAAATTGATATAAGATTAAAATAGAGAGTTAGAACAGTAAAATTTAAATTTAAGTTAAAATTAAGTGTTAAAATACTGAGAGAATAAAAAGGTCTTCAGCTGGCGACGAAAGGAGTTCAGTGTAGGTGCCAGGCTCATTCCACAGCCAGGGTGCCACAGCAGAGAAGGCCCTGCTCCTAGTAGCCACCTGCCTCACTTTCTTTGGCAGGGGCTCACAGAGAAGGACCCCTGTAGATGATCTTAAGGTCCAGGCAGGTACATATGGGAGGAGGCGTTCCTTCAAATAACCTGGCCCCAAACCGTTTAGGGCTTTAAATGTCAATACCAGCACTTTGAATCGGGCCCGGACCTGGACTATAAACTAACTAATTATGGAGCAGCTGCACTAAGGAACTGAAGTGTATGTGACATACCCCCAAAATAAGTTTTGCCTACACCGTGTGTGTGTGTGGAGAGAGAGAGAGAGAGAGAGAGAATTGTTAAGGACTGTTGAGGATTTCAAAGGAGACTGCCCTCAGTCATGAATATGTGAATCCTTTGGGATTCACAATAATTCTCTTTAATCAAAATAATTGTGCCGGGGGGGGAGGGGGTTCAGCACTCTTTAATATGTGGTGACCCCAGTTTACAATTACAAAGATGTGTGTATGAATGGGGTGATATGGATTTATTTATTTTTTTACGTTTACATCCCACCGTTTTGTTATCCTCTTGCTAAGAATCTAAGGTAGTTTACATGGCTCTCCTCCTTTCCGTTTTTACCCTTACAACAACCCTGTGAGGTAGGCTAGGTTGAGGGTTAGTGACTGGCCCAAAGTCACCCAGTGAGCTTCATGGCTGAGTGGGGACTAGGACCCGGGTCTCCCGAATCCCAGCCACTCTAACCACTGGACCGCAGTGGAAATTGTGCATAGAGCAGGGTCCGCTTTGGGCTGTGCCCCCCACCCGCCTGCCAGTATGCGGCCCCCATGAGCCCAGAGCCCATGTGGTCCTTGGGTCAAAAAAAGGGTCACCCAGTCTTGCTGTCCTAACCAAAAGAACTAAAGACTGTCTCACACTAAAATGCCCACTTGGCAATATGAGGGGAAAGCAAATTGCTTCCTCGTACCATGGGGAAGGCCCAGAAAGTGATAGCAGAACTAAGTGTTTACAGTAACGATGCCTCCTCCCTGCAAGTCAGAGCAGACCAGCTCAGGAGGCACGCTAGGGTAAGAAAAAGAAATAAAGGTCCTGGGCACAATTCATCTTTGCATCTTAAAGACCAGAAGCAAGGCTGCGCTGCACAAACGTCCCCAAACACCTCGTGACAGGATTGGACCTCCTCGTCCAGAGCTTCACTGCCTCGGTAGGGTAACTATGTGGACACCTAGTCGACCCAGCGCATAGTTAAACTGTGGGATTTGTAGTGGTGGCCACCATTTTGGATGGCTTTAAAAGGGATGAATTCATGGAAGTAAAGGCTATTAATGACTACTAGTCCTGATGGCTATGTATGATACCTCCAGTATCAGAGGGAGTGTGTCTATGTTCACCAGTTGCTGGGGAACATGGGCGGGAGGGTGCTGTTTGCACTCCTGTCCCTGACCGACAGCTGGTTGGCCCCTGTGTGAACACAGTGCTGGACTAGATGGACCCTTGGTCTGATCCAGCATCAGGGCTCTTAGAATCATAGAATCATAGAACAGCAGAGTTGGAAGGGGCCTACAAGGCCATCAAGTCCAACCCCCTGCTCAATGCAGGAATCCACCCTACAGCATCCCTGACAGATGGTTGTCCAGCTGCCTCTTGAAGGCCTCTAGTGTGGGAGAGCCCACAACCTCCCTAGGTAACTGATTCCATTGTCGTACTGCTCTAACAGTCAGGAAGTTTTTCCTGATGTCCAGCTGAAATCTGTCTTCCTTTAACTTGAGCCCATTATTCCGTGTCCTGCACTCTGGGAGGATTGAGAAGAGATCCTGGCCCTCTGTGTGACAACCTTTTAAGTATTTGAAGAGTGCTCTCATGTCTCCCCTCCATCTTCTCTTCTCCAGGCTAAACATGCCCAGTTCTTTCAGTCTCTCCTCATAGGGCTTTGTTTCCAGGCCCCTGATCATCCTGGTTGCCCTCCTCTGAACCTCCTTTTGATGTTCTTCCGTAATCTGCCAGTTAATAGGAAAGGAAATTTAGTAGGGATGTCAGAGATATCCACCATGGATTTGACTAAATTTGAATTTCTATGAATCCAGCATGTGGATCCCGCAGCAGACTGGCTTTTTCTGCGTCATACGGATTTTGCAGACTTGCGGACTGTCTTTTCCAGAGGGTGGGTGGTGGGTAGGGTTCTGAGAATTCGCATAAGCACAAGTGTGCATTAGTCCCAGTAGAACGAAATTCTGGTTTAAAAATCCCATTGCACCCATGTGCTGATGATGGAACGAAAGATGGTCGACACTCCGCAAAGCACAAATGGAATGGATTTAACAAAACCTGCACATCCCTAGAATTTATCAACAAGGATTTATAATTTGCAATAGGTAATACATGCCTGCCCGCTCGTGATTAAAATCAGATAGCGATGCCGAATCTCACTGCTATTGGCTGTTTTGGGTAACTAGAGTGTTAATTCCAGTGCCTGACCACCCACCAGACTTTGGAGGTGACACTCACCCCCTACAGAAACCAAGTTTGAGGGCATAAATCTGTATTTATGCCTATCCTTCTCTTTTTTAATGGTGCCTCTGCCTTCCTTTTCTCCGTTAAAATGTATTGTAAGCTCCTTGAGGCAGGGCTTTTTCATTTTATTTATTTTTGCATAGGTGTGACTCAGTAAAGTGAATTTACATGCAATTAAATAGGCATGTGCTCCGCTCCGATCAGGAGCAGAGAAGCAGTAGCGGAGCGGGGCGCTTCGCCTGCCCTTAAGGCGGAGGCGAAGAGGATTGGGGGGCCGGCGGAGCATGGCGAAGAGGATCGAGGTGAAGGCGGATCCTTCGCCTCGATCCGGAGCTCCGCTGGAAAGGTAAGTGGGGTTTACCGGGCCCTGCCGCTGTCGCCCATGCGGCGACAGCAGCAGGGCCCGGTAAACCCCCCCTCCTCTCCCTTACCTGCCTCCGTCCGCGGGTCCGTCGCCATCTTCAATTCAGCCCGTGGTTCCAGCAGGAAGTCTGGGTGTGGCCCAGACTTCCTGCTGGAACCACGGGCTCAATTGAAGACGGCGACGGGCCACGGATGGAGGCAGGTAAGGCCCCCCTCCTCTTTACCGGGCTCTGCCGCCGTCGCTGCATGGGCGGCGACGGCAGCAGGGCCCGGTAACCCCCCCTATGGGGGGGACCGGAGCTCCGATCCGGAGCTCCGAGCGGAGCGGAGTGGGCACAGGCGGAGTGGGGGCGGGGCGGAGTGGGCCGATCCGAAAATGGCGGATCTTAAAGTGAAGCGGAGTGGGGGGTCCGTGCACACCCCTACAATTAAACCAGAACTGAGCTTTGAAACTCACACATTCTGCGTAAGCTCGGGGGCATAAGCTCAAATGGTTTGCTGCAACCCTAAGAGTATCAGTCCAGCAGCAGAACGGAGATCAGCACAGATCAGAGGGCTATCTGGGAAGCTAGGAGTGTCCCCACCCCCTCTATTCTTTTCCCATGCAGACACTTCGTTTGTTTCTTTGCTTGCATTTTGGATCTGGCTGAGTTGCAACCACACTTGCAACAGAAGATTCTGAGTCAGGCAAATAAAAGAACATAAGAGCCGTGCTGGATCAGACCAAGGGAGCATTTAGTTCTGCACTCTGTTCACACAGTAGCTATGCAGCTATTGATGGGAAACGCATAAGCAAGACACAAATGCATCAGCCCATATTCCTCAGGAACTGGTGTACTTATTTATTTATTTAATTATTTATTTCACTTATATACCGCCCCCATAGCCAGAGCTCTCTGGGCGGTTAACAGAAATTCTAAAACTGAGATAAAAATGAGCATACAAAATTTAAAATTCTAAAACACAGAAAATACTCACATAAAGCATTAAAAAGGCAGCTGGACAGCCCTCTGTCAGGGATGCTTTAGGGTGGATTCCTGCATTGAGCAGGGGGTTGGACTCGATGGCCTTGTAGGCCCCTTCCAACTCTGCTATTCCATGATTTCTATGATTCTAGGGGAGGCCTGTTTTTGACAGCCCCAGCTGTTGGGATTATTTCAAACACACCATTTAAGCCCTGCTGGTTAGAGTTTTGGACTGGGAGCACAGACCCTTGTTAATTTTCCTGCACGGAGCTACAGCGATCCTTTGCTTACCAGGAAGTGAGTTTCGCGCTCCTCAGCTCCTTTGCAAAGAGGGGGGAAATGTTAAAAAAAACCCATAAAAAATCAACGGATGACCCAATTCAATTCAAATTTGGTATGCTTAAAGCTCTCCCTAATATCTATTACTGTGCCGATTTTGGTGTCTTTGGTGCAGATGTAAGCATTTGTTTTAAATCCTGCTCCTGCGCCCGCAGCAGCGGCTCGGAATTAGGGTGAATCTTTTGCAAAAGGAGCACAATTAAGGCAGGATGCCTGGGAGTACTTCACAATAAAAGCAGATTCTAAGGTGGAAAACTTCTGAGTCCTTTGCATGCAATTGTCAGTGATTGCACAGTATAACGCTGGTGTGAAAAGCTCCAACTGCTGTAGCAGATAAGATTACAAACGGGGCGAAGCGAAGGAAGGCGAACAGGAAGTGGGCAGAGCAAACCCAGCAGCTCTGCTACTCTCAGAGAAGAGGAAGAGGACAATTACCGATAGAACGAGGCACATGCATCAGTAGCCACGCTGGAACTAAGTAACAGCGAAAGGGGACAACGAAATAGAACAACTCATTTACAACGTTAGAGACACAGGGTCAAGTGACGTTGTGTGTCACAGTAACCCATTCAAAACGTTAGAATAACATCAGTGTAGATTCCCACTTGGAGGTTACCAGGCTTCCTGCCTCTGATACTGGAGGTAGAGCGTAGCCATAAGGGCTAGTAGCCATGGATCGCCTTCTCCTCCAGGAACTTATCCAACCCCCCTTTAAAGCCATCCAAATTGGTGGCCGTCACGACATCTTGTGGAAGTGAGTTCCATAGTTTGACTGTGTACCATGTGAAGAAATCCTTCCTTTTATTTGTCCTGGATCTCCCACTAATCACCTTCATGGGATGACCTTACTGTATTTTGTGAGAGTTCTCCACACCATGCATAATTTTGTGCACCTCTATCCTTTCTCCCCTCAGCCTCCATTTTTCCAAGCTAAACAATCCCAGCTGTTGTAACCTTCCCTCAGAGGGGAGATGCTCCAGCCCCTTTATCGTTTTAGTTGCCCTTTTCTGAACTTTTTCCAGCTCTATAATATCCTTTTTTAGGTGTGGTGACCAGAACCGTACACAGTATTCTAAGCGTGGTCACACCATAGATTTGCAAAAGGGCAGTACGATACCGGCCGTTTTATTCTGAATTACTTTTCTTATAATGCCTAACATGGAGTTTGCCTTCTTTACAGCAGCCGCACACGACGTCTTGTGGAACCTTTAAAGCCATCCAAATTGGTGGCCGTCACGACGTCTTGTGGAAGTGAGTTCCATAGTTTGACTGTGTACCATGTGAAGAAATCCTTCCTTTTATTTGTCCTGGATCTCCCACTAATCACCTTCATGGGATGACCTTACTGTATTTTGTGAGAGTTCTCCACACCATGCATAATTTTGTACACCTCTATCATGTCTCCCCTCAGCCTCCTCTTTCCCAGGCTAAACAATCCCAGTTGATGTAACCTTCCCTCAGAGGGGAGATGCTCCAGACCCTTCATCATTTCAGTTGCCCCTTTCTGCCCTTTTTCCAGCTTGATATCTTTTTTAAGTATTTAAGTATTTTTAAGTATTGCTCTTCATTTTTATCATCATCATCATCTCTATAATGCTTCTCATTTGCACAAATCCCAAAGCAGTTTACAACACCACCATAAAACATCAGAACAATGCAATAAATACACAACCTTGCAATATTAGAGATCGTTAAAAAAAAACCACCCACAACCCTCATGCCTGGAGGAAAGTGAACGTGAAAAGCTAATGTTAATGATGATTTCTCTTAATTTTATTTATTTATTTTATTTATTTATTTATTGCATTTTTATACCGCCCAATAGCCGAAGCTCTCTGGGCGGTTCTCAAAAATTAAAACCATAATAAAACAACCAACAGGTTAAAAACACAAATACAAAATACAGTGTAAAAAGCACAACCAGGATAAAACCACGCAGCAAAAATTGATATAAGATTAAAATACAGAGTTAGAACAGTGAAATTTAAATTTAAGTTAAAATTAAGTGTTAAAATACTGAGAGAATAAAAAGGTCTTCAGCTGGCGACGGAAGGAGTACAGTGTAGGCGCCAGGCGGACCTCTCTGGGGAGCTCGTTCCACAACCGGGGTGCCACAGCGGAGAAGGTCCTGCTCCTGGTAGCCACCTGCCTCACTTCCTTTGGCAGGGGCTCACGAAGAACGGCCCCTGTGGATGATCTTAAGGTCCGGGCAGGCACATATGGGAGGAGGCGTTCCTTCAAATGATCTTAAGGTCCGGTCATCGTCCTTAAAGTTGAGGACGATGACCAACCTTTTAAATAAAAAATCACTGATATCCACCCCACAGAAAATTTGGGAGGTCTTGTTTCAGGTGTTGCATTACAGCCTATTATGCGTGTTTCCTTGCCTCTTTAAAAACTGATGTGATGAACGAATCATCTACTTTGACGTGAAGATTTGAGTCCTGAGCAGTTGGCCAAATACCTCAGTGTGCAACAGAGCTTTGGGGAGGCAAACGGAATCCTAATCGTCATGCCTCGCTTAAAGGCCTCGCTTCCCCTGCCCAGTAATAAGACACTGGCTTCAGTTGGATATATGCCGACGGTGTTGCTCATTCAACTCTAATCCAATCTTTCCCACCTAGTCTGGAGGGGAGCCCTTTCCCGCAGATCCTTGTCGCTATGGCTTGGCAGCTGGATGGAGCCCAAAGTCACGAGGAAATGCAACTTTATGAGGAACAGGAAAAGAGAGGTACAGATGGAGGGTCTGGCCATCTTCATACCTCAGCAGTGAAACCCCGGATCGCTAAACAACACATCTGCTGCGTGGTTTCTGGGGCCGGAGCCCTGCTCTTCATTGGTAATGCAAAGCCTCCTGTGCCTCCATCTTCCGTAGTATTTGCTGAGATTAAAGGGATCATGTTAAGATGTGGAAAGGTTTAAAGCTGCATCAGGAGGAGTAAGCAAACGTCTGCTAGCCCCCGTATACTGCCTGGAGCACTGGGTTTAATTCCTAGCCAGGTTGTCTGGGATGGGTGAAATTGCCAGATGTATTGGGACATAGCTGTGCTTCCAGCTGCCCTAATGTGCGTTCCTACGAGGCTTGTCTCCGTTCTGTTGTGAAACTAGGCATTGCCTTTTGTGTGTTACGTTTGGTTTTGTGATGTATGCATCAGCATTTATATTAGTTTTTAAGTGAATGGGTTCCCTTAGTGTGGATGACGGTGGGTTCAGCAAGGCTGCAAGCTATAGAGCGGGGTCCCCAACCCCCGGGCCACGGACCGGTACTGGTCCGTGGCCTGTTAGGAACCAGGCTGTGCAGGTGAGCTGCTTTCACCCGCCCACCCCCACCCCAGCATACCTGGGTGCGGGGTGCCATCTTGCCTGCCCAG
The DNA here is from genome assembly GCF_023053635.1 of Elgaria multicarinata webbii. NCBI lineage: Eukaryota > Metazoa > Chordata > Lepidosauria > Squamata > Anguidae > Elgaria > Elgaria multicarinata. Next base: position 4,586,730 of record NC_086178.1, read on the forward strand.
CCGAAGCGAAGCCAGGACACTGGGGTGGGGTGGAGCGGCTTCAGAACGGCGCGCCCGGCTGGAAGCTGCTCTGGGAGAGTGACTTCCGGGCGGCCATTCTGAAGCCGCCCGCTCCAGCATCCTGGCTTCGCTTCGGCTGGGCAAAGAGTATCTTCGAATCTCGGCAAAGAGCGTCCCACAGCAGCAGTTATTAATGCACACATACGAGGCTACGGAATGCTAACGCTTTATGTGTGGAGCTCCGCAGATTCGTATAGGAGGAAAACCGAGTGGGAAAAGGAACGAGGCAGCAGAAGAGGATGAGAGCAGGGGACTGAACACGTCTCCTGTCTCTCGCTGCCTGTTCCCCCCTCTTTGTTTTAATTTTAAAAGCTCTATCTGCGGACCTCCGCAGATTCATATAATTTAACATGAAAACGGCGGGAAGGAACGAGGCAGCCAGAGGTGAACGCGATAGGTGGGAAGGCGGGAAATCGACCAATCACTTTGTCCTGCCCTCAAAGTTACGCCCACATTTCAAAATGCTATTTAACTCCCCCCAAGGACACATAACTATAATGCGGTGCAAACTCGAGGGTTGACCCCAAAGTCACGGTAAATCACAACTACGAATCTGCGCATTAGAGGGTTAAAAACCTGGTGCTGCGGTGAATGGGCGGCTGTGTCGTGTGTCCTGAAACACAAATCTGTGCATTTAGGTCAGGGTAAAGAAGCCATATATACATGCCCTAGGGATAAAGGAGCACTTGAAACAGGCTGTCCACCCCTGCCTTAGCCCTTCAGAGCATCTTCAGGTGCCCAAACTAAAACTTAGGCCAATGCTATTTTCGGATGCATTAATAGAAGTATAGCTTCCAAATCACGTGAGGTCCTGGTTCCTCACTATTCAGCCCTGGTTAGGCCTCATCTAGAGTATTGCATCCAGTTCTGGGCTCCACAATTCAAGAAGGACACAGACAAGCTGGAGCATGTTCAGAGGAGGGCAACCAGAATGATCAGGGGTCTGGAAACAAAGCCCTATGAAGAGAGACTGAAAGAACTGGGCATGTTTAGCCTGGAGAAGAGAAGATTGAGGGGAGACATGAGAGCACTCTTCAAATACTTGAAAGGTTGTCACACAGAGGAGGGCCAGGATCTCTTCTCCATCCTCCCAGAGTGCAGGACACGGAATAACGGGCTCAAGTTAAAGGAAGCCAGATTCCAGCTGGACATCAGGAAAAACTTCCTGACTGTTAGAGCAGTACGACAATAGAATCAGTTACCTAGGGAGGTTGTGGGCTCTCCCACACTGGAGGGCTTCAAGAGGCAGCTGGACAACCCTCTGTCAGGGATGCTTTAGGGTGGATTCCTGCATTGAGCAGGGGGTTGGACTCGATGGCCTTGTAGGCCCCTTCCAATTCTGCTATTCGATGATTCTATGATCTATGATTCTAAATGCACCATCCTCCAGCCGCGCCAGCTAATTACTCCTGTTTCTCTTTGAACAAGGCCCGCGTGCTCACCGGCCAAGTGTTTCCAGGCTGCGTGTGGGCAGAGGCTGCCTCAGCAGAGTAGGAAAAGTCCCTGGCAAGCGGAGGAATTGGCAGGCCCTCGGGTCTCCGGGGATTGTCAGAAGAAGGCAAAGGAGGACAGGCCTCGTCTCGCACTGACGGAGCACAAGGCTGGCTTGGGCACACAACCGGTTCCCTTGCGGACGTGTGCTTTCCACCACTGTTGCTCCCTTCCCTTTGTCCACGGCACGCTGCCGCCTCACGCATCTCACGCGCCGGCTAGCATCCCAGAGGTGCTGCAACTTCTGTATTCCCCTGGACGAAGCGCGGAGCGTTCTGCTCTCATGCAAGCTGTGACACCCACCCATCCATCCAACGTCGGCGGTGTGCCATGAAGAGGAAGTGGCACAGAGCGCACGTACGGCCGTGGAGAGGCCGCACAGAGCGCACCAAACAGACGGCGTAGCCCAGAACTGTCTTTAGTCACACGGGGGGGGGGGGGTGGCAGGTGATTTGAGGGAACCGCTGCATGGCGTCAAGCCGTCAACGTTTGAGATTGCTCTTCTGTGCCTGCGTGGGTACAGCTCTGCACTTGTGCCCTGCTGGCAGGCACGATCGCGGGAAGAGGGTGTGTGTGTGTTAATTGGATTCCTCAGAAATGATGTGAGCGCTTCTCCGCTCCTTAAGCCCGAGGCGAGTGGGTTCATCTGGCAAGATTTGCCCTGGGACGTGTAACTACACTTGTCAAACTCAACATGTTTCCACTCTGACTCAAAGAGGAAGGGATTAATAAATGCATGCTGTATAAACACACCAGAGTCCATGTGCCCCATGTCCCTTCATAACCTCTAAGATTGCCAGGAAGTGCCCCGTTATGTTTATCTATCACGTCCTGCTTGTGATTGGCCACTGTGTGAACAAGATGGACCCTTGGTCTGATCCAGCATCAGAGCTCTTAAGAACATCAGAAGAGCCCCAATGCTGGATCAGACCAAGGGTCCGTCTAGTCCAGCACTCCGTTCACACAGTGGCCAACCAGTTATCGGCCAGGGATACACAAGCAGGACATGGTGCAATAGCACCCTTCCGCCCATGTTCCCTAGTAACTGGTGCACACAAGCTTACTGCCTCTGATACTGGTGGTAGCAACTACCTCGAGTACTGGAGAAAGCACACAACCATCAGGGCTAGTAGCCATGGATAGCCTTTGCCTCCAGGAATTTATCCAACCCCCTTTTAAAGCCATCCAAATGGGTGACCATCACTACATCTTGTGGTAGTGAGTTCCATAATTTAACTATGCACTGTGTGAAGAAGCCCTTCCTTTTATTTGTCCTGGATCTCCCACCAATCAGCTTCATGGGAGGACCCCTTGGGGTTCTAGTATTTTGAGAGAGGGAGAAAAATGTCTCCCTGTCCACATTCTCCACACCATACATAATTTTGTACAACTCTATCATGTCTCCCCTTCAGCCTCCTTTTTTCCAAGCTAAACAATCCCAGTTCAGGTAACCTTCTTTTCTCTGTGTCCGTCCATCTTTCAACGCCATGATGTTAGGACTGTGAAACCTAGAGATCTGAAACTCAGCATGCATACTAAGAGAACCCTAGGGATGTGCACGTCAGGGCTATTTTGCTTCTAAAACGCCTTAATAATTTTAATGTGTCCATGTGGTTGAAGCCTGCAGTGACATCTTTAGCCACTAGGGGTGGCTGTCCTTAACCAGCACATAGTTTTGCAGGTAGAAACCAATGCAGATGAGTAGGGTGGGGGGCAGAGTTATATGCTGACCCTTTTTCCCTACTCTGGGTCATCTGCCCTCCTTATTTATTTATTTATTTATTACATTTATATACCACCCCCATAGCCAGAGCTCTCTGGGCGGTTTACAGAAATTCTAAAATTGAGATAAAAACCAGTATACAAAGTTTAAAATTCTAAAACACGGAACATACACACATAAAGCATTAAAAACCGTTAAAAAACTAAACATGTGGGTGATTAAGATTTGCCGCTATATGCTTGGGCAAAGAGGAAACTCTTAACCTGGCGCCGGAAAGATAGCAGTGTTGGTGCCACGCGAGCCTTGTCAGGAAGATTATTCCATAGTCTGGGGGCCACCACCAAAAAAGCCCTGTCCCTCATTGCCACATTCCGAGCCTCTCTCGGAATAGGCACCCGGAGGAGGACCTTAGATGTTGAATGTAGTGACCGGGTATATTCACGTCGGGAGAAGCGTTCCGTCAGGTATTGTGGTCCCAAGCCGTGTTAGGCTTTATAGATCAAAACCAGCACCTTGGATTGGGCTCGGAAACATACAGGTAGCCAGTGCAAGCGGACCAGAGCAGGTGTTACATGGTTGAACCTTCTGGTCCCCAAAATCAATCTGGCCGTTGCATTTTGCACAAGCTGCAGCTTCCGAACCATCTTCAAAGGCAGCCCTACATAGAGGGCATTGCAGTAATCTAACTTCGAGGGTACCAGAGCATGGACAACTGAAGCCAGGCTATCCCTGTCTAGATAGGGGCGTAGCTGGGCCACCAACCGGAGTTTGTAGAAGGCACTCCGTGCCACTGAGGTCACCTGAGCCTCAAGTGACAATGATGGGTCTAAAAGAACCCCCAAGCTACGAACCTGCTCCTTCAGGGTGAGTGCAATCCCATCCAGAGCCGGTAGAACACCTGGCTGTTTTAATCTCATATTTTAACCTATATCAATTTTTGCTGTGTGGTTTTATCCTGGTCGTGCTTTCTATATTTAATTTTGTATTTGTGTTTTAAAATCGTTGGTTGTTTTATTATGCTCTTCATGGTTTTAATTTTTGTGAACCGCCCAGAGAGCTTCGGCTATTGGGCAGTATAGAAATGAAATGAAATGAAATGAAATAAATAAATAAAATAAGTGGACAGACTCCTACCTCAGAGGGCTATAGGGGTGCACCTAGCAGAAGCCATGCCTACGGATACTAGCAGGGATCACTTCACTCACTTGGGTTGAGCACAAACTTTGCATGTTTGGTTGAAGGCTTCGTTCAGGGCCGGCCCTCCCATGAGGTGGAGTGAATCCCCTACCTCAGGTGGCAGATCTGGAAGGGCAGCAGAGCTCCTGCACCCACCAGCAGAAAGGCCATGAGTTCCAATGTCGCAGCTGTCCTATGCCTCTCAAAGTAAGGCCTAGGGCAGGTGGCCGCTCCAGAGAGTCCTACTGACCACTCTCCTGCTGTGGCACATACAGCCAAAGTGACTCTCCGAAGCAGCTGTGGCCACCTGCTCTATCCTTGCACTGAGTAAAGCCTAGGCAGGCAGCCGCACTTGAGAGCCACAAAAACCGCTCCCCTTTGCTGCAGCACGAGAGCACCCGGTGCAGGTCCCTGGCGTGCTGCCTACCCCATGCCTGGCTCTGAGGACTCCTTAGAGGGACGTGTCAGGCAGGCAGTCTCTCTGGGGACCACCGGCAGCTTCCTGGCATGGCTCTTTACAGAGCCCAGCCCAATTGCTTTGCTCTGAGGGGGTATTCCCTCAGAGCAAGGGAAATGGCCCTATAGACTGCCTGTGTTGGAGCACCCCTCAGAGTGAGGCCCCCTCAGAGCGTGGTATTGAGGGGAAGGCAGGGGGAAGAGGGCCTGGGGGGCGAGGCGGCTCGTGCTCCTCCCTGTCCAGCAATGGAAGATGGGGGTGTGGGGGGTGTTGCTCCCTCTGGCAGGGACTTGCTCTCCTTCCCTTCCCAGCAGCGGCTTGCCTTTTCACCCCAGGGCAGCGGGAATAGCAGCTGTATCAAGGGCTATTCCAACCCCTGCAAAGGCGGGTCAGTTTGTTCGCCCCTGACTAGGGTGACCACATGAAAAAGAGGACAGGGCTCCTGTATCTTTAACAGTTGTATTGAAAAGGGAACTTCAGTAGGTGTCATTTGTATATATGGGGAACCTGGTGAAATTTCCTCTTCATAGAATCATAGAATAGCAGAGTTGGAAGGGGCCTATAAGGCCATCAAGTCCAACCCCCTGCTCAATGCAGGAATCCACCCTAAAGCATCCCTGACAGATGGTTGCCCAGCTGCCTGTTGAAGGCCTCTAGGGTGGGAGAAGAGCCCACAACCTCCCTAGGTCATTGGTTCCATTGTCATACTGCTCTAACAGTCAGGAAGTTTTTCCTGATGTCCAGCCGGAATCTGGCTTCCTGTAACTTGAGCCCGTTATTCCGTGTCCTGCACTCTGGGAGAACTAGAGCTTTGAAATCATCACAACAGTTAAAGCTGCAGGTGCCCTGCCCTCTTTTAAATCTGCTCACAGTATAGCTGCAGTATAGCTCCTGCAGCTTTAACTGTTGTGATGAAGAGGGAATTTCACCAGGTGTGACATTTATTTATTTATTTATTTATTTTATTACATTTTTATACCGCCCAATAGCCGAAGCTCTCTGGGCGGTTCACAAAAATTAATGCATACAAATGACACCTGCTGAAGTTCCTTTTTCTATGCAACTGTTAAAGATACAGGAGCCTTGTCCTCCTTTTCATAGGGTCACCCTACTCCTGACCCCATCTGAGTAAATGCATGTTGAGGTCTCAAGAAGCAGATGTAAATAGAAGGGTTTCACTGCAAGCAATCACTGAAATTATCTGTACCGTGCCCTGAGATCCTAGTGATATAGGGCGGGATACACATGTTTTAAATAAATAAATAAATAAATAAATAAATAAATAAATAAATAATGAAAAAGAGGGCTAGACACCCTTTGTCCTACAGGTGGCAGTAGAGCCCAGCTTTTTGGCGTGTTTCCCTCCCGCAGAGGAAAAAGTAAACACCTTTGAAGCTGGAGAATCGTGTAGCTACCTGCTTTTCAGGGTGGGGGAAACAAATTCTCAGCGGATGGGTCTGCTAATGGCACTTTTCGCCACCAAGGCAGCAAAAGGCTTCTATAGGGAAAGCCTGCCTTTCGGTACAATTGTCCTCTATTAAGCCTTTGGCTTAACCGGCTTTGGGCAGTATAGAAATGCAATAAATAAATACAACCCTTTTGCCTGCACTGAAATTAAGCTTAGTTCCATGTAACTGAACCGCACAGGTGTTCGTGTGCTGACATTTAGATTGTAGGTTCCTCAGGGCAGGAATCCATTTGCTCGTTTGTTACTCTGCTGGGGACCATGCAAATGAATGGTACTATTTATTTATTTATTTCATTTCATTTCATTTCATTTCTATACCGCCCAATAGCCGAAGCTCTCTGGGCGGTTCACAAAAATTAAAACCATGAGGAGCGTAATAAAACAACCAACAATTTAAAAACACAAATACAAAATACATTATAAAAAGCATGACCAGAATAAAACCACACAGCAAAAATTGATATAGGTTAAAATATGAGATTAAAACAGCAGAGTTTAAATTTAAGTTAAATTAGGTGTTAAAATGCTGAGAAAATAAAAAGGTCTTCAGCTGGCGATGAAAGGAATACAGTGTAGGCGCCAGGCGGACTTCTCTGGGGAGCTTGTTCCACAACTGGGGTGCCACAGCAGAGAAGGCCCTCCTCCTAGTAGCCACCTGCCTCACTTCCTTTGGCAGGGGCTCACGGAGAAGGACCTCTGTGGATGATCTTAAGGTCCGGGCAGGCACATATGGGAGGAGGCGTTCCTTCAAATAACCCATATGTGATCCTATGAAAAGGAGGACAGGGTTCATGTATCTTTAACTGTTGCATAGAAAAGGGAATTTTAGCAGGTGTCATTTGTATATATGGAGAACCTGGTGAAATTCCTTCTTCATCACACCAGTTAAAGGTGCAGGAGCTATACTAGAGTGACCAGATTTTAAAGAGGGCAGGGCACCTGCAGCTTTAACTGTTGTAATGAAGAGGGAATTTCACCAGGTTCCCCATATATACAAATGACACCTGCTGAAATTCCCTTTTCAATACAACTGTTAAAGACACAGGAGCCCTGTCCTCCTTTTCATATGGTCACCCTAATGTAAGGGTCCCTACCATTGATCTAGCCTGGCCTTCCCAGTGCATTTCCAAGCCCAACTCACAGTCTTTATCTTTATATCCCATCATGACTTGCGGCCGAGATACCTAGAGGATGACTTGCGTGCGTCTCCACATGTGCCTGCCTGTATTTTCATTTCATCATCTGAGATTCTCCTCCAGTTACAGCAGTGCTGGGCTTTTCAGTGGTGGCCCCCTGGATATGGAACAATCTCCCTAGAGAGGCTCGCTTGGCACTCACTCTGTTTAATTCCTCCAGACTTTTGACAATTCATTGATTTCTTTTATTCAGGACTCATGTCATGTTTATGCTGCTTTTACTAATTTGTCGCTTGTAACTTATTATTACTAGGGGTGTGCACGGACCCCCCGCTCCGCTTCACTTGCAGATCCGCCATTTTTCGGAGCGGGTCGCTCCGCCCCGCCCCCGCTCCGCCCACTTCCGCTCCGCTCCGCCCGGAGCTCCGGATCGGATCCGGAGCTCCGTTTTTGCCCCCCCATAGGCTTGCATTGAAAGCTAAAAAAGTAAACAACTTTTTTTCCGTTGAAGTTAGAAACCTCACGTTTGGCACCATGACACCTCATGGGCGTATACACACACACGCCAAGTTTCAAGGCAATCCCATCATCCCCTGATTTTTGGCGAATTTTTGAAAATCGGGCACCCCATTCACACCCCTTGGGATAGCTCCGTCAATTTGCATGTTACAAACCTCAAACTCGGCACCAGGGCAGCTTATCCATGTGTCCACATGCACGCCAAGTTGCAAGCAAATCCCATCATCCCCTGATTTTTGGCGCGGCTCTACCCTCTAACGCACCTCCCATAACCCTAATTCACACCCCTTTAGATAGCTCCGTCAATTTGCACGTTAGAAACCTCAAACTCAGCACCATGATAGCTTATCCACGTGTCCACATGCACGCCAAGTTTCAAGGCAATCCCATCATCCCCTGATTTTTGGGGAATTTATGAAAATCGGGCACCCCATTCACACCCCTTGGGATAGCTCCGTCAATTTGCATGTTAGAAACCTCAAACTCGGCACCAGGAGAGCTTATCCATGTGTCCACATGCACGCCAAGTTGCAAGCAAATCCCATCATCCCCTGATTTTTGGCATGGCTTAACTCACCCCAAATTGTCCCATTCTACAACTACGTCAATTTGCACGTTAGAAACCTCAAACTCAGCACCATGATAGCTTATCCACGTGTCCACATGCACGCCAAGTTTCAAGGCAATCCCATCATCCCCTGATTTTTGGGGAATTTATGAAAATCGGGCACCCCATTCACACCCCTTGGGATAGCTCCGTCAATTTGCATGTTAGAAACCTCAAACTCGGCACCAGGAGAGCTTATCCATGTGTCCACATGCACGCCAAGTTGCAAGCAAATCCCATCATCCCCTGATTTTTGGCGCGGCTTAAACTTTTTAACTCACCCCAAATCAAGTCCCATTCTACAACTACGTCAATTTGCACGTTAGAAACCTATCCTTTGGTCCCATGACAGCTTACCCATGTGTCCCCATGGACACCAAGTTTCAAGGCAATCCCATCATCCCCTGATGTTAGGGGAACTTTTGAAATTTGAACACTCCAGTATGTCAGGGATTTAAAGTTGCAATTGCAGACAGCTCAATGGGGCCAGTTCCAAGGCAATCCCAACATGCCACGAGATAACCCTAAATCTTCTGGCACATTTGAAAAAGGGATTATTGAATTTGATAAAGTCTAAGTGAGCGCAGGAAGGACTTCTCCCCTTAGTCAAAGCAAGACACATACACCATCGCTGCAAGGCGGGAAGGGGAGAATTATTATTATTATTATTATTTATTTATATAGCACCATCAATGGAAAGCAGGCAGGCAGCATGCATTGTAGTGCCGCAAGGATGGCTTGAGCACTAACGCATAGCAAACCAACCCATAAGTGGGCGCAAAGTGAGGCAAAGATGGCTGGTTGTTTCTTTCTAAGCCAGCAGTTACGCCTTGAGGGGCACAGAGGAGGACGATTGGGAGCAAACCAGGCACCAGGCGGGCAGAGAGGCAGGCAGAGTAGGCGAGGAGTCAGTCCTGGCAGATGCCCCACCACAGCAGCACCCCGGGGGAGGCGGGCAGGCAGGCAGGCAGGCTGCGGGCATTTCTGGGGGCACAAGGAAGTGATGGCTGGTTTCTAAGCCAGCATTGCAGTTAGTCACGCATTGCAAACGCAAACCATCCCAGCGAGTCGGTCACCGAGGAGGACAGGCTAGCAGAGGGGCAGGCAGAGTGACATGTCATAGATCTAGTATTGGGGAGGAGTCAGTCCCGGCAGATGCCCCAACACAGTAGCACCCTGGGTGGGCATTGGAAAACGCCATCTTGTGGGTCAATACTTCCCCCACCCCATGTCCTGCAGGGTTGCCTGCCTAACCCTTGTGGGGATGGGAGATGGAGAGCTTAGAGTGGCAGTGCCAGCAGCAGCCTTCGGCTTTCCCCTGGAACCAGTCGCCTTGCCCGCCTCTTTCCCCAGCAAGATCGCCTGGTGCTGCCTATGAAGATGCATCTTCATGCTGCTGGTTCCATAATGCCCTGTCGATGAACCCCTGCTTAGGCTGAGTTTGCAGTGGCGACAGACAGCAAAGCGGGGATCCGCTCCCAACTCAAAGTGGTCCCACACGATGCTTGTCTTTCGTTTCTGTGGTGACACCACCAATTGCCCGCCTGAGCTCTCTGGTGTTGCCACAGAAACAGGGGTGTGGGATGAGACTGGGGAGAGAGCCTCGGCCTGCTGCTGCTCCTCCTCAGCCCCCACATCCTGGAGGCCCACCGCCTCCTCCTCCTCCCCCCCCTCCACTGTGCTGAGGACCTCGTCTAGGTCCATCAGCGGGCTCGTGGGCTGAAAGGAGAATGAAGGAGTTGGGGATACTCCTCCTCCTCTAATGGCACTGCTGCCACGTGCCTCTTGCAAACGGGCACTTTTCCCATTCCCACCCTCAAAAAGAGAACGCCGGGCACAAGTTGCAGAAGAGAGTGGCTCTGCCTGCTGCTTGTCCTGCTTCTGTTTTGGAGCAGTCAGCCAAGGAGTTGCCCGTTTGAGTTTCACAGGAGGAGAGGAAGCCCTGCTGGCAGACTGAGCCTTGCTGCTTTCAGCACGCCTGCTTTCTCTTTTCATGATGACTAACAAAATATTAATACTACTAATACTATGTATAAGGTACTACTAAGAATATGTATAAGAAGAATATAATATGTTTAAATGTAGGGAAATGGGACAAGAACAATAAAATATACTACTACTAATATGTATGAGAATATACTACTAAGAATATCTACAAGAATATAATAATATGTTTTAGAATATTACTAATAAATGTAGGGAAATGGGACAAGAAATGGGACAACCACTACTATAAGAAGAACAAAATATGAATACTACTACTAATATGTATGAGAATGTATACTAATAGACTACTAAGACTATGTCAAAGAATATAATAATAATATGTTTAAGAATAGGGAAATGGTGTGCGTATGCTTTCCCCAAAATGCTCAATCTGTGGCTGCCTGTTGAACTTGACAAAAGCAGCCCACTCCGTCGAAGTTACACAGAGAAGAAAAAGAGAATCCAATTTTTTTGGTATATTTGGTATATAGAAGATAGAAGGAAACACAATCAGGATTTAAGAGAGGGGAGGGGGAAAAAGAACCAACCACTACTATAAGAAGAACAAAATATGAATACTAATATAATATGTATGAGAATATATACTAATGGACTATGTGAAAGAATATAATAAAATATGTTTAAGAATATAAATGTAGGGAAATGGGACAAAAAGTGTGTGTATGCTTTCAAAAGAAAGCTTTCACAAAAGCAGAACAGTCAGGCTTTAATACAGGGAAGGGGGGGGCAACCAACCCAACCACACACTCCAAAATTCAAAAATAAAGTTTATATTAAATCAAAGTAAGGGGAAAACACAGGGCAAACTAAGCTACAAGTCAGAAAGAAGCAAACAAACACACACACGCGCCAAACTAAACCTATATTAAATTAATCTATCTCCAAAGCAGGAGCACTAGCTAAGTAAGTGTTCCCTCCACGAACGCCAACCCACAAAGAGACACAAAACAGAAAGTTCTCAGGGTGGGTCTGCCTTAGTCCCCCCTCCAACGCTGGGATTGGAGGAGGATGCTTTCTGAGGAGATGAATTCTCATCAGGATTGGGAGTTGAATGTGCCTGTCATCGCTTCCAAAAAAATAATAATAATAATAAAAAAAAACCCAAACCCCGATTTTTAAAAAAATATTGCACGTGAACCACAGCACGCAGAAAGTTGAGAGTGGTCTCAAAATGACCCCCATCCACGACTCTCTGTGCACAAGAATTTTCAGAACGATAGCTTAAACCCCCCCCCAGTTATCCCCGATTCTTTCCCTCAATGCAATCCTATGGGCGAAAAGCCGAAACGCCGTTTGAGCCCTGCGGTTGACCCGATTTTTAAAAAAATATTGCACGTGAACCACAGCACGCAGAAAGTTGAGAGTGGTCTCAAAATGACCCCCATCCACGACTCTCTGTGCACAAGAATTTTCAGAACGATAGCTTAAACCCCCCCCCAGTTATCCCCGATTCTTTCCCTCAATGCAATCCTATGGGCGAAAAGCCGAAACGCAGTTTGAGCCCCGCGGTTGACCCGATTTTTAAAAAAATATTGCACGTGAACCACAGCACGCAGAGAGGTGAGAGTGGTCTCAAAATGACCCCCATCCACGACTCTCTGTGCACAAGAATTTCCAGAACGATAGCTTCAAAAACAACGTAGTTATGCGCGATTATTTGCCGCAATGCAATCCTATGGCGAAATGTTTTCAAGATGGCGACCGGAGCGCTCCGACTGAACTCGGAGCTCCGAAAAATGGTCGCTTCTCTTCGCCTTGCTTCTAGGGGGTCCGCGGTCCGCTCCTACTCCGCCTCTGGGTAAGGCGGAGCAGGCCAATCCGCTACTGCTTCTACGCTCCTAATCGGAGCGGAGCACATCCCTAATTATTACAGACTAGCCATTGTATCGTGTTTTTTAAAAATATTGTGAGCTGCCCAATCTAGGGCTGTGCTCTGCTTCATTCTGGACCCCTGGATCTGGAGCGGATCGGGACGATCCGGACCCACTAAATCCAGATCCGGATCGGGTCGAGGGAGGTCCGAAATGATCTGAAGTGGGTCGGACCCAACCCGGAAGGTCCAGATCAGGATCCAGAGTGAATCAGGGGGTTTCTGCACAGCCCTAGCTAGCCCAATCACCCTTTTTTTAAAAGATGGGTATAAGTTTAATAATAAACAAACAAGTATTGAACTTTGGGGGGGGTAACCCAATGAAACTGAGCAGCGACAGGAACAGAACGGATGAATGGAAGTAGTCTCTCTCTCACATCTCATCTAAGAATTTAACAGCACTGGCAAACATGTGTGGGTCATGTTCGTGTGCCATTTTCTCTGTGTGAATGGAGCCGTGCCAGGGATGCTTACCTGCCAGCCTAGACAATTTTGCAAAGGCAATTACGTGACATCACAAAAGAACTAGAAAGCAAAGAGAAGGAGGGAATCTGATCCCCTGGTTTGCAGTGCAAAGGGATCAAGAGCAGAGGAAGGATTTTAAGATCTGGAAGAACGCCTGCTGTGCCAGTCCAGTACCCCCACCACTCACTGCATGGGGTTGTTTCCCAGGAATTTTGGCTGATTTGCAGCCAGGCTCCTGTTGCAGCAGCAATGCCAGATTAAGCTATTGAACATGACAGCTCAGGTTCCATCCATACAATGGATGCGAGTCTGGGCAGGGAAAAGAGATCATCCTAGCTCTTTTTTCCTCTTCAGTAGTCAGAAGCTGTTGAAAGAAATTCCTCTTCCTTGCGTGAACTTTCAAGTCTTCGACAGAGTCGGAGTGCAACACTTCAGAACTCTTCTGCCTTCTGTAGTTCCATGTGTGGAGTCCCTGCATATCACTGACTGCAATATGCATGGAGGAGGAGGAGGAGGAGGAGGAGGAGGAGGAGGAGGAGGAGGAGGGGAAGAAGAAGAAGAAGTAGAAGTAGAAGTAGAAGAAGAAGAAGAAGAAGAAGAAGAAGAAGAAGAAGAAGAAGAAGAAGAAGAAGAGGAGGAGGAGGAGGAGGAGGAGGAGGAGGAGGAGGAGGAGGAGGAGGAGGAGGAGGAGGGGAAGAAGAAGAAGAAGAAGAAGAAGAAGAAGAAGAAGAAGAAGAAGAAGAAGAAGAAGAAGAAGAAGAAGAAGAAGAAGAGCAAACAAGGTCATCGAGATGTTGTATGGGAGCTGCAAAATAGCCAGTTTGGTATAAGGGTTAGAGTGTTAGACTGGGACTAGTTTGCACTCAGCTGTGAAGCTCAGTCACTGACTCTCAGCCTAAGTTACATCACAGGGTTGTTTATTTATTTTATTTACAATATTTATATACCACTCCCCATTCAAAATTTTGGAGCGGTGTACTAGATAAAATACAATAAAAACAGAATAAAACACTTCAAAATAGATTTTAAAAGAAGCAAAATGTACAGTAAACCGTGGCTAGTCATTAAGGAAAGTCTTCCTTGAACAATGACGTTTTCAGGAGGCGCTGGAAGGAATACAAAGTTGGCACCTGCCTGACCTCCAGAGGCAGGGAGTTCCACAGGAGGGGGCCACCACGCTGAAGGCTCTTCCCCTGGTGGACTCCAATCGGAGGATGGGTCTATATGGAACCACCAGGAGCAGGCCCCTTGGATGACCTCAGTGACCGGGCAGGTTGGTAGGGGAGAAGGCGCTCTCTCAGGTATCCTGGTCCCAAGTTGTTTAGGGCTTTGTACACAAGTACAAGAACCTTAAACCTGGCCCGGTAGCGAATAGGCAGCCAGTGCAGTTCCCTCAGCAGAGGAGTTACATGCTGGAAAGGGGCAGCTCCAGACAACAGCCGAGCTGCAGCGTTCTGCACCAGCTCCAGCTTCTGGAGCAGCTTCAAGGGCAGCCCCACATAGAGCACATTGCAGTAATCCAATCTTAAGGTTATCAATGCCTGTGGCCAAGCTATCCCTGACCAGAAGAGGCCATAGTTGGTGAACTAGCCAAAGCTGGTACTACGATCTGCCACAGCCACTTGAGCCTCCGGCGACAGAGATGGTCTAAGAGTACCCCACCCTTGTTGTGAGGATAACGACCATTTAAGCCAATTTGGGGTCCTTGCAAGAGGAAGAAAGGCAAGGTAATAAATAAATAGTCATGTTGTGTGATTCTCCTTCATTTCAATCAGGACAGGAGAACGTCTGAAGGAAAGCATCTAATCTTCACGTATGTCTGTAGATATTTCTGGAAATGTAGCGGGAATTGACTGAAAGGCTGGTGTTATGGAACAGGGTGTTCTAAGCCAAGTCTCTTTCTCATAGGGAACAGAAAATTACCGTATTTCTTCGATTGTAAGGCGCCATCGATTGTAAGACGCACACTAATTTCAGTACCACCAACAGAAAAACACACACGCTAAGACACACCTGAGATTCTAAGACGCACCCCATTTTTAGAGATGTTTCTATGGGGGGGAAAGTGCGTCTTAGAATCGTCTTTTAGAAGCGTCTTTTAACCTGTTGGTTGTTTTATTATGGTTTTAATTTTTGTGAACCGCCCAGAGAGCTTCGGCTATTGGGCGGTATAAAAATGTAATAAATAAATAAATAAAATCGAAGAAATAGGGTAATGTTTACTGTTTTCAGCTTTTGTGAATCGCCCAGAGAGCTTCGGCTGTGGGGCGGTATATAAATGTAATAAATAAATAAATAAATAAATAAATAAATAGCATCCCAGTAAGTTCCTTCACTTGGCCAGATGTTCCATTCCACCCACTCACCCCAAATAATGCAACTTTTCAAAGGCCAGGTTCATTGAGAATCGACATAGGATCCGAAGCAAGCATCCTGAAGATGAATAAGTAAGCAATCCACAGGACAGACTCTGAGCGCTCATCATGACCATATGGACCAGCCTTCCTCATGGCCATGCTGGCTGGGGATGATGGGACTTGTGGTCTAACACATTTGGAGAACATAAAATGTTAAGCTCTACATCTAAGGGCTTAACATTCCCTCTACGAGCGCTCGCGGCTCTTGCAGTCACCGTATTGACAGGGGTCTGATTCAACTATCTTGGCTGTAAGAGCCATCAGCTACAAGGCAGTAAGCCTGTGTGCACCAGTTGCTGGGGAACATGGGCGGGAGGCTGCTGTTGCACCATGTCCTGCTTTGCTGGTCCCTGGCCAACAGCTGGTTGGCTACTGTGAGAACAGAGTGCTGGGCTAGATGAACCATTGGTCTGATCCAGCATGGCACTTTTTATGTTCTAAACCCAACGGCTGGTCCCCTTTTCTGCTTAAGAATATAAGAAGTGCCATGCTGAATCAGACCAAGGGTCCACCTAATCCAGCACTCTGTTCACACAGTGGCCAACCAGCCATCGGCCAGGGATGAACAAGCAGGACATGGTGCAACAGCACCCTCCCGCCCATGTTCCCCAGCAACTGGTGCACACAGGCTTACTGCCTCGAGTACTAGAGACAGCACACAACCATCAGGGCTAGTAGCCATGGATAGCCTTTGCCTCCAGGAATTTATCTAACCCCCTTTTGAAGCCGTCCAGATTGGTGGCCATCAAACTGCACTCAATCCAGGCCTGCCTATTTCTGCATTCCTGCCTAGGTTCAACTTGTAAAGCACGCTGAGTTTTAACGAGCCATCTCTAGCCAGCTGAAATGCAACCATGAACATTTAATTACAAATGCAAACCATCCCGCCAAGAAGCACTCCCGTTCAAACTGCTGGAGTACCTGTAGGAAGGAAACTTGTCAAAGGAAAGGAAAGACGTTTCTAATCTCTGCTTGATTATTTTCCTCATTGGCTGGGTTCACATGGTCAGCTCAGGGTGGGAAAGCCACTGAGGATTTTATGCCACCCCACAACCCATGGCTTGTTGTAGGGGTTGTGCGGTGGTTTAGAAGCCCCCCCCCCACTGCACTGGGTTCAGACGACACGATAACCTGTGGGTAATTAGGCAAATGGTAGGCAGGTGAGTAGCATGCACAGGGCCAGGGGAATAAGCCAAGGTGGCTTCTTTCCCCCTGCTGATGGTGCAAACTGGCTCTGACTTCCTCTGTGTCAGGGGTGGTCAACTTTGGGAGGCCCTGAGACCATTTCCCCCACCTGTGGGACACAGTCCATGGGGTGCCACACAGTCATAGAATCATAGAATAGCAGAGTTGAAAGGGGCCTATGAGGCCATCGAGTCCAACCCCCTGCTCAATGTAGGAATCCACCCTAAAGCATCCCTGACAGATGGTTGTCCAGCTGCCTCTTGAAGGCCTCTAGTGTGGGAGAGCCCACAACCTCCATAGGGAAGTGGTTCCTTTGTCGTACTGCTCTAACAGTCAGGAAGTTTTTCCTGGTGTCCAGCTGGAATCTGGCTTCCTGAGCCCGTTATTCCGTGTCCTGCACTCTGGGAGGATCGAGAAGAGATCCTGGTCCTCCTCTGTGTGACAACCTTTTAAGTATTTGAAGAGTGCTCTCATGTCTCCCCTCCATCTTCTCTTTTCCAGGCTAAACATGCCCAGTTCTTTCAGTCCATAGAGTGTCCCTGGCCACCGTGCGAAGAGAATGCTGGCCAAGGTGGACCCTTGGTCCGATGCAGCATCAGGAGCTCTTCTGTGTTCTTATGTTCTCAACCATCATGTGAGATGAGTTTGTGCGTAAGGATGATTTTCCCCCCTCCCAGCTCCTGCCTCGAAAACAATTCCTGATTCAGCGAAGGAATCAAAACTTATACCAGAAAGACAATCCTGGCTGATTTCCCCCCCTTTTTTTCTTGCATGACTTAACTCCACCTTCCCCAACTTGACGCCTCCAGCTGTGCCCTGGGCTACAACTCCCATCACCCCAGCCAGCTGTGGGCATGCTAGTTGGGGATGATGGGCATCGTACTGGCTTCGCTTAGCACTTGTGCAGACGGCTCTTAGCCACTCCGTGCCTAGAGGGAGAAGCATCGCCAGCAGCAGGAGCCCTTAAGAATCCAGCCTGACCCCCCACCCCCCACCCGGGGTAAACTTGAAGGATGCCCAAAGCTTTGACCGCTGCACTTGCCCGGATCAAAAGCAAAGCCGCCGCCTCCGCTTCACCGGGGCGAGGCGCTTGCTCCTTCGCCCCAGGAGCGGCGCCCACCAGAGTTGGGATGCAGGAATGGCTGGACCACTCCGTCCTGGCGCATCCTTCTCCTCCCAGGGACGCCTCGTCCCGCGGCCGCCCGCCTGTCACGGGGGCGCTGGGATGACGACCGCCGCCTCCCGAAGCTGCGCAGTCATCGCCGCCTGTTACATAACCCGGGCACTGAATTAATGAATGGATGAACCCCCCCTCTCCCCCCCCTCTTTCTAGGCACAAACTCCGTCCGCGCTCCGCATTAACTCCTCGTTGCCCTGCTCCAACGCGCCCCGGGCGCACGGCGACGGGCAGAGAGACCCCCCCTGCTCGTCGCCCCCCTGAAGCCAAGGCCGCCCCCCTCCGTCCCCGCCGCCTGATTCCCCCTCCCGGCCGTGCTCTGGCCGGCTTACCGGTCCCCCCAAGCCCCATCTTCCGGAGCCGGGGCTCCTTTAAGGCGGGCGGGCGGAGGCGGAGCGAAGCGAGAAGGGAACAGACCGAGCCACGCTCCGGGCGAGTAGAGCCGGGCCGTGTGGCGCGGAGGCTGCGGGGCCGGGGGCCGGCGAGGGAGGGAGCGGGGCCGGCCGGCGGGCTGCCCGGGCGGGCGGGCAGGCAGGCAGGGGCTGCCAAGCGAGGCGGGCGCGATCCAGCCGCGAGGAGGAGGAGGAGCAGGAGCAGGAGCAGGGGGCGGCGGAGAAAGTGAGGAAGGGGCTGGCCGAGCCGAAAAGTTTTTCGGGGGGCGGCTGTCAGCCGGGGAGAGGGGGGAAGGGGGCTCTTTCGGAGGCAGCGGGGGCAGCTGGGTTGGAAGTTGGCTGGAGGGCGCGCAGGGCGGGGGTGGGGGGTCCCGGGAGTATTTGAGGCGGGGGGGGGGGGGCGTCGAGCACCCTGTAAGTGGGCGAAGGTGACCCGGTAAAGAGAAGGGCCGAAGGAGCCGGGAATCAGAATCGGGGGGGGGGGGAGTTGGGGGGCAGAGCAGTTGGGGGGGACTTCGGGCGAGGCGGGAGGGAACTGCCGGGGGGGTCCAGCCGTCGGAAGGGGCCCCAGCAGGGGCTCGGGTTTGGGGTCGGAGGGGTGCTTGGCCCCGGGGGGGGGGCTGCTTCTCGTCCCGCTGAGCCATCCGGCCGGCGGCGGTGCGGGCCCGCGGGGCGCTTTGCTGCCAGGAGGCGCTGGGACTGGGGCGGGGGGTCGAGGAGGCCGGGGGCTTGTCCGTCGGGGTCCAGGAGCGGGGCTGGGGCGCCGGCGTGCAAGAGGAGGCCCTGCGCTGGTCCGTGCAGGAGCGCAGCCGGCCCCAGGCGGAGGGAGCCGACGCGGACGCCTGGCCTGAGGAAGGCCCGCGGGCCGCGCTCCCTGGAGAGGAGGAAGAGGAACAGCAGCAGCAGCAGCAGCAGCGGCGGTGGGGAAGGGGCCGGCTGCGGGCCAGGGGCCCCCAGGCGCCGCCGGGCCACGTGCGCTGGGCGGGTGAAGGGGCGCCGGCAGGGGGCGAGAGCGTGCAGGAGCAGGCCGGCCGGCAGGGGGCGGAGCGCTGCGGGGTCCAGGAGGAGCACCCCCCCTGGGGCCAGGAGGGTCCCCCGGCGGCGCGCTGGGAGGAGGCGCCCCCGGAGGAGGAGTTGGAGGCAGCGGCCCCCGAGGAGGAGTTGGGGGAGGAGCAGTCCTCCGGCGGCCCAGTTGGACCGGGCTTGCTGGAGGAGCAGGGGCTAGGCCAAGGGGGGTGGCAGGAGCAAGGCTTGAGCCTGGGGGGCCGCCAGGAGCAAGAGGGGAGGGCCAGGGGGCCGGAGCAGGAGGTGGGCCTGCGTGCCCAGCACCAGCCTCAGGGCGAGGGGGATGTGAGCCCAGGGGTCCCCCTTGAGGCCAGCTGGGGGCTCCGGCAGGCGGTGCGGCACTCGGCCTTGCAGGAAGGCGGGGTGAGCCGGGGGGTGCAGGAGCAGGGGGGGCTGAGCCGGGGGGTGCAGGAGGGGCAACAGGAGCGCAGGGGCTTGGGTTGCGCGGTGCAAGAAGGGGAGGGCAACCCCAGCAGGCCGCAGCCGCAGCAGGGGTAGAGGAGCACGGAGGCGGTGGGCCCGAGGGCACCCAGAAGATCGCGGGACGTGGTGCTCCGTGGCAGCCGGTTGGAGGGCTAGAAAATCGACGGCTGGCAACAAGGGTCTGGTGTGCTGCGTGGCCGTGGCCGTCTCCCTTTGCAGCGGGTACCGACAGGGGTTCTGTACAGGTGTTGCTTCTGCCCGTTGAGATAGCCTCTGGGCAGTGCCCTGGCGTGAATTGCTGGACTTCTGAGATGCTCTGCAAGCCGCTCTGAGCCATTTCCTGTGACCACAGCTGGGACTCCTGCATCCGTGGGCCTAAAGGCGTTTGCTTTTGGCTGTGGCTGCTTGGTCTCTTTCTCCCCCCCGCCCCCGGTGCATCGTACCAGTGCCATGGTGCCCGGTGTGCGTGCTGGGGCTGTTTTGCCAATGCTCTGCAATGTCGTCTGTTCACACCGGCACCCTTCGGAGTAACGTCACCGTGTTGTTATCGCCTTCCTCCATTCTGCAAGCTTCATGATTTAGTCTTCCCGAGCCTCGTCCTCCTTGCGTCAGTGTGCAGAGTTTCCACGCAGAAGTTGCATGTGCTGCCTTACAAGCTGCAGCATCACCTCGTCTTGCGTGTTCCCCCCACCACACCTCTGCCCGAACAGCGGCAACTGCTTCGCCTCTGCAAGGGATCCAATCGAAACCCTAGAAGTTGCATGCGGTATGTGTGCTTCTACCTGCTTCCGTCTCGGTTGCTGCAACCGCGTCTTTCCCCATGCAGTGATCTTGGCACTGTGAAGTTGCAGCAGCGTGTAATGCAGAAGTGACCTTGGCAGTGTAGCAGCTGCATGCAGGGAGGCCTCGCAGTTAAACCTCCGCCTTGTCTCGTGCTAAGTAGCGCTGCCGGGCCCTCTGGATTATTACAGCAGCTGCAATGTCTTCCTTGTGTGGAAATTTGTGCTGTACGTCATCAGAAGCAGTGAACTTGGCCTCATACCTGTTGCTGTGAAGCACAGTTGCACGCATGTCACTACTCTGCAAAACACAGCAGTATCCTCTCTCTCTACCTGGTTCTTTGGGATTAAATTGGCAACTTTCTCCAAGTATCTGTCTTGACAGTGCGTAGCCACAAGAGTGCGCATTGGGTCTGCTGGTGCGCAAAGCCGCTGCATACAGTGATAGGCTGTCTCTGTGTGTGTGTGTGTGTGTGTGTCAACAACGCTTCACCCTCCTGGCGTATAAGATCAACAACAAGCCCGAAAAAAACAATACAGCGTCGGTGTGCGCATACTGCAACTCTGGAGTTTATCTCTCCGACGACGTGGGAGCACAGCGGAAGAACTCAGTGTCAGAAAGGAAGAAGGAGAGCATGGACTAGCAGGTAAAGTGCTTTGGCTAGAGGCCGGGGTGGCGGTGGCGGGTGGCGATGAATACATCCCCTCTTGTATCAAGTTTCTTGTCTTGTTCGTTCCTGTTAGAGGAGTTTAGACCACCTGCCTTCCTCCGGAGGCTGTTGGTCAGTTTAGATGGATGGACTCCATTCCCAGACTTGATTTAGGAATGAAGCCAGGTCTGTGGTCATGGGCCGGTGTTCTTAAACATTTGTATTTGAGGAAATGTTGCCTCCACAAGCTTTTTTTTTTTTTTAAAAAAAAACCCTGCATTTTGCTCTCCAAAAATGCACACCATGTAAATCAAACCGGAATAGGGAAAAGTTCCAAGTATCTGTAAATTATATCAGCGTGGTAAAGCATTCCATGTTAACCATTAATTATAACAATGCATGTATGTTGGAAGCAGGGGAGACCAGATCTCATATTCCCCTAAGCAGTCAGGAACAGGGTAAGGAAAATCCTTAATGAACAGAGGCAAGAGTAGAGAAATTCCAAAACGCTAATGCATGCAGGCTGATGCCTTCCCTGACTTGATTTAGACTGTGAAAAATCTCCATCCTGCTGTTGCAAAATCTGGAATTTGGCCACGGGTTCCGATTTAAAATCAGAAATAAAAAAGCAAATTAGCTCTCATTGTTGCATGTAATTTTTTTTTTAATAATATGGTTGTGATGTTTGGTAGGTTTGGTGCAGTTTAAAAGAAAATCCTAGATTTACATTGGGCCTTTCACAAATACTTTGCCTATAAGGCAAGATCATCCACTGTCCGCTAACCAACCGCAGGAATCCACATCCTTTTTCCTGAGCGCAGTGTGATTACACCGGGTTCCTGAGTAGCTTCATTTTGCTCCCCTCCTGATGTAAAACTCAAGCATATACGTGAGCAGGATAAACATGTGAATCCGCAAACATGGGCGCCCCATCGTATCTAGTTTGGCCAGAGAAGGCAGTAAAATCACTGTGCCAGTCCGCTTCGGGGAGGCGCATTTTTGACTCTTGTGATTTGGAGGCAAGTCTTGAGATTTGAACTGGTGTGGTTGTCTGTTGTGGACATTCATTATGTGAACCGCCCAGAGAGCTTCAGCTATGGGGCGGTGTACAAATGCGATAAATAAATAAATTGCATTGTATTTCATAGAATCATAGAATGTTCAATTTTCGACCGCATTTTCGGCGACTTAGAATCATAGAATAATAGAGTTGGAAGGGGCCTACAAGGCCATCGAGTCCAACCTCCAGCTCAATGCAGGAATCCACCCTAAAGCATCCCTGACAGAGGGCTGTCCAGCTGCCTCTTGAAGGCCTCTAGTGTGGGAGAGCCCACAACCTCCCTAGGTCACTGGTTCCATTGTTGTACTACTCTAACAGTCAGGAAGTTTTTCCTGATGTTCAGCTGGAATCTGGCTTCCTTTAACTTGAGCCCGTTATTCCGTGTCCTGCCCTCTGGGAGGATTGAGAAGAGATCCTGGCCCTCCTCTGTGTGACAACCTTTCAAGTGTTTGAAGAGTGCTATCATGTCTCCCCTCCATCTTCTCTTCTCGAGGCTAAACCTGCCCAGTTCTTTCAGTCTCTCCTCCTAGGGCACAACGACCCCATGCAGCTTGTCCTGTTCTCCTGTGTAGGGAGAGAGGGGCAGCTGGGTTCTGTAACGGTTGTTGTCAGGAGGGAAAGAGTGAGCCTGCCACTGCCCTTCTTAGCCAGCTGGATGGGCAGCTCTTTTTACGTGGCTTGGTGGTGTTTCTGAGACTCACGGCCCATCTGTTAGTCTTAGCATGGGGCTGCAGAACAGATTATGTTTCTGTATTTAGCTCAAAGATTGATCCAGCTGTGAGCCTCTTGAGCTGGCTCGTGTCGTGTCTTTGGTGGAAAGGAATAAGGGAGGATTAGAATCCATAACCCAGGCATGCTTGGGATACATAGAAATCTGGGAGTGACGATCTTCAACTTATTCATTCATTCATATATTATTTATTGCATTTCTATACCGCCCAATAGCCAAAGCTGTCTGGGCGGTTCACAAGCTCACTTGTCCCTAAATGACCTGGATTTATTCATTCATTCATTACATTTATACCCCGCCTTTTCTCCTCCAAGGAACCCAAGGCGGCGTACATAATCCTCCTCCTCTCCACTTTATCCTCACAACAACAACCCTGTGAGGTAGGTCGGGCTGAGAGTCTGTGACTGGCCCAAAGTCTCCCAGTGGGTTTCCATGGCCGAGTGGAGACTGGAACCCAGATCTCCCAATTCCCAGTCCAACACTCTAACCACTACACCACACTGGCAGTTTAAGGTTAACTCTCCCCGCCAGTGCACTGTGACCCCTATCCCAGATATCACGTGGCAGTTAAACTTAGGGAAAAACTTAGGAGCGACTTCTGGGCGCACCGTTCCGAAGCTGCCGGCTCCAGCGTCCTGGCTTCGCTTCGGCTGGGTGCCCAGCCGAAGCGGAGCCTGGAGGGGGAGGCTTCCCAAAACGATCCCCTCAAACCCCCCCCCCCCAATTCCGTGAAAAATTGTCTTCCACGAAACCAGTCCCTGTTGCCAAAAAGGCTGGGGACCGCTGCTTTATGTAATGTATTTTAATGGTTTTTAATTTTTGTGAAGTGCCCAGAGAGCTTCGGCTATGGGGCGGTATAGAAATATAATAATTTAAATGAAGTGGGGGAGGGGATTGCAGGTTATTTTATTTGTTTATTCTTGCATGTATTCCCCGCCTTTTTTCCTCCAAGGAACCCAAGGCAGCATACATAATCTGCCTGCTCTCCATTTTATCCTCACAACAACAACCCTGTGAGGTAGAGGTTGGGCTGAGAGTCTGTGACTGGCCCAAAGTCTCCCAGTGGGTTTCCGTGGCCGAGTGGGGACTAGAACCCAGATCTCCCGACTCCCAGTCCAACACTTTAGCCACTACACCACACTGGCTCTCAGATTTAGGGGTGAGCAAAGAGGGGCGTGTAGATACAGGGGAAAAGCACCACTGGACGAGTACGAAGCAAGAGACGGGCTCTGGTGCTACTGAAACAGTTAAAATTCTATAATAATTCTAAGAATTATTAAAGAATTTTAACTGTTTCAGTAGCACCAGAGCCCGTCTGTCGCTTCGTACTTGTGAGCAAAGAGGGGGCCAAGTGACACCAAATTATTTAGGGTGAATAAAACGAGAAGGGATTGTGAAGAGCTCCGAAATGATCTCTCCATACTGGTTCAATGTAAGCAAGTGTAAAGTGTTTCACTTTGCGGCAAAAAATCCCAACTTCCATATGCATTGATGAGATTGGAGCTGGTAGTGACTGTTCAGGAAAAGCATTCTGATGCTGTGGCGGATGGTTCATAGAAAACGTTGACCCAGGCCACAGCTAGACCGAAGGTTTCTCCTGGGATCATCCAGGGTTCGCCCCTGCCTGAGCACTGGATCCCCTGTGTGTCACCTAGATGAACAGGTTTGACCCCTGGACGATCCAGGGATAAACCTGAGGTCTAGCTGTGGCCCCAGTACGCAGTTGCTGTGAAAAAGGTTAAATTCCATGTTATGGGGGTCATTAGGCGAGGAATTGACAAGAAACCTGGTGATATCGTCCTGCCCTGATACAAATTTATATTGCAAACACACTTGGAACACTGTGTACAGTTCTGGTCTCTGCTCCTCAAACAGGATTTTGTAGATCTGGAAAATGTGCAGAAAAGGCAAACCAAGGCCTAATCTATGAAAGCGGTATATAAAAGGCAGGAGCCACACAAAGCAGGATATAGCGGTATGAAAGTGGTCTATGGTCTGTGTCAATGGGCCCCAACAGTTGTCAGTACACTTCAATACCGCTATAAAGCAGTCGTGTGACTCCTGCTATTATTATTATTATTATTATTATCATTATCATCATCATCTCTTTCTCACTCATGGTGTTTTTTCTAGACGGTCATGACAGGCGTTGGCAAGTCATGCTGTCTTTTACAGATTCAGGAATTTCCTGACAATTGAGCACGTTTTAAGTATGACTGCTTTCTGGATGTTGGTGGAGATGTATTTTGGTAGGCCCAGTTTCTGAAGGTTTTCTGTATAGTTTTTTTGATGTGATGCCAGTGACTGATGTGACTAACAGAATAATGGTGACCTTTTCCTGTTGCCATAGTTCTTTGACTTCCATGGCCAGTGGTGTATATTTCTCTCTCTTTTCCTCTTCCTTTTAACAACATTTTTGTCATTTGGTATTGCTATGTTGACGAGGTATGTGTTTTTTTCTTTTTTGTCTATTATTATTATTATTATTATTATTATTATTATTATTATTATATTTATATACCGCCTCATAGCCAAAGCTCTCTGCGCGGCTTACAAAGATTAAATACCAGTTTCGTACTGCTTTCATAGTGCAATATCCTTCTTGGTGTAGATTAGGCCCAGAAGATGTAGAGGCTAGAGTAACTTCCCTATGAGAAGAGATTATGATGTTTGGGGCACTTTAGCTTAGAAGAAGATGACTAAGGATCGGCATGAGAGAGGGTTATCAATTTACGCATGGTGTGAAGACAGTGAACAGGGAGATATATTTCTCCCTCTCTCATAATACTAGAACCCAATGGGGTCATCCCACGAAGCTGATGGGTGGAAGATTCAGGAAAGATAACAGGCAGTCCTTCTTCACACACAGCACATAGACTTTGGGATTCGCTACCACAAAATGTAGTCTTGGATGTTCGGATGGGTTTAACAGGAGACTAGACAAATTGATGGCTGTGGTTTTCCACAGGCAGCTGGTCGGCTACTGTGTGAAGAAATGCTGGACTAGATCACACTGGACTGACTTAAGTTCTTATACTGGGATCTTGTTTGGTGGAGTGGCTTTCAGGTGCAATCCCATCTATTATTATTATTATTATTTATATAGCACCAACGACGTACTTGGTGCTGTACAAAATATACAAATAAAACAGTGATACCCTGTCTAGAGGCTTACAATCTAAAATCACATTAAAACATATGAAGGGGGGAAAGGTGTTCACAAAGCAGAAATAAGAGAAAAGTCATAGTAATAATAACAGTAAATCAAGCTAAAATACCAAAAGCTATTGAAAACAAATTTATTTATTTATTTACTCGTTTATTACATTTTTATACCGCCCAATAGCCAAAGCTCTCTGGGCGGTTCACAAAAATTAAAACCATAATAAAACCACCAACAGGTTAAAAGCACAAATACAAAATACAGTATAAAAAGCACAACCAGGATAAAAGCCACGCAGCAAAATTGATATAAAATTAAAATACAGAGTTAGAACAGTAAAACTTAAATTTAAGTTAAAATACTTAGAGAATAAAAAGGTCTTCAGCTGGGGACGAAAGGAGTACAGTGTAGGCGCCAGGCGGACCTCTCTGGGGAGCTCATTTCACAACCAGGGTGCCACAGCGGAGAAGGCCCTCCTCCTAGTAGCCACCTGCCTCATTTCCTTTGGCAGGGGCTCACAGAGAAGGGCCCCTGTAGATGATCTTAAGGTCCGGGCAGGTACATATGGGAGGAGGCGTTCCTTCAAATAACCTGGCCCCAAACTGTTTAGGGCTTTAAATGTCAATACCAGCACTTTGAATCAGGCCAGGACCTGGACTGGCAACTAATGAAGTTGTAAAAGGACTGGTGTAATGTGATCTCGCTGGCCAGTCCCTGTTAGTAAACGGGCTGCCCTGTTTTGTACCAGCTGAAGCTTCCAGACCGTTTTCAAAGGCAGCCCCACGTATAACGCATTGCAGTAATCCAAACAAGAGGTTATCAGAGCATGGATAACTGCAGCTAGGCTATCTCCGTCCAGATAAGGACGTAGTTGGTCTATCAACCTAAGCTGGTAAAAGGTGCTCTTTGCAAAGGAGTTTTCAAACGCGTTTTAAAATCTACAATGGAACTCGTGGTACATACCGTATTTTCCGGCGTATAAGACGACTGGGCGTATAAGATGACCCCCAACTTTTGAGAAGATTTTCCTGGGTTAAAAAGTAGTCTTATACGCCAGGTTGCTCTGGAAGAGCATTCCAAGCAAATGGGGCAGCCAGAGAGAATGGGCGAAGCCGGGCAAGAGAGATAGAAACTTTTGGGCGGGAGAGCAACGTAACATTTGAAGAACGGAGGGTACGAGGGGGATGGTAGAGTGAAATGAGAGAGGAAAGATAAGAAGGTGCAAGACCAAGACACGCTTTGAATGTCAGCAAAAGAAGCTTATACTGAATTCTATATGGGATCGGAAGCCAATGAAGAGATTTCATCAAAGGAGAAACATGGTCAAAACGACGAGCCAAGAAAATAACCTTGGCTGCAGAATGGTGAAGAGAGACCGAAGAGGAGAGATGTGCATAAGGAAGACCAAAAGTCCAAACGGGAGATAACCAATGCATGGACAAGGGTCTTAGCAGACGATTCAGATAAGAATGGATGGATCCTAGCAATGTTATATAGCAGCCTTCCTCAACCTGGGGCGCTCCAGATGTGTTGGACTACAACTCCCAGAATGCCCCAGCCAGCTGGCTGGGGCATTCTGGGAGTTGTAGTCCAACACATCTGGAGCGCCCCAGGTTGAGGAAGGCTGCTATATAGGAAAAAACAGCAGGACTTGGCTACAGCCTCGATATGTGAGGAGAAAGAAAGTGAAGAATCAAAAATGAAGCCAAGACTACGAGCTTCTTCCACTGGATAAAGTGTGACATTTTATTTATTTATTTATTTATTTATTTATTACATTTTTATACCGCCCAATAGCTGAAGCTCTCTGGGCGGTTCACAAAAATTAAAACCATAATAAAACAACCAACAGGTTAAAAGCACAAGTATACAGTATAAAAAGCACAACCAGGATAAAACCACGCAGCAAAATTGATATAAGATTAAAGTACAGAGTTAGAACAGTAAAATTTAAATTTAAGTTCAAATTAAGTGTTAAAATACTGAGAGAATAAAAAGGTCTTCAGCTGGGGACGAAAGGAGTACAGTGTAGGCGCCAGGCGGACCTCTCTGGGGAGCTCGTTCCACAACCGGGGTGCCACAGCGGAGAAGGCCCTCCTGATTATTAACAGTAACAAAGTATGAAGAGCGAGGGGACAGTTTGGGAGGGAAGACAAGCAAAACTGTTTTCGCCATGTTTAGTTTTAATGAAACCAATGAAAATGGTAACATGGGAAACGTCCCAAGTTGACTCTGATTAAAACGAAACTAACGGGACCACAGCCCAGGGCTACCAAGCTGCAGTTCGTTCCCCCATTTTGTTAGTGTTTGACAGAAGTGTACGGTGAGGCTTGGGATCTGTGTGAAACGATGCAGACTCCCATTTCGTGTGTGTTACCTCCTGATTTCGGGATCCCAATCCCTTCCTTCCACCGCCTCCAGCACTTGTTAATCTGGTTATTCCGCTAGCGTTGAGGCTTTCGCTCTTAGTGGAACGCCTTCCGGTGCTGAACTGTCTGCCAATTGAACCTCTGTGCGTGGCAGGAGATTCTGGGGCAGCATCCAGGGGAGAAGATTCCGGATTCACTTTCCATCAATCTCCCAATGGTGTCCTCCTGATCATGTTAGATTACAATTCCTATTAATCCCCAGTCGGGCGCTGTAGCCCCACACATCTGGAAGGTGGCAGGATAGAGGAAGGCTGGTCTAGATCTTTCAGGTATTACTGTCACCCAAAGTGAACTGACTAGGCAGGGTGTTGCTAGGCCTGGGGCCCTAGCCCCGAATCGATTTTTGCTCAGCCCAGATCTTATTTATTTATTTATTTATTTATTTATTACATTTTTATACCGCCCAATAGCCAAAGCTCTCTGGGCGGTTCACAAAAATTAAAACCACAATAAAACACCCAACAGGTTAAAACACAATTACGAAATACAGTATAAAAAGCGCAACCAGGATAAAACCACACAGCAAAGTTGATATAAGATTAAAATACAGAGTTAAAACAGTAAAATTTAAATTTAAGTTAAAATTAAGTGTTAAAATACTGAATGAATAAAAAGGTCTTCAGCTGGCGACGAAAGCAGTACAGTGTAGGCACCAGGTGGACCAAGGGCACTGGTCCATTGGTGTCAATGGATTTCACCCCCTAAGCTTAATTGCCACAATTGGGGGGGGGGATTTTCAGGGGGAACACAGCTGAGGAGGGAAGGGCAAATCCTCCCTTTCCCATGTATTGCAGCCCCCTCCAGATGATCACCCACCCCACCCTGGCAATGAAGCTTAAGATAAATCCTTCCATTGCTGTAATTTCTGTGTTTTTTCTAAGCTTCATTGTCATGTTTTAGATATATGCTGCTTTGTGTGTGCTATCTGTTTTATGTTCCGTGAATGGTTTTAGACTTTATGTCAGGGGTCCCCAACCCCCGGTACCGGTCCGTGGCCTGTGAGGAACTGGGCCGCGGAGTTGAGCTGCTTTCACGCCCCACCCCCACCCCAGCGTACCTGGGCGCGGGGTGCCATCTCACCTGCCCAGCCGAAGCGAAGCCAGGACGCTGGGGTGGGGTGGGGTGGCTTTGGAACGGCTACCCGGCCAGAAGCCGCTCTGGGAGAGCGACTTCTGGGCGACCGTTCCGAAGCCGCCCGCTCCAGCGTCCTGGCTTCGCTTTGGCTGGGCCCACCCAGCCGAAGAAAAGCCAGGGGCACATCCACACGTCGTACTGAGGGCGCTTCCATGCGGCCCCAGTGCACCCCGAAAACGATCGTGTAGCTTGCCTGTAAAAGAAACGAGGAAGAGGCGTCCTTGCCGCTGCCAGCAGTACGAAGTGTGGAATCCCCCCCCAGGATGCTGGAGTGGGGGGGGGCTTCCCAAAACCATCCCCTCAAACCCTCCCCCCCGGTCCATGAAAAATTGTCTACCACGAAACCGGTCCCTGGTGCCAAAAAGGTTGGGGACCGCTACTTTATGTAATGTATTTTAATGGCTTTTAATTTTTGTGAAGCGCCCAGAGAGCTTCGGCTATGGGGCGGTATAGAAATATAAGTGAAATGAAGTGGGGGAGGGGATTGCAGGTTATTTTATTTGTTTATTCTTGCATGTATAACCTGCCTTTTTTCCTCCAAGGAACCCAAGGCAGCATACATAAACCGCCTCCTCTCCATTTTATCCTCACAACAACAACCCTGTGAGGTGGGTTGGGCTGAGAGTCTGTGACTGGCCCAAAGTCACCCAGTGGGTTTCCGTGGCCAAGTGGGGACTAGAACCCAGATCTCCCGACTCCCAGTCCAACACTCTAACCACTACACCACACTGGCAGTTTGGGAGGGAAAGGTTAACTCTCCCCTCCAGTGCACTGTGACCCCTACCCCAGATATCACGTGGCAGTTAAACTTAGGGGAGAAATGCCCCTTGATGCAAAAGGAAGCTGTTCTGGGGCGTGACTCAGATGGGAAATTCACTGGCTGACTTTGTCTTCTTTGAAAATGCAACTGAATTCTAGTAACTATTTTGAAATTTGCATACACAGGCATAAATTAGTATATGAAAACAGATTTTAGTCCTAACAGCCTGGCCCCCAAATTTCAAAGTGCCTAGCAAGGCCCCAACGTTTCCCGCGTGGCTGCTTTTGTGTCCTGCTGGTGGTCTGAAGGCAGTGGACGCTGGTGGCTCCAATGTCGGTGGGGCAGTGAATCTGCGCTGGGTTTTGACCAGAACTCTAAAGGAGCTATCTGTAGTCTTTGGGCCTGGAGCCTATTGGGAGCTTGAAAAG